>NC_023758.2:40916048-41238573 GCF_000499845.2 Phaseolus vulgaris | reverse complement strand
GATACAAAGACATATATAAACCTTTTTATTCAGTACTTCCTATACTTAAAACATAATCTTTTAATAATACATTATATATGTGAATTTGATTTTTTTTAATTACTGCAAACGAGAATTAAAAGAGATTAAAAATAATATGTGTAAGGACTAAAATGAAATAATTAAAGAAGATAAATAACGATGTTTGTAGGGGATAGTTGGGTCAAGTGTGTGCTACGTGGGCATGTCATGGTGCGTGAAGAAGAGGGGTCCGGTCTTTACGGCAGCATTCAGCCCTCTTGTTCAGATAATGTCTGGCATGATTGATATCCCAGTCTTGCACGAGCAGCTGCATCTTGGAAGGTTATTTCTTGCATGTACCTAGCTACCTATTCTAACTATGCCATCTTCTTCTACAAAAACCACTTAACCCTTAAACTAAATCTCACTTGGTTCTTTTTTTTTTTGTTTAGTGTGGTGGGATCCGTGTTGGTGATGATCGGGTTGTACATTCTTCTTTGGGGCAAAAGCAAGGACATGATGCAGAATAGTGCCACTAAGTTTCTCCAAGGAGTTGAGGAAGCCAAGGAACAAGAACCACAAGTATAACGTATACATATACTGCTGCTGTAATTTCTTGTATGGCGCCACGCAATGAATCAAGTGGCAGTACTTTATGTTTATCAGTTCAGATAATTTCAACCATGTTTCTGTCTTCCATCTCTTTTCGTATTTGAAGTAGGAAACTAGTTGTTGGCACTGATACAGGTAGATGTAGATGGAAAAAATGTTTTTTAAAAATTAATGGTTAAATTGAAAGTTAATTTATATAAATCATACATACAAAATATTATATTAATCTTAAATATTTTAATATTTTATTTATATAAATCAAAATTGACGTAATGTGTATATATATTTCAAATATTGTTAGAAGTTTTGTTTTTATGCTTAGATTATCATAACCTCCGATAATGAATGCGCTTGAGAGAAATTTTATAAACTTCTATTACCTAATAAGGTTTTTATAGAATCTCGTTAAATAAGGTTGGTTTCTATCAAGATCACACGTTGAAAATAGTTTGGGTTAAATGGAAAAACGTATACAAAATAAAAGAAGAAGGTGATCTTGGAATTAAATTTTTAAAGTCATTCAATACAAGCAATAGTAGATAAACGGAAGTGGAGGATGGGACAGAAAGATAAGATCCCTGAAATGACATCCTAGAATCTATGTATGGGTCATGGTGGTGGAGGATGCGTAACGTCTGCGGGGAAGGAAACGAGGGAAATTAGTTTGATAAGAATTTGGGTTGGAAAGTAAACTCAAGAACAAGAATAATGTTTTGGGATAATAGATGGATGAGAGAAATCTCCCTTACGAATATATTCCCTAGACGACTATATGCAGATGCAAAACTGAAGCAAGAAACATTAGATGAGGTAGGTAGATGGAAGATAATAGGTGTGAGTGGTGCATAGAGTGGAGGAGGGTATTGTCTTTATAGGCAGAGGGTGAAGCCTAATTTTTTTGTGGAAAACTAGATGTAAATAGTTAGTGTAAAAGGTTGGAGCACCCTATTTTTATATATATATATATATATATATATATGTTGTTGATAAAAAAAAGTGGATGAGAGGAGTTGGTTTGAATGAAAAATGCCTCAAGTCTCTAGACTCATGCAATAATTAATTTAAAACACTTTAAGGACAAAAACAGAGGATGAAATTGAACAATATACTGTCAAACCAGCATGTAAAAAGCTACAAAATATTTGCATAGGTGAAGATTCTAAAATGTATACATGCACTATTATGGAAAGTAAAGGCGCTACCTTTGATGCAACATTTTGCATGGAGGATAATATTAAATCGTGTAGCAAGAAAGGAAAATTTGTGCCATAGGAGAATAATGATAGATAATTCTTTGTGTCTTGGGTGTGAGTTATGAGAGGAATCAATTAACCACCTATTATTTAGTTGCAAGATAGCAAGTTTTGTGTGGAATATGTGAAGCAAATGGATAGATTATGTCTGACAGAGATAAAGGTATGAGCTTGGATAAGAAATAGATTTCAAAAATTCACTTTCACATTGGTGCATATGCCCCGTAGCATGCATGAAACCTTTGGAGAAATAATTTGGTAGAGGGGACAAAGGATCAAAGTGGCGCCTATGACACTTTACACCAGCAGCAGGTGCCCAAAGGTTAGATAACCTGTTAAGCAAATGGACAATGAAAGTAGATTTGATCGGGACTTAGAGAGTCATTAACTTTTTGTGCCTGGTGTTAATTGATGTTACTCGTATAATTATAACAGAGTGTATAGAGAGAAGCATAATAACAGGATTAGGCATCGATTAAGTTGATCCAAATTGAATAGAATCAAATGTAGGTGATAGGAAAAAGCCACATAGCAAACGACTGATAGGTAGAGGTAAGATTTTTGAATTAATGAGTCCATAACGTGAAGGCTGCTACATTGCAGCAGGGTCGATATAGCTTTTAGTTTGGTTGTATCTCCATTTCATATTCCATTACTTCCATTTCAATAATACATAATATGTTGTTATGGAATGCCTCACTGTTCAATTGCTATACAACTGTAAGGTTTGGAAAAATAAACAGGCATTAGTCGTGGCAATCAGAGGCTGATGCAACTAACAGGTGCAAATCACTCTTTTGACTAGCCATACATTTAAGTTGCAGAGAATTGACAATAAACCATAAAAACTATGCTCTATTGGTACTGTAGGTCCAATAGGTGACTGTATCATTGATGACAATATGCATATTGGGTATGATGAATATTAAATGTAGAGGCTATTAGGAAATCGTTCTTTAAGAATTTTTGAAGAGTTAATCTAATAATTTTTTTAGTATAATAAGTAAATAAATAATTATTAATTTTAACAAATATATAAATCATTCTTTTATTTCAACAAGTACATAAACCATTCTTATTATTTTTTAATTTTCTCATAAAACTAAATAGTCAAGTATTATTTGTTGTTATTGTTGACTACGATTGATTTAAGGTATTTATAAAAAGATTACTCACATAAATAAGATAGATAAATATAGCGTCCTTAGAAGATAAGTTGATTTAGGTAGCATAGAATAGAAAGTTATTACACTCCCACTATTTTACAAGTTGATACACACAAGAAAATATAAACTCTATAGAAGATAAAAGAATGTATTGTAGTGTTGTTTGGTGGCTTTATGTATATATAGAATGCTCAAATTTGACCATTGTTTAATCAATCCTTTTCAAGATATTTTCCTAATAATTTGAACAACAAAACAAAACATTTGCTATTACAAATTTAGATTCATATATAAATTATGATATACATACGGATTATTATCAATCGATAAAATCGGGTTATTTAGAAGAATTTAATATATAATAATAAAATAGTTTGTGAACCAAAAAATAAAATTTATATGTAATTTTTGCGGGTTAGGTTACCTAACTTGTGTGAGAAAAATATTTTTGAAAAATAACTGTCCCAAAAGAGTGGTTTAATTCTATTGAGAATCGAGGAACATATAAATAGCATACGAAAGATAAATAGATTCCTGGAGCCCGGTTGTAAGTGAAGTGAGGCTTGGCGCGGTTTCATTTCACCGAAGCAAGTTGGTGACTCCATTCGTATCCCTCAGCGTATCCAAATACTACGTTTTCGTTTTCGCTCCATCCCTTCCTTCTCTGCCATCAATTCATTTCGTCTTATAAATTTAGGTTTAAAGTCTACAATTTAGAGAAGCAGAAATGGCATCCATGGCGGAGAAAGCGGTGCCGAAGCTTAAGCTGAAGCCTCGACGACTCAAAGGCCACGACGATAGCACAACCTGCTGCATTTCCTCACGCGAACGCTCTAATGTCATCGTCACTTCCGGCGATGTCAGTTTCTTCTCTCTCTTATCCAATTTTCGAATGCCATTCCTCTTATTCATATCTTCTGTTGCTTCATTACTAATCACTAGGGTTCAAGATTCATCAATGCTTTTCTTGATTTAATCTTTTATCATTATCATTATTATTTTACTATTTCATAATTTTAATCAGCACTTGCTGTGCTTGTTTTTAACACAGGATGGTCGTGTTTGCTGGTTTGACCTGCGATGCCCTGATGTGCCGCAACTAGTTATGGATGTTAGCGTGGAGCCAGTTTCGTCCATTTGTTTCAAGTCAGGTCTGTTTTATTTATTGGTTTTGATTTCACTTTTCCATCTTTGTTTTCAATTTGTTATTATGTTTTCATTTTCAATGCAGTTGAGCTATTCTTCGTGCACACTGGTTTTGGGGAGAGAGGGTTTTATAGTGAGGAAGGGAGTGGGATAATTTTGACATTTTAGTAAGATTATGCATGGGACAGAATGTTGTACCATGGTTTATTTAGCAAAATGTTTTCAGATTCTCGTCTTGTACTTCATCATCCTGTTGGGAAAACAGCACTCTACTCACTCACACACACAGAAACACTAATTGAGAGAAAATAAGAGGGATTTTCTCATTTCACTTAAAACATTACAAGTATTTAAAGTTCTGAATGACAGTTAAAACAGTTACAAAACTTTGATTATTATAACACATCCTTTTTTATTTGCTGTCTTAAAACCATTTTTGTATCACACATGGGACGAGTTTTTTGTACCGTCCAGCAATCTTTTTTTCTGTGGACAAATCAAACACATCTTAATTGCAGTAAAATATCCCATCGATAAATCCAGCAGATAAGTTTACTTAGTTACATCTCTTAAAAAACAATTGACATTTGAACCAGGGATGGAAGATACGATTTATGTCTCCTCTGGAAAGGAAATCAAGGGTTTTGATGTGCGATTGGTAAGCATGTTATGGTGTCCAAGATGTATGATTTTTCTGTCCTTTCTATTTCCTTGTACAATATGCCCTCATTTGCTTTATTACTGCATATTTAGTTTCTTCTAAAGGATATCTGGATATACATGCGTATTTTGTTATTCTTGCTCTACCTTAATTATTTGCTCTTTAGAACGATTATTATCAATTATACTGATCCTCTGTGTTTTGTTGTGTACTGAAGGCTGCTGCCCAATGGAAGCCATTGGAGAGTTATAATTATAACAAAGAGGAGATAAACAAGGTAGATACTAGATAAGTGGTTAGTATTCAAATATAATATTAGACACTTATTTCCAGATTTTCGAATATCCCTACTGATTTTTGGTATATAAAAATGAAACAAAGTTCTATTACATTTATTGAAGGTGTTTCTTTTATCGTTTTGTTACTGTCAATAAAGGCTAGCATAACTCAGTTACTATTTTGTTCTTTGGCTATTTCATTTCTCTAGTCTTAATTTTTTCAATGGTCACATCACTTGTACTTCTCTATAAAATCAAGCAAATTGGGGTTTCATGTCCATGTGGATTTAAATGATAAGAGACATTAGTGAATTGTGTTGCAAGAGAGAGGGTGAGAAAAATTGTGTTCCAACTGCACGCTTGATCTATTATTTACAAATTGGTTACAATCTATTGATGGAGTGACTGAGGAAATAATTTGGGAGCTATTTACTGCCTAATAATCACATCACACTATCTAGCTTATAGCCTAATCACCATCCAATGAGCATAATTATATTTGACCAAGTGCTGATAAGTAAGTTGTAACATATTGTTAATCTTCTAACATTCTCCTTCAAGGTAGTCTTAGGCGTTGGAAAGTGCAGATGATGCAGGGTTTGAGGTGTTTTCTGTAGTAGACTTGCTTGTTATAGGGAATGGGCGTTGACTTAGACCAGAAATAAAGCTTCTAATGGAAAGCTGACTGGTAGATGCTTTAAAATTCAGTTGCTGGAAACGGGGCAAAATTAATTGATGTCTGTCCAAATATAAGACCTAGAAATTGAGGGTGGACAGGAAGGAGGTCAGAGTAGCACTGTAAGGGTGGGGTGTTGCCAGAAGCAGGTTGCTGCATGCAAAAGCCATGCACTCTCATGGTGAGGAAGTTGTGTATGTAGCGAAGGTGGTACTGTATGGAAGGCAGATGGTTGTGGGTCTCGGTGATTGGCCAAACGGATATTCTGCTTCTAACTTGAGGTCACCAGCACTGAGAACAGTCTCCAGTTGCAGATGGTATGAAACACAATTACTAAGGATAAACAGAGGACTTTAAAGAAGTCCAAAGAGCACCATTGGATAAAACACAACGAACATAAATCAACTAGAACATGGAGAGTATTTCTCATGCCCTGGGAAGGTAACCTGTGGCAAATCCGAACTAGGGAGAAATGGAGATGGAAGGAGACTGCATGCCTTAAAAGTTAAGACAGCCACTGGAATTTCCAGCAGAGTGAATGCAGACACCAAATAAAGGGTTCCCATCCTTTGAGCCTGCAGAAAATAGTAACATAAGTTTTTTGAGAATGGTACCACCTCACAACAAGGTGATGGTAGAGGTGGAGGTCGCTAGCCAGGAAAATCTTGTCGAAAGAGAGTAAAAAAAAGAAACTCATAAAAAAAACATTGACGATGAGCAATACTCGCAAAAAAAAGTTAGTAGTAAACAATACTTGCAAAAGAATGTTAGCGGTGAACAATGGTTGGAAATAGCTCGATGAAAAAAGAAACTTGTTAGAAAAATGTTGACAATAAACATTACATGCTGGAAAAACATCGGCTGTAGATAGTACGCACAAGAAAAAGGTTTGTGGTAAACACCATTTGTCGAAAAGCATTGGTGGTAAACAATCTTAGTTGCAAAAATGTTGGTAGGGAACAATACTCATTGAAAATACATCTACGTTAAACAATAACACTGACTGGAAAGAAAGCTCATTGGAAGTCATTGGTGGGGAACAAGGGCACAATCGATGAATTGTGATATTGGTGTTGAATGGTGTATTTGGTGTGAATAGTGACAACAGGGGGACATGGAAAATTGGAAACGTACACAATTTTGATAAAATTTACTCTTATGAGTAATGGGCTAACTAGGAAAGCACAAATTTGAGTTCCCTTCTTGTTAGGCTTTGATACCATGTTAAAAACATTAGTGACAAAGCACATCATGGAGAATGGTAGTACTACTTTATTACCATGCTGACAAGAGAGAAACAAAGAATGACTATAATAAATTGTATGTATTGTACACACGAGTATTCTTATTTATAATAAAGAAGAGATACATTAATAAGTAACAATATCAATATCCAATAATGAGAAACATTTGGTAAGATATTTCCCAATAAAATGACATCATATTTAATCAAATTTTATCTCTAATAGTCATGATTTCCCTAAACACGTTTCAATTGAAAGTCTCCCTATTTTATTTTTGTTCTCTTTTGGGTGGGAGACATTCTTCAATAGCTCTCATTGCCGAGGGTCTTGATCCTAAGAATAAGAGTATTAAAAGACTTGTTCCGTCCAACCTTACTGTAATCTCTAAAGGTGTGGTCAACTAGTTGGTGTCATACAATCAAAAGGGATGATTCAGGCACATTTGCTATAGTGTGTAGTTAGATACTTTGGTGGCTCATTTTTGAACTAGTTGTGTTAAGCATAACTAGCCTCCCATTACCTTATTTCTCCAAGTTTACGAATTTACAATTGCTATAGAATAAGTACTAATACTATGTTAGACTTTTGAGTTTAGGATCTAACTCAAACCAATAAAACCTGCTTGTAAGGTAGGGTGTTAGGTTTTCGCTACAGTCTACCAATAATTAGAACATACATAGGGAACAAGAGAATTAAACTAGGGTAAAAACTTTCTCATTGTATTATTCCAAAACGTATCACCTGAATAGGTAATATTTTTGGGGTTACATAGTCTTGGGCCTAAACGAAAGCCCATTTGCTAATAGAAGTAAACCTACATTACATTATGTAATCCTTCATCCACTGAGGCTGGTCCTTCTGTCAATTGGGCCTGTCTGTGTTGTTGGGCCCTGTACCAACATAGGGATCGCTCAAACTTCATAAGCTTTATTTAATTCATATCTTTAATGAATTTGGGATTAAAGATACCCTTTCAACACTGCAATTATGGCAACCTAAGGAAGCTGCAACTAAGGCAGGTCAAGGCTTTCAATAATTAAGGTGACTTTCCAGCAATTTTTTTGTATGACTTTCTTGACCCACACAGGATATTGAAATTATTAAACTAGATTACAACACTATATTTAAGCTTAAAGATGCTTGTGCATTCCTTCATTCTATTGTAATATCAAGTTATCCTATGTGAGCTCTTTTGCTTATAATGCTGTTATAATATAATAATCTATCTGGTTTTGCAGGTTGTATGCAACTCAAAGTCCTCATTTCTTGCTGCAGCAGATGATAATGGTGAGGTTAAGGTATGCCTTGTATTAATTCCTCTTCTGATTTCCTATAGTATTATCACATCTATCAGCTCTCGATGAATATATCCATTCCGTGGGCCTATGGCAGTGGGGCCTCCAACTACAGTTTAGAAGAGAAAGAAGAAAGGGTTAAGAGTATAGTTGATAGGATAATTATGTTAGGAGGAAGTAGTGGAGGGAGCTAACAGAATGGAAAGTTGTCACGAGGGAGAGGCAAATTTGTGGAATCATGGACGAGATGTTGTTATGAGGGTGGTGGGGGGCACGGTGAGGAGTGAGGAGTATCATTGTGGGGTGATTGTTGTCAATGGGAAGAAAACATTCTTTGAGTACTTTCTTTTTTGTAGTTTTTATTGCTTCTTTCTTATGTTAACTGGACTGTAATCAAGGCTAGTTCCTTGAATTCCCAACAAATATTAGTAGTAAATTCCAGCCCTTATCACCTTTCCACTTGTAATGCATTATTATATATGAAAGTCATTATCTTCGATTTTGATACGAGAACTGAACAATTTCAAGTTTTCTTGATCAAATAAGTTTCTAATGTGAAACAGAAAAACGAAACACACCGTCAATCATTGAAGGAAAAAAAATATATTCATACTTGAGGCTGTTTGACAATGTATGGTCTCTCCCTTCAATCATTTCCTTCCTACATTTTCCTCCTTCTGCCTTATTATCCTTGTTGCCCTAACAGATTCAATTTCTTTCCTCCAACTGCCTTGCCATGGGTGCAAGTGGTTGCTTTGGATTCACATTCTTTCCTCTGCTTAAAGGTTATTGGTTATTATCATTCTTGGCAACTTTGGGAGAAAGTTCACCAACACTTTCATTTGAAAATGAAAGTATAGGCTCCACATCTTCAATCTAAACTTCGAAACACTTGGACTGGTAAATGATCTGTTAGAATAGGCTCATAATAGGCTTTATTAAAAAGTTGTTTTGAGTTGTACCCAAGATTCTATAGGTGCCTTTACTTGTTTTCTACTCTTTTCTCTTTTTCATAGTATGTCATTAATCTACAATTTGTACATAAATACGAGAACCTAAGAGCACACACTTTCTAAAATATTTCTTCTCTTTTTATTTTTCTCAAGTTGGTATCAGAGTAGGTTAATCTCTCTCTGCTTGTCCTTGTCTTGTTTGATGAAGAAAATGTTGTTCGGCCACCAGTTGTCATTGGGTGTTGCCATCGACAATCATAGTTTGCTCAATTGAGCATCTCTTTGAGTGAAGACCAACCCTATCGATCTAGAAGGCAAAACTACCTCATGAGTGGCCTTTTTGCCAGGCGTGTGTTAGCACATGCCGCCTCTTAGCCACCAGAGTGATGTTGTGCCACCAGAATTCATTTCACCCTCCTCTCTACATCCAATTCCAACCCCTATTTGTCTCTTCCTTATGGGTTGGTTGGTTGTTTGGCTCTCCTTTTATCTTTGTAGATTTTCCGTTTTATCCCTCTTTTCTAGTAGAAAATGGCTTATGGGCGAATACACTGTTTTTTAGGTTCTCCCACCATTAAGTCAAAAAAGCTTAATGGGAAAGTTATTTGACTTGGAAAAAACCTAAATCCCATCCAAAATCCTCCTGAGTCATCATCACCACCTCTTACTACCTCCCATCGAGGACCCAAATGACTAGCCCAATGCTCCAACATGAGTCCTCTTCATCAAGTCCTTCCAATCTTCACTCGATACCATAACTTCAGGTAATGACGATTCAAGTTGACCATTGCTATCCGAAAAAGATATTTTTTCTATATGTAATCCACATCCTATGTACAATTATCTTAGTTATTGTAGGTTGTCTCCTTCCTATTTTATTTATCTCCTTTGTGTCTTCAAGTACAATTCCTAAAAGTGTGAATGAAACACTTGATCATCCTGGAATGGGATGAGCTAAGATTGTTGAAATTCAAGGTTTTAAACATAATAAGACATGTGAGTTAGTTCCTCTTCCATCCGGGAAGAAGACGATTGGGTGTTGTTGGGTTTATGTTATTAAAGTTGGAACCAATTGTAGAAGTTGATTGCCTCAAAGCTAGATTGATGACCAATGAATGCTTTTTCTTCAGTGGCAAAAATGACTATCGTTTGCCTATTCTTTGCCATGACAACTATTTGTCATTGGCCTCTTCATCAATTGGATATTAAAAATGCATTTCTTCATGGTGATCTAAATGAGGAAGTCTCCATGAGAATCTCGTGGGTTTGTTGCTTTGGGAGAGTTTGGTTTGGTTTATAAATTGTGTTGCTCTCTTTATAGTCCCAAACAATCTCCATGTGCTTGGTTATTGTTGAAACCTTTGAGGTGAAAGGCAATAAGATAGATCATTCGATTTTTTACTGTCATATTTCCTTTGAAAAATGTGTTTACCTAATAGTATTTATTGATGATATAGTTATTTAAAAGAATGATACTAGTAGTATCTCTCAACTAAAGGAACACTTTTTCCTTTATTTCCAGACCAAGGATCTTGGATGTCTTGAATAGTTTTTTAGGCATTGAAGTAGCCCAATCAAAGGAAGGTATTGTAATTTGTCAAAGTAAATATGCTCTATATATCCCAAAACAGATGGGTATAATTGACTGTGGACCAATGGATAGTCCAATTGTCACAAATAAGACATTAATGGCATAATAGTGTGAATCTTTCTTTAACCTAGACAGATATAGAAGTCTTGTTGGAAAAATAATTTATCTTATTATTATTGGACGTGATTTGTCTTTTGCAGTTGGTATTGTTAGTTAGTTCATACAAACTTCTTGTATTGATTAATAGAATGTTGTCATTCATATTCTATAAGATACCTTAAAAAGGCTTTAGGACAAGGTCCTTTATATGAAGATAAAGGGATTACCAAAATTTTTGGATATTGTAATGCTAATTAGGAAGGATACCTATGATTAAATGTTCTACTACAAGATATTATGTTTTCATTGGAGCAAATATTATTTTTTGGAAAGACAAGAAACAAAATGTAGTTGTTTGATCAACTGTTGAAGCTGAATATAGGACAATGACGTCTTTGAGTTGTGAACTTATGTAGGTAAAAAAGTTCCTCCTAGAATTAAAATTGAGATTCAACAAATAAAGATGTAGTGATAATTTTGCATCTCCACATTGATTCCAACCATGTGTTTCAAGAGAGGACCAAACATATAGAAATTGACTACCATTTTATTCAAGAAAAGTTGTTATCAAAGGAAATTTGTGCTGAGTTTATCGGATCCAAGGATCAGCTTGCAAACATGTTAACAAAATCCTTGAGGGCATCATTTAATTTATTTGTTTCAAGTTTGGTACATATACAATCCATATGCTCCAACTTCAAGGGGAGTGTTAGAATAGACTTTATCATATGTACCTAGGGTCCTAAAGGTGCATTTACTTGTTTTATACTCCTTTCTCTCTTTCATTGTATCTTGGATTAATTTTTAGTTTCTATATAAAAATGAGAACCCAGGAGAGACTTGCTTTTTGTCCTTTTTTCTCAAGTTGATCAATTTTCCAGCTCCTCATCATCAAAATGATCTCCAATTCTCTTATTCCCATTGGTGAAATTGTTTGTATTCAAGAACGTCCTGATGCACTTCTTTAATCTTTACCAGCTGAATATGAATCTGTGGTTGCTCTTGTTAATAGCAATCCAAACCGGTTTGATTTTGATGATGTTGAATCTATTCTTCTTGCTCAAGAAAGTAACCTTAATAAACAGAAAGAGATGCTTGATTCTGTTTCTACCTTGAATCTTACTCAAGCACTAGTTCAGGTCTCTTCACAACAAGCTACAACTACTGTTTCTGCGTGTTAAGAGAATTTTGCAGGCACTAGTTTTCAGCCTGCAAACTCTAAGTGATAACTCCTATTTTTCCAATCGTTAAGGTGGTCGTTCAGGCTGAAGAGGAAAAAGATATGGCCGAGGAGATGGTAGCAATGTTTAGTGTCAGGTTTGCTACAAGTTTGGCTATATGCCTCATATTGTAATATTAGATTTAATCCAAATTATGCATCGGATCCACTAAATTATGCTCCTTGGCAGCAAAATTAATACCCTGCCTATTATGATGGGAACCCGTAATTAGTATATTCACCCTTCCCCTTGTGCTATGCCAACCCTTCCCGCAACCATCAACTTTGTCTTAAGCCTCAAACTAATCAAAGTCTACCCTCTTGGATGCATCTTGTTTCCTTCAATGACATTTACTAGCAATATTGATCTATTACATAAGAAACCACAAATTTGCATTGTATTCTGCCATAAAACATGACTAATACTGCTTTTAATTGATGAGTTAAAAGCTGATGTCTTTTCTTGTATAATTTGACTTACTATTTGTTGTTTTGTTTACAACTTTAGTTTTCCCATTTCTTTAATTTGAGAAAAGCCAAGTTAACATTTAATATCATACAAATTTCATTTTCTTCATTATTAATTGAAGTTTCTTTTACAGATAATTGACATTCGCCAGCAATGCCTGTATAAAACACTTCGAGCTGGTCATACAAGTGTATCCTTGGTTTTTAGCTATGCTTCACTACATGGCTTCTACTGATGTAAATCAGGAGTTTTATCTGAACTCACTAATGTCTCATCTTTCCAGGTCCCCCTTCCCCACTAATTTTTTCTCATATTATTTTGTTCTATAACTATGTGAATATACTGTTTAAGAGAGCAGTTCTCAACTGTATACCGCTGTCATAAGCTGGATACAGCTGTCTGTTGTTTAGACTTGTATGTATGTCTGTATCTCTATCCTTTAATAACAGAATGCAGTTTTTCTTCTCATGCTTTCTCTCTCTTTTCTTCAATAACTAGTAAGTAATTCAATATTATTGTTTACCTTGACCTTGAGTTTTAGATATGTAGCACTGTGGAATTCCTTCCTTGGAGATCTTGGGAAGGTATTTAGATAAACTCTTGCTATTTTTTATGCATAAAACTCTTTGATCCCCTCTTCCTCACAGTACAATTCATGGTATCTAATGAGAATAAGGGTTTGTTTAGATAACTTATTCAAAAGCATTTGTAAGAGAAGAAAATAAGAAAAAAATGGAAAAAGCTTCGTGAGTTAAAATTAGTTTATGATAAGTTAAAAAATAAACTTATAGAAAAATTAATGGGAGAGAACTTCTAGAAATTAGCTTAGCTAGAGGTTAATTCTAGCTTTTTGAGTAGTCTTTTTCATTTTTCTTCTATAAGTAGTTCAGAAGAAGTTTATTTCAACGGACCTTGAGATATGGTTATGTGTAGAGTAGATATGTGTGAGTTGTCCTTGTAGCTTTTTAGAATACCAATTATCTTATTGGACAGTGTCAGAATCCCATGATTTATGCTGCAGTCAATATTTCCTTGCAGTTTTAATTACATAATGAGGATATTTAATTACATTCCATAATTAGGATGATTAATAGGCTGAAAGTATATTTTATATTTATTGTACAGGATCATTATCCTGAATTAGGATTTTCAGTTATTTAAGTCTTTGTATTTTATTTAAGAGTAATTCCTCTTCTATGAATAATATCAGAAACAGTTTTTCTGACAGAAAGGAACATAAAAGTTTGTGTCAAATTCTACATGCTCTAACCAAGAAGAATACAATTGTTGGGAGGGTATCAATATTATTCTACATGCTCATGACTGCTTGAGACACTTTATTCTCATAATAATGCTTGTGTGGATGTGGATCACATTGCAGTGGACACGTAACCAAACATGTGTATAACTTCTGGCTTTGTTATTGCTCCTATCATTAAAACAAATAATCATATTATTAAAGACAACTAGGAAACAAAATAATCATTCCCTTCTTAAGAGGGAATGGAAAGTACTACTAATTCCTGATTAGGTTGCTGTGATTCTTGTTTCTATCGAGACACAGCATGACATTTTTCTTCATTGACCTTTAAGGTCGGTTTATTTAACAAAAATATTACATGTTGAAATATGACTGCAGTTCAAGGTTTTTTTTCACATAGATTAAAAATAACAATAAATATACCACCTTTTGAAACATGTGTACTTTTATTGAGACTAAGAGAGTATGAATTGGGAGAAAAATGAGGAATAAAAAATTTAATGCTAGATTGAAAAGTGAGAACATGAGTCAATTTGGATTTTTAAGTCTATGTTGAATGAGAGAAAAGTATATGGAAGATATGCTGAAAAACTGTGTATGGACTATACCACAAAGTTCTTTTTACATAAGTTGATTCAAATTATAGGATATTTTATTTCTATATACATGATATAATATGTTTATAAATATATTCTAATAAATCGAATTCTTTTCTTATAAGATATTCCTATAATTATAAAGATGCTAATTAATTAGGAAACAAATCAAAATATAAAAGAAGAATAAATCTAAAAGATCACTTAAGATACTCTCAAATATTCTAAAATAAAATCTTCATATATTTATTTATTTATTTTTAATAGTCTAAACTGCTGTCATTTTGGGATGGAAGGAGTATTAATTTTCTGATTTCTGATTTCTCATAGTAGTTTAACTTTGTGATATCGTTTCACCCCATACAACTTATTTTGTGAACTCAATTATATTAACAATATAATACTCATGCATTCTGAGTGGATGTAAACTACTGGCGATTGTAGGTATGAAAATTATATTTAGGAAAGTTATAACAAAAATATTTAGAGTCCTAAGACTAACGAGTTGGTAAGATTAATCAAAAGAATTTGTGCAAGCGCAATAATCTATTTAAAATGAAATTTTGGAAACCTTGGGGTTAAAGTGTATAAGGTTTTACAATAACAGCCTCATTTGTTTGTGTAAATTTCATGCTAGTATTACAGAAATTGGCATTGGCATCCATATGTATAGTAACTTGGCTCCATTTTTATTAACCTTTTTTCCCAGTCATTAGTGGAGGTCTTGATTCAATGCTCATGTTGTGGGACTTCTCCAAAGGGCACCCCTACAAAGTAGTGGACTTCGGTATAAATATCTTACTTTGTCTTTAGAAAGTTTTGTATGAGATGACTTGATTATCTAAACTAAAGTCTCCTGTAGTGTTTTTTTTTCATTTGACATTTGCAATGGCAGTAAGTCCTCACATCTCGTATCTCTACTTTTTTTTAAATACATGTAGCAAAAGGAAACTACTAGGATAATGATTTTTTAATTATGTTCAAAGGCTTGTGCAACCATAGCCACCCTTCACCATGATTCTACCGCAGATAAAAAGAATGTTGGGCCACTTAAAAGTATTTTACTAATGAAATAAATATGAAAATGCTGTTTAGTGACTAGTGACAATAGAAAATGCAAGTCCCAAGCGAGTATGATTTTGAAGAAACAGAAAATGTTAAAGCATGGAAGTTTTGGATATCTGTATATGAGGCTTGCATGTATGTGTTTCGATAATAACTGAACAGGCTGACACTTAGTGCATAATGATGCTTTTGCTATTTTTGTCCTTTTAGTTTTAGAGTTGGAACTTGGAACTATTTACATGGAGCCATTTCCTTTTATTTACTTTTGCTAACATGCTCACTCTAAAAAATGGTAAGAGTAATAAATGATTGACATGAAATGAAGGGAAAACGTAATTTTATAAACAAATGAAAGAACAAGTAATTTGTTATTCCTGCCCTTTCTTTGTTGCAGCTACGTTTGATGTGAGTAGTAGCATTGCTGGGCGGTGTGTCAATCCTGCTTTTGTTCATGCAATAGCTGTTCCAGAAGTTGATATGCTAGATAAATTAGACAAAATATGTGCTGTTGCTAGGGGTGATGGAGCTATTGATGTGATTAATATCGAAACAGAAATGGCTTCTACAAAATCAAAAAGCTCTTCAAATTCTCGAAAAGGATCACACTCAAGATCAAAAGATGGTAGTTCATCTAGCAATACAGAGGCAGATAAAAATGGTAAAAAGAGGTTGCATTTGGATTACACTTTAGGTGGCCATACTGCGGCTATTTCCAGCCTGTAAGTTCATTATTTATCTGCAATATTAGCAACTGTAATGCCAAATTCACGAATGACTTGTCCCCTAACTCATGTGGGTGACAGGGCATTGTCAATGTTCGGGGAAAGAGGGAAATTCTTGATATCTGGAGGAAATGATAAGTTTGTGAAGGTGTGGAATTGGTCCCTTTATCTAGATGCTGGGTTAAGTGAGGATGACAACAATGATATCCTACATTTGAACATTGAAGTACCTCGAAAAGTGAGTTTTTGTTATAAAATTTCGTTGGAACTCTTCGATTGGTTACTCGTTTTGCTTATGCCAAATGTCTATAATGCATTCATTTGTACGCTTTATTTGGCAGGTCAATTGGCTGTGTACCACCTCAGCTGATACAGAAAACCTTGTTGTGTGTGATACGTCTAAAGTAGTAAAGGTCTACTCTATAGCATAGTTTAAAATTAGAGGACACTGATTCTTGGAACGTGTATTCCTGGAGAGCAATGCAAACCTAAAATGACTGAAATTGTTATGTTGCACTTATGCTGAAGATCGTGCTCTTTACAGGAAACGTTCTAAAAGCACAAAGCTCTTAGCCTAGGTGCCTGCTTTTACTATTTGCATGGTGTGATTCATGCCATGTTTACATGCACTTTTTCATCCTTCATATGATTTTGCCTGCCTCTATAGCATATACTCCTTACTTCTAATTTCGGGTGTCAAAGCTATTATTTGTAGTTGTCCAAAAAAAGCTGTTATTTGTAAATATCTTAGGTCTGGTAGAAGTGAAGCTAGTCTTGCTTGGTGTCTTAGTGCAAATTGATGTCTTCAAGTAATTTTTAGTGAAATCTGATTAAAGTAACTTGTTCTACTGTACATTACCGAGCTAAAGTGCTAAATGGAATGAATAAAGAAGACGAACCTTGATATTGCATTTTTCTTTTGCGATGGAAATTTTACTCTATAGTAATTTGTGTGCAGGAATTGGTCCGATATCTGCACAAGTAACCCACCCATTTTACACTTAGACTCAACGATGACCAAATTCATGCCTAAAGTGGGCGAAATTATGTTTCATTGATACATCTGTAACCCACATTCAATATAATCCATAAACGATTTTTTTTAGAAAGTTATTTTATACATGCATTATTATCTGAATTTGGACTTGTTTCTCTACTGCTATTTGTCGTTGAAACAGTGAAGTATGGGAGTAGAATTGAAAATGAATCTAATTAACGTCGTTAAAATTTTTGTGAAAAACGTTTAGATTTTATTTTTATTTCTAAAAAGTATACTTTATTTTTAAATGTTTGGATGAAACAAGATTTTTTTTTTCATGATATTAGTATACTTTTTTGACAAAATAAAAAATAAAACAAATATAAAGTTATTATATTAGAAGTGAAAATAACAAATAAAAAGAAATGGACATTTTGTAGGTGAACAAGTTCTTGTATGTGAATTTGTAATACACTAAGTCTACTTTATGATAATTATCTTGGCTCGATTGGAAGAAAAATTATAAAATCAACTTATTTTAATTTAGTAAATACATGAATTAATTTGTAAAAACAATGTTTTCATTAATTTCTTCAAAATTTTGATTTTGAAGTTATGAAAAATATTTTTAATTTCAAAAAATATTATTTATTATTTTTCTTCTTGTAGAAAATTCTCAATGTTAATTAATAGGAAAAATATCCTTTTGACATAATAACATACTAATGGACCCATATAGTGCTATCCTGTTATTGAGAATAGTTAATGAGATTTATGGGAGTTATATTTTGGGGAGGATTAAATATTGTGTTTAAGGATAAAAATATATATCTAACATATTTAATATTTGGGAGGATGAAGTGTTGTATCATTTCGAGTTATTGGATGTATAACGTTGGAGCAACATAGAATTGGAAAATTTATTGCTAGCAACAAACAAACCAACTGATGAAAAGTTCTCCATTTAAAATTGGAAAATTAGAGATAATTAAATCAAACTTATTGAATTATTTGAATCATAGGCTGAAAAAAATGTCTCAAGATGAGTAAAAGAGTTAAATTTAAAAAATTAAATGTAGACTTAATTAAAACTACAAACTTTAAGTAAGGTATATTTTAATTGATTTATAACAATTAATATTTACTCTTTCATCATTTTTTAAGTTTTCTCAGGTTTTTAATGTAATATTAATAAATAAAAAATTTGCGTTAAAAGATAAAGTAAAAATAAGAAAATAAGATTAAAAGAAAAAATCTAAATATAAAAATGTATGTAACTGATGTTTTTAAATGAAATTATTATTATTATACACTTTCCTACGTTACTTATATATATATATTTTTACCTTAAACTCGTAAATTTGGGACTTACTATATTTGTTTAGTAAAACAAACAAGATTAATTGAATATATAACTAGTCAAATTTAAATAATTCACGAGTGTTAAATTCATTTACATCCCTATAAATATTGAAATATCATTATTAATTAGTTGGGTCTCACTTTGGATATTTATGATGAATGACATTCTTTAAAAGTCAACTCATAAATTATAAGTACTTGAGTTATATTTTTATTAGAGAAAGGAGAAAATTCAACAAAGCGAATCACAATTAAATAAAGAAATATTTGTTTCTTTAAGTTAATATTTTTAAAATTATTAGAAAATCTCGTAACCTATTCGTATTGCTACGTTAACTTTGTGTTATAGTATATCATAAATGTTCTTGATGGTAAATGACTTCCATGTATCAATTTAGACCAACTATTCAAAGAGGATCGATATTGATATTTGAAGTTTAAGAGATTGTATTGTTAATGAAATTTATTGTGTTGTTTTATTATTTTTTTAAAATTATTGTTGCTAAATCGTCATATGATAAGTAGAGTCACATAGTAACACACAATAATACATTTGTAATATATTTACTTACTTCTATAACACACTGTTAAAAATGGAATAACATATTTTGCAATCTATTTCTTCAATATTTTTAGAGTGTATATTATTAAGAAGTGAACTTTAATTTTAACCTAAATAATTATGCGACTGACTTATAAGATTTGTCTTACTCACTTATATATTAAAATATATCTTTATTTAAGTTGATGTAATATATATATATATTTAGTAGACAAAATTTATGTTTGACAATTAATGTGAAAATAATAATTTTTTATGACGTGAGATTTATACACTACTTTAAGAAATATATTTTTTAATAAATGTTAACTCAATTAATAATAAGTTGAAAATTATATATTGCTAGTCGTTTTTAGAAAAACAATTATTAAAACACTTCGATAAATGAAAACATTGAACTTTATTAACATAATTTCCGAGGAGAGGAGAAACACAACTAAGAAAAATAAAATGAGTGAATTTGTTTTGGATTGAAAGTAAACGAGAGAAAAAAGAAATATAAAAGAGTTGAACTTTATTAGTCCTTTATATTCTCTAATAATTTTATGATCAAAATTTATTAGAAGTTATAAAATTTGTTGGAGATCCCACTTCGACTAGATATTAGAGTCTTTCATAGTATATAAGTGGTGTAAACCTCACCTCATTGAGCCGGTTTTATGGGGTTGAGTTAAACTTAAAGTTCACTTCTTAACATGGTATGAGAGCCATTTTGAGTCTATTCTAACTAATATTTGTTGGGTTTATCAGGCCACCCACGGACCGTTATCGGACCACTCATAACATATATCTCCACGCACGATAAGTGGGTGCAAACTTCCCTTATGAGCCGGTTTTATGAGGTTGAGTTAGGCTTAAAGCCCACTTCTTAACAAAATTAGATTTTTTTTATTAAAAAAATTTAAAATTTACAAAATTTTATAATCTTTCAATAAATTTCAACCAACTAAAAGAAACATTTTCAATATATTTAAAAGTTGCATGAAACACTTCTTGGCTTATTTTATTTCAATAATTGTTTCGTGGACATGTTCATTGCATTCCCAAAAATAATATATGAAATGTAAGAAAAGGTTTTTAAATTACATATTTTTCAAGACTTAGAAAAAAAAATATTTTAGGATGAGAATTCCAAAAATATATTTCGAAAGGTGCAATCTAAAATAACTTTATCCTTAGGAATAAAGTTTGGGAAGAATTTAAAGTCTATTCAGAATATTAATTTGGAAAGCAAATTATTTTAATTTCAGGAAATCTAAAATTTAAAAACTTTGTACTGAAATAGGTAATCAGAATCTGCACTACATGGTTCTATGATTGTATTTTCAGAAAATATCAAACCACCAAATTCATCACGTAACAAGAATTAGAAGGAGTTCAACTATTATGAAAAGGTGGAGGATTAATGAATAATCTAGAATTTTAGATTATATATTGCATAACTATTCTTGATTTCTATTTCAGAATTAATGTCTTGAAAATGTTTTCGGAATGCATAATAGGAAAAGTTTTGGATAACATTACTCTGAAAAGTATAATTTTTTTGAAAGGTTACCTTTTTTGGTTACAGTGATAGGTAAAGGAAGCAATTATGCGGTGAAAAAGCAATTCCTTGAACTTCCAAAGTTAACATAATCACTTCATCAACTGATGTAACCTACTCAGCTGTCAACTGAAGCCTCGTTTACACTTCCCGCCATAATCTGATACATTGCTCCCTTCACCCAAAAAATAGACGTTGCTTCTCTTCTCTCAGCCTTATAGTCTTATGTTGTTTACCACTTTAACCACAACACCAACTTTCCAACCTCACAAAAGGAACCCTCCACCACCACCTCCACCTCCACCTCACCATCCACACATCCTTTGCATTTCTATACGCTTGCTTTCTCCACCCTTCCAAAAGGTTTATGGTCTTTCATATAAAACGGATATGAGCTTCAGAGGCAAAGGTCAGTGAACGATTACAGCCTTTTTTTGGCCCTTAGATAGAAGGTGGTGCAAAAATAACCAAAAGATGGTGCAGTCTGGTGTTCCCCTCTGCAATACTTGTGGGGAACAAGTGGGACTTGATGATAATGGGGAGGTGTTTGTGGCTTGTCATGAATGCAATTTCCCAATTTGCAAGGATTGTTTTGAGCATGAGCTCAATGAGGACCATAGGGTCTGCATGAAGTGTGGCACTCCCTATGAAGGTAAACCCTTTAATGCTACATTTTATATGTTTCTAATTTCTAATTCCAAGAAAGAATTTCTAAGTTGCTTCTGTCTGCTATGTGGGTTTGTAGCTCTTGTATCCCAAACTGATGATCTTAGGAGGCTTATTACATTTAAAGAATCATTCAACAAAGTAATAGAGTATATTAGTTTTACTTTGTGAGAAAGAGGCAACGAAAAGTACTTAGCATTGTTTAATTAATCTATAAATCTTTTAGATGACTGCTTTTTTTTCTGTTTTCTGAGAATTCTTTCTCACTCGAGTAAAATCATTTCATGAAGTGGTTTGCCTTTAGAAACATCCTAAGTTGTCCCCTTTTGTGTATTTTATAGAGAGAACAAAAAAGGAGGAGGAGGAGGATTTCCATGAGATAGAAGTTCATGAAAATCAATCCACGATGGCTTCCGAAATCAGTAACTCTCAGGTGATGGTTTACATGGAATTGATAGTTGGACAAGTCTTTGTTTTTAGGAAAAACAGCAACTTTTGGAATATTGTTTTAATTGTTTGCATTTGCACTAACAGTCACAACTTGAATTTTGTAGGATGTTGGACTCCACGCTAGACATGCCAGTTCAGTATCCACGGTTGATAGTGGTATATGAGAGAAATTTCAGATTATTTTTCCTTACAATTTCTTTAGAAGTAAGCATTGATCATTATAATATGGTTCTTCTTGTAGAAGTACACGAAGAATCTGGGAAATCATTTTGGAAAAATAGAGTTGAAAGCTGGAAGGGAAAGGATAAAAAGAACAAAAAGAAAAAGGCTGCACCAAAGGTAGAAAATGAGGCTTCCGTTCCACCAGAGCAGCAGATGGAAGAAAAACGGTGAGTTCAATGAGAAATGACACAAATCTCCCGAGATGGGTAATTTAATATGGCATTATAGAAGTATGCCTTGTGCATTAGGCTAATTGTAAGAGATGTTTAATTTGAAGCATGGAATTAAGCAAAAAAATTTGATTAATTTTCAAGTGATGTGAGAAATCATACATTTTTCAAGGTAAAGTCTCATAGTTATAAGATAAAATCTAAATGTAAAAACATTTCAATATTTTATCCTCCTAATGAGATATGAAGAATCAATGGAAGACATGTTTTTACTATTTCAACTGTCAGGACCACTTTAATCATCGTTTTTACTCTTCTTCAGTGTATTGAAAATGTAATTTACCAGCTATTATATCAAATTAAAATTTCATTTTTTTTCCTGTGTATAATAATTGCTTTTGATCATTCACCAAATTGTTTTGCAAGACTATTGATTTAATTTGAGTACATTTCATGTATTAATGACTTTTGTTGCAATTCTCTGATTGCAAATCTGTAATAAAATTCATTATAATTCACATGGCGATATATTTTGCAGGCCCACAGAAGCTGCTGCTGCGCCACTTTCAGTAACTATTCCAATGTCAAAATCCAAAATAGCACCATACAGAACTGTGATAATAATGCGATTGATAATATTGGGTCTTTTCTTCCATTATCGAGTTACCAACCCTGTTCATAGTGCTTTTCCTCTGTGGTTGACATCTATCATCTGTGAGATCTGGTTTGCATTTTCCTGGGTGCTAGATCAGTTCCCTAAATGGTTTCCTGTCAATAGGCAAACTTTTATTGACAATCTGTCTGCAAGGTAAATGCACAAAATACTGAGATATTAAGATGTCTCGTGCCTTGTTATTCAAGTTGCACTAGAATTCATATTGTAGAATGGGAATGTTTTTGTTTCTGTTTCTTTCTCTTCTAGGAATTGCAAAAGGCAACTATAGAAATGAACTAACGAAATATATAATCCAATTTTTTAGCTACTCCCTATGTAAAAAAGTTCTATATGATGAATGTGATCATGTGTTGTCACATCATTGAATAATTTTGGCTATGACGAGTTGAAAACTGTTGCGTAATGAGTCAAATGATTTTAATGAACATATTATTAGGGGAGAGTGGAAGTTTACTCTTAGTCAAAATTATATCCATTCAATAAAGTAATACCGAGAAGAGTTGATACTGAGGCTGTACTTTGGATGCTGATGCACACTTCTATAATGTCATGCCAGGTTTGAAAGAGAGGGTGAAACCAATGAACTTGCCGCTGTTGATTTCTTTGTCAGTACAGTGGATCCTTTGAAAGAGCCACCATTGATCACTGCTAATACAGTGCTCTCTATCCTTGCGGTTGACTATCCAGTAGATAAAGTATCGTGTTATGTGTCAGATGATGGTGCTGCAATGCTCACATTCGAATCTCTTGTGGAGACTGCTGACTTTGCAAGGAAGTGGGTGCCATTTTGCAAGAAGTTTTCAATTGAACCAAGAGCACCCGAGTATTACTTCTCTCAGAAGATTGACTACCTGAAGGACAAGGTGCAACCTTCTTTCGTGAAGGAGCGTAGAGCAATGAAGGTACGTGTGTAAAGCTTCCTACTTATGATTTCAGCGAAAGAACAGCTTTGATAGTCAGATATATCTGATTTACTTGTATTCACCACCTTGTTTTTCTAACATGAGTATCTTAGAGGAACCTCTTCATGATTGATTACCTTTCAATTCTGCCAGAGAGACTATGATGAGTATAAAGTACGAGTTAATGCTATGGTAGCTAAGGCTCAGAAAACACCAGAAGAAGGATGGACTATGAAAGATGGTACCCCTTGGCCGGGAAATAACTCACGTGATCACCCTGGCATGATTCAGGTATGTCCACTATTTCTGTCTTTTATGATCATAAGATTGGCAAGTTAAGTTCTAGCAAACAATTATTACTACATATTCACGTAATACTTTAAGCAAAATTTACGTTTACCACTTTCAGGTTTTTCTTGGACACACTGGTGCCCGTGACATAGAAGGAAATGAACTTCCCAGGCTAGTTTATGTTTCCAGAGAGAAAAGACCAGGTTACCAACATCACAAGAAAGCTGGTGCTGAAAATGCACTGGTATGTGCAGATAGTTCATTGATGTTTCATATAAAGGATAATAAGATTTTATAATGTTAGATGTTTGTATGGATTTATGCAGGTGAGAGGGTCTGCAGTTCTCACAAATGCTCCCTTCATTCTCAATCTTGACTGTGATCATTATGTTAACAACAGCAAAGCCGTTAGGGAAGCAATGTGTTTTCTCATGGATCCAGAAGTTGGTAGAGATGTGTGCTATGTGCAGTTCCCCCAAAGATTTGACGGTATTGATCGTAGTGATCGATATGCCAATCGCAATACAGTCTTCTTTGATGTGAGTTAATATCGATGCGAGATTTCATCTAGGGTCAATAGAGAAGTGGCATCTCCTTATGTGGCTGAAACTTCAAACAATTATTTAAATACTCTTCCTAGTCATGAGATGAGACAAAAAAGGATTAGTTTTTCTATGTTTTGCGATTAAGAGTCTAATTCTTTTGCATTTCTTCTGTTCCTGTCCTGATATTCTGATTGTTAGCAATATTAATGTAAAGATTTCATCAAATACACACAGTACATGCATGCAATGCGGTAACTTTCAACAACGTTGAAGTAAAATCATGGACACAACTCTATACTTCCCAACCCTCATCCCTATTTGATGGTTTTTAATTGTTCATTTCAGGTTAACATGAAAGGACTTGATGGCATTCAAGGACCAGTATATGTGGGGACTGGGTGTGTTTTCAATAGACAAGCACTTTACGGCTATAGCCCTCCTTCTATGCCCAGCTTACCAAGATCATCATGCTGTTGCTGCCCCTCGAAGAAGTCCACCACAGATGGCGTTTACAGAAACGCAAAGCGGGAAGAACTTGAAGCTGCTGTTTATAATCTCAAGGAGATTGACAGTAAGCTTAGTCAATTTTTTGAATCAGTTTTAAGGAAGCATAAGAATCTTTGAAATATTCTTCTGGTTTCTTTTCTTCATTCATCCAGATTATGATGACAATGAGAGGTCAATGCTGATTTCACAAATGAGCTTTGAAAAAACTTTTGGCTTGTCTACTGTTTTCATTGAATCTACACTAATGGAGAATGGAGGAGTGCCTGAATCTGCAGATCCCTCAATGCTGATCAAGGAAGCCATTCACGTAATTAGCTGTGGATATGAAGAAAAGACTGATTGGGGAAAAGAGGTTTGGCTTAAATATTATATTTATTTGTGTACTAATTCCTTCTTCAGGTTCTCATTTTCCTATTCCCTTTTCGAATTATACTTTTGTTAATGGACTTGTACCATTTAAAATCTCATTCTAGATTCATTACTTCACTTTTTTACCTGTAGTTGCTTCATTGATTAATTAAAACCCTTTCAGATTGGTTGGATTTATGGTTCAGTAACAGAGGATATCTTAACGGGGTTCAAGATGCAATGTCGAGGATGGAAATCAATTTACTGCATGCCTTTGAGGCCTGCATTCAAAGGGTCTGCACCTATCAACCTGTCTGATAGATTGCACCAAGTCCTTCGATGGGCACTTGGATCAGTTGAAATTTTCCTAAGTAGACACTGCCCCCTCTGGTATGGATTTGCTGGAGGCCGTCTCAAATTGCTGCAGAGAATGGCTTACATAAACACCATTGTGTACCCTTTTACATCCCTTCCACTTATTGCTTATTGCTGTTTGCCAGCCATTTGTCTCCTCACAGGAAAATTTATCATACCAACGGTAATTTCCTCATCTTTGTTTTTGTTCTAGCATGATTAGTTAGAATTATTATATTTTGAGTAATCCCCATGGTTCATCTGTAAATGTCCTATGAAAAATAAATATTTATAACAAAGCCCGAGAAAAGTGTTCATTACTAATCACCAATGCCTTACATTGTTCTATACAATTTGTCACAGCTTTCCAACGTTGCAAGTCTTCTCTTTCTTGGACTTTTCCTCTCAATTATAATAACCAGTGTGCTTGAGCTGCGCTGGAGTGGCGTTAGTATTGAAGATTTGTGGCGTAATGAGCAGTTCTGGGTGATTGGAGGTGTTTCAGCCCATCTATTTGCTGTGTTCCAAGGATTTCTAAAGATGCTGGCTGGTGTTGACACCAACTTCACTGTCACTGCTAAGGCTGCAGAAGACAGTGAGTTTGGTGAACTTTACCTTGTCAAGTGGACTACTCTCTTGATTCCTCCAACAACCCTTATCATTGTTAACTTGGTTGGTGTTGTTGCTGGATTCTCTGACGCACTTAATGGGGGGTACGAGTCTTGGGGACCCCTCTTTGGGAAAGTGTTCTTTGCATTCTGGGTGATTTTTCATCTCTACCCATTCCTCAAAGGTCTCATGGGTCGCCAAAACCGCACACCAACCATTGTTATTCTATGGTCAGTGTTAATGGCCTCTGTCTTCTCTCTTATTTGGGTCAAGATAAACCCATTCGTGAACAAAGTTGACAGTGAAACCCTCTCTGAAACCTGCATTGCCATAGATTGTTAAGTCACTACAAGAATGTTTACCAAGAGGTTTTGAAAATATGTATAAGAGTGCATGGGACAATACTTGTAGCCATTTTGAACTGAATGGAAAATCTAAAAGCATTGGCCTAAGTATTTATATTATCTATGAACGTGAAAAATAGAGATTTTTTATGTCCATTGAGAAGTTGAAGTTCAAGTTGTTGTTCGATTTATTGTCACTGTTTCCATCACCATGACAAGATTACCAATGTTCCGCATATATTTGTCTACCAAACTCACCAATTTTCTTTGCGTATAACTCACCAGCATTACATTATTGAATAAGCCTATACTTCAAACTTTCTTGCTATTAGCAGGACTCATCTTCCCTAGCCTTTCAGGTCCTACACAACCTATTAAGAAGTGATTTTTTATACCCTAACACTAACCAAGCGCTCCTTAACTACAACCATATCAACATTAAAGATTTTATACAAATATCAAAATACCACAAAATCGCGATACAAATCTGCCTCGACTAAAAAGATTAGGAACTTGAATGCATAATAGATCACTACAACAATACCACATATAACAAATTATGATAATAGAAAACTTATTTAAATTTTTCCTTTCTTATACTCATCCCTATTTTCTTTTTAATTTTTTAAAAATATTTTATTATTATTTAAGGATCTATAATAGTCTTTCATTAAAATATTCAATATTACATTATAAATTATTACTCATAATATTTACCTTTAAAATATATTGATTTGTTTTTCTTTTCACTAAATCAAACTTGTAATGGTTATTGCTTTGTCTATATATCCCCTAACGAACTTCAATTTGCAATATATAAATAAAAATATATTTTTCTTCCCTTCCTCGTCTCTAATTCCATGATACTGTTTATTGTTATCAACATTGTTTTATTCAAATTCAGTCTGATAAGTTTTGGTTGAAAGATGTGTATTTTCTCTTGCTAATTTTCCTTTTTACTCTTTGGTTTCAACCCCATTTAATTTTAATTTTAAAATTCGAGTAAACAGGTATATATGCTGAGCCTCAAATTATAGATTTATGGCAAAAGTTTGGCTGATGCCCTCGTTAGAGTTTCCAAGACAAAAGATGCATAAAAAACGTCAAATAAAAGGATGTCTTACAGGATTGACGTAGTTTGAAAGGGTATCTCAAAATAATTACAATGCTTTTTCTTTTTATGGAAGAAATAAAGAACATAAGTTTTTTTTTGGCAATAAAGAATGAAAGGAAACTAAAATGACAAGAAAAATCTAAAAGAAAGAAAGAGAAGAAATATAATAATGATAACGCTGAGTGCTTCCTTTTACCCCATGGTTGTTCTGTCTGTTGTCTTACTGAAAAGTGAAAACCATTGTTGTTGACATGATAATGAAGAGTAGTTATCATATCGGAATATAATAAAAGTATTGATTAGAAAGAGGGTTATGAAAGGTGAGCTAAAAGAAATGAAAATGTAAGTGTGAAACCCCCAAGGACAAGCTGGATCCCACTCGCCCTGTGGTAATTCAGTTGAAAAGTTCTGACCCCAGAGAATAAGACTCCCAGGTAAGAAAAGAAAGAAAACTAATATTATTTGAGAAGTGTAGTGTTGTATATAAGTTTAAAATTGAGTGAAATTTGGCGCGATTCTGAATCCCAGTATATATGTATGATGTGATTGGGCAAAGAAGAGGACCCTCTCCTTCATCACTTATCTGTGGTGGTGTATGAGTGTGGTTGAGCCATGAAACAAAGCCTCACCATTCTCCTCTTTCTCCTTCCCACAATAAGCATCTCACTTTGTGAACCCCTTGACCCCAAGCAAGTGAAGGCCCTACAATCCCTCAATATCCCCACAACTAAAGACCCATGCTCCCAGCCTTCCTTAGTCTGCGACACCTCCACACCCCTCCGCCACCTCACTACCCTCCAACTCTCCAACTGCACCTCTCCCCACCTCTCCCTCTCCTTCGCAGCCCTCAAATCCCTCTCCACCCTCAACACCCTCCTCCTCCTCAACTGCCCCTTCACCTCCACCGCCTCCCCCACGCGCTTCCCTTCCCAACTCGCCTCCACTCTCCGCTCCCTCACCTCCGTCAACAGCCTCCGCAACATCTCCGCCGTCTCCCTCTCCCACCTCAGGAACCTCACCCACCTCACCCTCTCCAACCTCACCATCAAAGCCTCTGCTCCCTACGTTCTCTTCTCCCACATCTCCAACCTCCAAACCCTCACCATTTCCCACGCCAGCCTCGCCGGCTCTCTCCCTAAACACATCCACTCTCCCAACCTCACCTACATCGATCTTTCTTCCAACAACCTCCGAGGCAACATACCCTCCTCCATCACCATGTTGGACACCCTCCAAGTTTTGATCCTTTCTTCTAATCAACTCAAGGGTGAGATACCCTATTCCATTGGGGACCTCATTTCTCTGAAAAACCTCTCCTTAGATTCCAACTCCTTCTCGGGCTCTCTTCCCGACTCCTTGTCCGCCATACCCGGTTTGGTTCACTTGGATCTCAGTTCCAACCAGCTCAATGGGACCATCCCAGCCTTCATTTCCCAAATGAGTAACCTCAAACACTTGAACCTCGCTAACAACCTCCTTCGCGGGGTTCTGCCTTTCAACTCCACTTTCATCGATAAGCTGCAAGTGTTCAAGGTGGGTGGCAACGGGAACTTGTGTTATAACCGTTCGGTTTTGTCTTCCAAGTTGAAGCTGGACATTGCTCCTTGCGACAAGTTCGGAAGGCCGGTTTCTCCTCCGCCGTCCAAGCAGAAGCGTTCTTCTGCGGATGATAGCAGCAGGGATGGAGATTATGATGAGGGTGATTATGATGATGGTGGTGCCACTGTTAGTCACAAGAAGGAACATCATCATGGACCCAACAAACTGGTTCTTGGTGTGGCCATTGCACTTTCTTCCATGGTCTTTCTCGTTGTTTTTCTAATCCTGTGCTCCAAGTGCTGTCGCTGAGAAAAAAGTTTTGATTTGGCAACGAAGAGTAGAACTTTTTGTAATTTATTTGAAATGGCTTTGTTTGATTCATTTATTTATGATGCAAAGAGTGGTGAGGATGGTGCAGAGGGAGAGTATAAGAGAAAAGAGAGAGATTGCAAAAATGAAAGGTGGCACCCCCTAGAATCATGAGAGGAAAATTTTTTATGTTGAGCTTTTGTTTCATTTGGTATTTTAATCGATTTCTTGTGCAGTGCAATGATTTGTATACGAGGACTGATGGTGGTCTTTGCCACTTTTGTAATTAGCTGTTTATGAGTAGAAAGAGGTGCATGCTGTATCCAGAAAGATGCGATTAACTTATGCTATAAGCACTTATTTCTCTCACTTTTCATTGTTTCTTCCACCACTCTACTAACTCAATCTCACTCTTTTTGTCTGTTGCGTTGCGTCACTTTCACAACTCTTTTCTCAAATAAACTCAGCAGCAAACTTTCATTTCCCTTTTTCTTGAATAAACCTTGCTTAAAGAGCAAACATTTTGTTAATAGGTCAACTTTGTTATAAATATATAAATAAGAAATAAAATTTACAACATTTTATGATTCGTTTACCAAATTCAAAAAGAAAAATAATGTGCTCTAAATGGGTGATCATAAAATGTATTGCCAACATTTTCTTATCATTTCTTTTATTGAAAGCTTTTTGTTATCCCGGCCAAATCAGTAAGCATGTGTCTAGTAATAAGAATGTAACAACTTTGTAATTTCAATTAACATTACTTATAATAATGACAACCTTTGAGGAATATGTCTTTTTTAAGTGTGGTTTTTCTATAAAATTTGTGGAGACAATATTTTAATATACAAATCATTAAAATAAAATAGCATTGGCTGAGAAAGTAAGCAATATATGTTCTAAAATGGTTTTTTATCACATTTTATTATTGCGTGAAATGTAGAAAGATCTAGCGAGTTACTATTTTTTTTATTTCATCCATAAAAACATATCAAACTTGAATATTTAATTAACTGAATTAGACTTTGGTGTGAGTTACTAAATTAGCAATAAGAATTACACCGTTTACTAAAATTGCAATAAGATTTGCATCATTTAGTGGGAGTTATATATATGCAATGCATTTCATTAATTGCAAAGTGTTGAAAAACTATATTCAAAACTAAAGTCGCTGTAATTGGCAAGTTTGCAAGATTTTAGGTTCAAATTGTATTCTCGTCTATTTTAAAAATGTGTATTGTGAACATTTGGTATGTGGTAAAGATAAAATATATCATCTCATTTTAAATTATGGTAATTTATTAATCATTAAGTGTTGTTAAGAAGGATTAAATATATCATGCTATATAATTTAATTATTTTAAAATAATTATTATTTAAAAATATACTTGTATTGTTAGGCGGAAAGGTTTGACCGAAAAGTCAAACTTAAAAAAGTCCATAATGATAGTTACTGTAACAAAACTCATAATGATAAGGTCCAAATTAATAGGTATGTATTTAAAAAGATATTAGGTATAAAAAGAAAAACTCAAATAGGTTATGGACTCAGTATGAAAACACTATAAAGAGGACATCAATCTAAAAGGTAAGTAGAGTGATTTTTATTTGATAAACTATATCAAACTGATCTTGACTTTAGTATCGGAGCGCCTTGCATGTATACATACCCAACCGAGAGGAGAAGCCAAAAGGTCCAGTTGATCCCGTCCAACTTAGGAAGTTTGCCAACCTTAGGTCTAACATGAAGGAGAAGTTAAGAAAAGTCCAATCCGAAAAGTCGAATGCATTTTGCTTGAAAAGAGATAGTTTCTAGAACTTTGTAAATGGTTAAACTTTATCTGTGGTGATGATGATTAAGAAAAATAAGTTCAATTGTAAATTTAATTCATATATCTAATATTTTTTTCACTTTAATCTTTTTATAAAAAAATTATATAAGGTAAAATTATTCATTTAATCTTTAAAATCTGAATATATATATATATATATATATATATATATAATTTCTTTTATTCCTAAATACTTCGGCGATGAAGATTAAAAAATTTAAAATGATAAATAAAGACTAAAAGATATTAAATAATATTTATAAACAATAAATAGATAATTTTAAATATAAAGACAAAAATATAAAACAGAGAATTATACGAATTAAATAAGTAATTAAATCTTCTATCTTTTCATGAAAAATTGTTTACAAACTAATACCAATTATTTATTAGATTTATAATAATAATAAAACATATTACAAAATTAAATTTTTGGATTTTTTTGGAGAAGTATTAAATAAACAACTTGTGGTCTAATATTACAAACAATGTAAGACTTTAGTAAGTAAGAAACGGTCAAAACTAAGGGCAATATTAATGTATTAACATCAAGTTATTCAACATTATATATTATTACTCGTTTCAGAATTTGATAACATTTTGTACTAAAACAATCTCAATTAATTAAAAAAAAAATTGAGAATGTGTATACATTATTGTCGATCTCAATTTAAACTATTAAGTGTGAATCATTTCATAATATTTTCTCATTAAATGTTTTTTTTCATAGAAAATATATATATGTATATATATATATATCATGAAGATTAAACTGTAAAATTTGACATATGAAAATCCATGTCGGATGCATTTTTAATTAATAAGTAGGTAAAAAAAAATCAAAGCTCTAGCTTGTATAAGTTTTTTTTTTAAAAAAAAAAAATGAAAAGTAACAATCACTTATTTCTTTTAGGATGAATACTCTATTCACTACAACAACTATTTATATATTTTATTTCTAATATAATATAAAAAATATTGTAATTTTAGTATAAAAAATATTTTTCTTAATTTTATTTAAACTTTTTTAACATTTAGAGTAATTAAATATATATTTAGTGTTTAATAATTGTTACATATATATAGAACAAAATTAATGTTAGTATCCAATTAATTTTAAAATATTTTTTACTCTTTATTTTTTATTTTATAGTTTAAAAAATTCTTAGTGATTTTTTAATATTAAATATCAATATTAATTTTTTCCTTAATAAATATATATAATAGTTATAAAATCAAACTTATACTCAATTACCTCAACTCTTAAAAATTCAAAACTAAATAATAGAATTAAATTTATTTTATTAACATATTAAAAATAAAATATATCAATATTTATTATATTTAATTGTTTATTTTTTTAGTCACGTAAAAATTAATGATTCCGTGGCTTATAAAAGTTGTTCAATTAAAAAATTGAACTACAGTTATTTTTTTAATCTTGGTCTAGAGTGTGGTAGCAGAGAGAAAAACCGCTATTCATGGGATGCAATCAGATTCTCTGAATGTAAGAATCTTTGCCTATGAATTGATTTTTTCAAAGATTAAAAAGATAATCAAATGAAATTATAAAGTCAGAAAAAGAAGGACTGCGATAAAAATATAAACTTCTTCATTTTCTTTGTGCCGTGCCAGAAAAAAAAAAGTGTACCTCGCATGCTATTGCTTTTAAGTTACAGACATTTATTTTTGTTTTTACTTGTATTAAAATAAAAGTGTCTGCTATTTTATCGTTACAACAAAAAAAAGTGTTTAATGCCATTTGTTTCATACGTGGTTGTCTTCTAATTTATCCTCACCTTATTGAAAGAGTAAAAAAAAGGAGAGAAGGAAAAAGGATAATTTAATTATAAAAAAATTATTCACATTAATATAATTAATTTTGATTTATCTTAATTGAAAAATAATTTCGATCAACACTAACTTGAGAAATTTTTGTACCTATGTGAATGATAAAATCTAAACAATTTTTTACTAAAAGTAATATCAATTAAAGATATAATTAATATTTATATTTTATAATTTTTAATAATATTTTAAAAAAATATTCATTTAATAATAATTGAGATACTTTATTTAAATAAAAAAGAATATTATTTAATATATTTAAAATATTTTATCTAAACAAAACATTTAAAAAGTGAAATAATTTGAAGTAAAATTAATTTAAATATAATGTATTTATATATTTTAGATATTGAATTTTTTTATTTAAACATAAGGTGAAGTAATACTGCTTTCATTTACCATGATATATATAGTCATGCCAACGGTCACGTGATGTGATGATGGTTGATAACATGATTTGGTAAGTGGAGAATAATAATAATGCATGGTTGTGGATGAATTATCATTCCTTGGTATAATTACTACCTAAATGTACAACTTATGAGTAGTTTCCACATCTAAGTTAATTCATTACACATCATATATTACAGCTTTGTTTTTGAATTTTTTTATAATATGCCTCATTCAATCAAACAAGGAAATGGATGGGTGATTATTAAAAATTTCATATAGATTAAAGAACAATTTACATTATATAAATTTATACCAATTTTATTTTATAAATTGATTTTGTAAAATTAAATTAAAGTTAAGTTTATTTATAATTGAAAATAATAATAAAAACTGTAATAAAAAAAACTGTAGAGTGAAGAACAAAACCTTAAACTTAAAAAAATTAATAAAAGTAGAGTTGTTAGATGGATAATACAGTCATTTATCGAAAATTTGAAGTATAAATGTACTTATATTTCAATAGGGAAAAAATGACTTATGTTAATAGCTTATTTTGGTGCATGACTCATATTTTAAAAAGATCGGAGACTAAAATATTAATTTACTCATAATAAAGAAAAAGAAAATAAAAAAGTATATAGATGCCATAAATGATATAATGAGATAAAAGCTTAATTTATAAGTGTCAATTAAATATTTGATGAGTAGAATTATCTCTCTCATTCAAAGAAGCTTATAAATATTATTTTATTTTTAAATGGAAATGTTTAACATCACCTATTTCTACCAGCACATTGTTATTTTTTTGTGAACAAAGGTTAAGAAGATGTAAGGTCCTTTCTTTCTACGATTTTAAGATATATATGCTAATAGCTCTGAGACTGAGTATTTGACCATATATACCAGTTAAGTCAATTTTGATTAGCTATACTAATTGGATTAAGTTAAGTAGTTTTGCATGTAACGTTAATTTCTGCACAGTTATAATTAGCAAGCATAATGCATATCCAGTGCTAGCAAATTAAGGACCAGGTTTTGAAAGGGAAACTTAAGGGCTATGCTATGATAACACAACCTACGAGCATCATTCCCAACTCGTTGCGGTAGCAAAGCAACAGACCAACCATAATTGACATGGAAATTGTCCCTGGTTCTGCTTGTTTTTAATAAGTACCTTAATTGGCCTTTCTGAGTTTGTAGATACAGCTTTTATCAATTAAGATTTACTACTGCTACAGATATTCTTTCCCTGAAACCCAAAAAGTTGAGGGAAAGGAAGACCAAAAAAGACTACCTAAGGAAATTTTTTAAGGGCTAAGCTTTGGTGAAATCCATATTTGAATACTGATATCTCTTGATGCAAACTATCATCTTAAGTTGTAACTTGTAACTCTTGATGAAAAAATTTAAGAAAGTAATAGATTTTTGTAAAAATGTGTGTGTATATATATATATATATATATATATTATCAAGGTTTCAACTACAGATTTATTTTTTTTAATTTATGTATATGGATTTTTTATTTGCTACTATATTTAAATATAAATATTTTATGCATGATGCAGCCCATTAATATTTTAATCCACGAAAATGACTTTGAAGGGCTACACATTCGTGACTTTTGAGGAGTAAAGTAATTTGATTCACATTCTTTTAAAGGGGAAACAAAAACAGATTGAATATGATTATTTGAATGTGCAATGTTTCAGCTAAATCAGATGCCTAATGGAGAGCAATTTGAATCTAGAATACCTCAAAAACACGTCACCCATTCAGTATGGCGTGGCATCCATATGCAACTACACCCATACTTCAAGAAAAGGGTACACACAGCACTGAAATTCTCATTTCCTCAGCATCTTTATTGTCATTCTCATTTTGATTCCCTTCTCACGAGTCGAGATTGGTCAACATTATCAGTTCAGAAAAAGAAAGTTGGAATCTAAAAGCAAAATGAGATCACTCGCACAAATCATAAATATGCCGCAGTACCAATGATCTATTTCAGAAAAATGATATCTGACCCCTAATTACAGATATCTGCCGCGAAGCTATTCCAATCCAAATACTGATTCTACACAAGTATGACTATCACTTCTACTTACATTTTGGTAATGACCTTGTACCCTAATCTATAACGAGTCTTACAACAGTAAGAGAACTGTGATTGCAAAATATGAAGCTATCAATTCACGTGAAGAGGAGGATACATTGGCATTGCAGAACAACCCTTATGTAGAATTTTTCCGATGATTTACCAGAAACCTCTGCAAGAACATACACCATCCTTGAAATGGTGAAACCGGTTTGAATCTCGCAACACAATATCCCTCCCAGTTGTCTTGGACATAAACTTCCCCATATCATGACAGTCCCCACATACTCTAAGATTCTTGGTTACCCTAACAGTCTTCCCTGGAGACAAATTTAATATACCAAAAGCCATGGCTAATTTCTCACTGTGTCCACATAGAAGCACTTCCTTATTCATATCATCTGCATTAATTAATGCATATCTCATCTTACTATAGTAGCCTACCCCATTCATTTGCATCCTCAGTTTTCTCAACAATGAGTCTATCCTTTTGGCCTGAGGGTGGGAAGTATCCCCAGCAACAAAGATGTTAAACTTTCCTTGAATCTCAATCCAACTACAACCTTGATCCTTTTTAAATCCCCCGTTACCTATCTTTGTCTGTAACTTTTTTACTTCTTCCAACTTTTCCGCCTCTGCATAGATATTCGCTAGAAGAACATAATACCTTGTGTTCTCTGGCTCAAGCTCAAAAATATGCTCTGCCACTTTTTCTGCTAGCTCCACATCATGATGGATCCCGCATCCAGAAAGCAAGGCACCCCAAATTGCAGCGTCCGGTTTAATTGGTATAGTTTCAATGAACTTGTATGCCTTGGATAGATTTCCAGAGCGAACGAAGAGATCCACCATACATGCATAGTGTTCTAACTTAGGCTCAATGTTGAATTCACTTCTCATGGAATTAAAGAATTTCCATCCCTCTTTCAGTAATCCAGAGTGACTGCAAGCATAGAGTATTGAAGTGAAGCAGGCCTCATCAGGCTCAAAACCTGCTATCCTCATTTTTTCAAATGTGGAAACTGCCTCCTTTCCAAACCCATGCATGCCATATCCAGCAATCATAACAGTCCACAAGATGATATCCTTTTTAGGAATCATATCAAACAGTTTCTGTGCAAGAACTACTAACCCACACTTCACGTACATATCAACAAGTGCACAGGCAACGTGTAAATCTGAAAAGTATCCTTTTCTCAATATGTGCCCATGTAACTCTCTACCTTTCTCTAGAGCTGCTAAGCCTGCACAAGCTGGAAGGACACAAGCTATTGTAATGTCATTAGGCTTCAATTGCTTTTGCATGTCCAGAAACAGTTCCAGAGCTTCATTGGGAAGTGAGTTTTGGGAATAACCTCCAATCATTGTGTTCCATGAGACAATGTCTTTGACGGGAATTTGAGAGAAAATTAAATGAGCTTCTTCCATGGTTCCACATTTTGCATACATATTCATGAGAGCATTAGAAACAGGCAAATTCAATGCCATGTTGTTCTTTTTAATGAAATTGTGTATATTCCTTCCTTTATCTAACGAGTTGCTACAAGCACAAGCATGAACAACACTTGAGACAGTATAAGCATCTGGCCTAAGACCTTTGCTTTGCATTTCATCAAATAACATAATGGCATCGTCATACAGACCTTTCCGTACATAAGCAGCAATGATTGAAGTCCAAGAAACAATAGTAGTTTCACCCATCTTCACAAAAACATCAGTTGCACCTTTTAAATAACCACATTTAGAATACATGTCTAGTAGTGTGTTGTCAAACACGACATCCCCGCTACAACCTGTTTTCACTCCGCAAGCATGAAGAGCTCTACCCAATGAAAGCTTGCCAACGTTTGCACAAGCCACAAGAACGTTAACCAAGGTAACCAAATCCATATCAATCCCGAAATGCAGCATCTGAATGAAAAACTTAAGTCCATTCCAGGAACGCCCATTCATAACACACCCACTAATCATAGAATTCCAGGAAACAACATCTGGGTCACTCAATTCGTCAAACATATTATGTGCACTCTCAACATCACGACATTTAAAATAAGCTGCAATTAGAGAGTTAACGACAGCATTATCAGAACCAAAACCAAGTTTAAAAGCATACCCGTGAACGCCTTTACACTCCCTTACCTTTGCCAATGCTGTATAACACTTCAATATACAAGTAAAAGTAAAAGGATTCCCTCTGATTCCCAAGTTTTGCATTTTCTTCATAAGACTCGCAGCTTCCTCGTAATTACCGATCTTTGCATATTTAGACATCAAAAAATTCCAGAGATAAATCTTATCATTGAGAATCCCATCTAATATTTGTCTCCCTTGGACCAAATCACCGCAGTGCACATACATGAAGACTAGCTTTGCCCCCAAAACCTCATCAATTTCCATGCCGTTGGAGGTGATAATCGAATGAACCCTCTTTCCATCTTCCAAAGACCTCAGCTCGGCACAGAGCTGCAACACAGAACAGTAAGTATGCAGCTCAAGTTCAGATACTTTTGACCTTTTGAGCAATTCCATGGCGTTTCTGAGATCACCCATTTGGCAGAATTTGCGAATTTTTGCATTCTTGTCCATGGCTACGTTGTAGGTGGCCTTGGACAAAGTTGCAGACACAGCGACACTGCTACTGCAAGAAAGATCAAAATTGGGAGGTGGCAGATACGTTGTCCAAGATTGTCTGAAGAAGATGAAGCAATTGGGAGATTTTGCATAGTTTGACTTGTTTCTAGGATTATGGTAAGTTGGATAAGTGTTCAACGGTGCTATGCTTTTAGTTTTAGACATGGTTGGCTTTGCTGTTCCTCACCCTCATCAAACAAACAAAATTGATACCACTATTTATACCTAAACCATCAAATTACGCCTTCTTTTCGTTCCAATCTTCTCACATATTCTCATCGTATGCCAACATTGGAACAAACTTTTTTCTTGAATAATTAACTTCTTTAAAATTTTATTAGAAACATAAAAGTTAATTATTTAAAAATAAAAAAAAATTCAACCAAGTACACATTTAATTCTACGTTTAAAAAATACATAGATATCATATTACATTAACAATTAGTTATTTATTTTATATTAATCTCTATATCAAAGTTCCGTTGTAGTCTAGTTGGTCAGGATACTCGGCTCTCACCCGAGAGACCCGGGTTCAAGTCCCGGCAACGGAAGTATATTTTTTATTATCATTGTCACAAACGAATTCAAAACTGTTTTACATGTAAAACTTGGGTTTAATCAAAAGCACATTGGGCTCATGAGACAATTATATTTCTCTTTTTTTTTCTACTCTACTGTTAATAGAACTAGTATATGGACCCGTGCAATGCACGGGAATATTTATAATATTTTTTATTTAAATAATAATATTATAATAATAAATCTATATATGAAAATTAAGAATTATTTTAGAAAAAATTAAAATTATAAATTAAAATTACATCAATTATTGAAGTATTAGTAAAGAATTAAAAAAATCAAATCGATCAATTATTCAATTATTAGTAAACAATTAAGAATACATAAAAAAAACAAAAATAAAAAATTGACCCAGTGTATTATATTTATTGTCATAGCAATGTATAAATATATTTAGATAGATGTTTTCTCAAATTTAAAAGGAAGACAGGTTTCCATAAATAGTAAAGTTTTGTTCTGAATAACTGTGCTTGAGCATTTTCTCTTTGAAATTGGCAATGGGTGTTTTGTAGCTGAGCATTTTCTTGTTCATCAAATTGTCAACGGTGTTTTGTACCTGCAAAATATAAATCATACAAAATCTTTTAGATACAATATCCATGAGGTAGTCATATATTCATAATTTTATAAGTCATATATTCATGTAGTTGTCTTGTACATGTTAACCGCATAGAAAATGGTAAACACATTGTTTAAAAAAACAGCAAGCAGAACTTAAATGTATACACCTACATGTATGCATAATATTGTAAGTCATTGTATTCTGTTTTCATATTATTAAATAAAAACTTTTGACATAATAAATTGTAACATAATGCAATATCTCATTAATTATAGGAAATACTATTATAAAATAAATATGAACTTCATTACTTGTGGCCAAGTGTATTTAAGGCTGAATTCAGAGAACAGTAATTTCATGAGAAATGTAAATAAATTCGATAACAAAATAAGTAAGACGTATTTTTAAATTCAAAGTTTTATAACAGAAAATATACTCCGTAAGAGAACAAAACATACTAAAAAAATACAAATGGACTACATAGTTGCTTTTCTTTAGGTGCTATAATATGAGGGTTGATCAATATTGTATTCAATGTCAACACGTCTCATTACACATCTGATGTTAATTGCATCATTGCAAATATAATAAATAAAAGAGAAATGTCAATAAAAGAATGGACAATTAATAGAATTATGTAAATATTAAAAAAGAATAAGAATGAATTTGTACCTATGTTAGGTTTTTGATTCAGTAGTTTAAAGAAATCTACTGAAGAAGTGAATATTTATGAAACAAATAAGATAAAATAATATGATACAATAAATTTAATTAGCAAAAGTTCTATGGACTTTTGATGATTATGCTGCTTGTTTTTGTAAACAAAGAACCATATACCTGTCTGAATACAACTGAATTTTGATCACTTTATTTAGGAAGAATTATGTAACAACACATGTGTAAAATATTATAATATAGAACCTGTGTAAAGTATAATAGCTTCCTATTTTCTGTACTAAATATACCCTTCTTTCTCAATAATTACAATGGAGTTCCTATATTAAAAACCTCCGAAGAAACAAAATCATCAAAACAAAATTATACACAATTTTAATTATGAAATTTATTAAGAAGAAATAGATGAATACCTTTCTTTGTAATGCATTATAGTCATGAAAGATCTACTATGCAAATTAAGAGGAAACCTGTAAATACCAAAAAAATATTAGTTTAGTCTTGCTATATTAGAAGATATATTAGAAGAAAAATATCAGAATTAAAAATAGTTTTGTATTAAAGAATTTTCATACCTGATAAGTATTGCTGTAAAAATATTTTCAAATATTTCCCTGTAAACCACATTAGTAGTTGAATTAGTTGTATTTCCATCATCATCCAAAATTAATACTTTCAACCCTTTATTGGATTTAACTCTGGAAATAGCAACATATAACTGTCCATGTGTAAACACTGGACGTGGTAAATATAAACCAACTTTATTAAGGGTTTGTCCTTGGCTTTTGTTTATTGTCATAGCAAAGCACAAAGATATTGGGAATTGTCTTCTCTGGAACTTTAAAGGCAAGCCTGAGTCAGAAGGAGTCAAATTCATTCTAGGAATTAATATGTTATCACCAATATTTGTTCCGGTAATAACTTTGGCAGCAATCACATTTTTTCCCAAGTGAATTACTTGTAATCTGGTTCCATTGCAAAGTCCATTGGCTTGATCAATGTTCCTTAGAAGCATTATTGGAACTCCTACTTTTAATTTAACACTGTGATTAGGAATTCCGGAACATTTGATATCGTTCAAAAATTCAGTTGTAAACCACTCAGCTTGAGCATTTTCTTGTCCTTCAGATTGGCAAGGGGAGTCTGAACTTAAATAAGTAACTTCTTCTCCGGGAATTAAGGTTAGAATGAAGTCATTGACTTGGTCCACACATTCTGTAGTAGGACACAATATTGCACCATCATCAAAAAATGCATCAGAGTTGAGATTCTGTATGTACCCTGGATAAACAAATTCAACCAAGTGCAATAAAGGTTGTTCAACATTTAGAATTAGAATGTCTTGTGATATTTCAATAGTTGCTTGTCCCAACTCATTTAATTCCATATCTCCATCTCCAATGTGAAGTATCCAATCTGCAAAATCTTTTATTTCTGATGCAGTTTGCTTTGATTTTTCACTGTTTAATCTCATATTTTCAGTAAGTTTGAAGACTTTGCAATGTTTCCACAATTCTGAGTAGTTCAATGTTGCCTTCACAATATCATATCTTGATCCCTTTTTTACAACAGGCAATATCTGTCTAAAATCACCTCCCAAGACAATGACTTTGCCACCAAAAGGTTTAAGGGCATTTTCTTCACTTACAGCCCTCATGATATCCCTTAGAGTTCTATCCAGAGATTCAAAACAGAACCTATTCATCATTGGAGCTTCATCCCATATAATTAAATTAGTTTCAATCAACAATTTGGCCCGAAAACTTCCTTGAGGTATGTTGCAGGTTGAATGTTCATTTATTAACAAAGGAATGCAAAATGTAGAATGAGCTATTTTTCCTCCAGGTAGTAACAAAGAAGCTATGCCGCTAGAAGCTACATTTAACACAATCAACCCTTTTGATCTAATTGCAGTAGACAGAGTTTTTCACATAAAGGTTTTTCCAGTGCCATCATAACCGTATAGGAAAAAAAAACCTCCAACTTGTGACAGTACTGTTGTCATTATATTCTCATACACAACCAATTGCTCCGCAGTTAGAGATTGAAAAAGAGAAGAATGAATTTCAGACATTTGTATCTTATCATAATTTAATTCATCAATCATTAATCTATTCTCATAAATAAAAGAATCTGAATGAATAGGTTGTGGAAGACTGTTAAAGTCTTTTAAAGATTTACCATTAAGAATCAATAATTCTTCTATTTGTAGAAGACAAAGGTTTTGTATTTGATCATCTTCAATTGTAAGACCTAGCAAAAGAACAACAGTTCATATTTTGAACAAAATAATATGTTATAATGTTTGAAGAAAGCAGAAACTTATACCTGGTAGGTTAAACTCTTTCCTTTTTTTGTATACAATGTCATCAGATAACAATTTCCAAGTTTTGTTCCAAACTTCCTCAGGTCTAGACATAGTATTCATGAGTAGCAGTGTAACAAACAATCTTCTCAACTGAGTTCCTGAAGCAAGGGTGCTGGCCTCTATAATTGCATCAATAAATTCTTTATCCTCTACCAACAGACCCATGGCATAGCATGCCTCTTTATAATTTTTGTAAATAACACCATTAATAGTCCTGATGTTATCATAATTACAACAACCCTTTTTAAAATTCAACAATAATCTAAGATAATATAATTCTCCTGTGCAAGGAGGAATATATGTTAGCCTTCCAATACTAACTCCCTTTTTCCTTGGTTTCCATTCTCTTTGTTCTGACATCCACACAAAATGGTTAGGTATTGAGAATAAGTCAAATTTTTTCCCTCTGGATAGATTTTATTAGCTTCAAACCAAGCTAAAAACATTGTTCTTTTATGTTGATTTGTATGCAATATTTCATCAATATCTTCATTGTCCTTAAATAGAATGGGTTGCTCTTTTAACAGATGAAAAGTCAGCCTTTGAACTGGAGGCCATCTATGATGAATGTCAAAGGCAAGTATTCTCCAAACAGCTTCACAGGGAGATATATATCTACAATCATAATACTGTTTAATTTCATCTATAACCGGTGTCTCAGTAGAGTCTTTCTGAGGATTAGTAATTTTCAAATTTGCTCTATCTGGACCTTTGTTGACATATTTAAACAAATACTTGATTGAATTTGATTTGTTGCAATATTCTGTGTTAACATGAGCCTGATACCTCAGTAGTAGCAATGGGCTATATGGGACAACATTCCTATTGTCTAACTTAATTCCATTTTTAAGAATGAATATTCCTTTATCTCGACGTCTGTAACATGGATATCCATCCTCATCAATAGTAGTCAACAATTTAAATTTCTTTGGGTAAAATTTTGAACATTTACCGTTAGTCATGCAAGGTGAGGAAAACCAAGCTGCTCCGCATGGCCCATGTATCATATACGTTGCAACTGCCTTTGACAATTTAGGATATAAATCTGCCTGCGGTAATTCTGCTGAAATCACTCCATCAATGTCTGTTGGAGTTCTTAACTTTTTTTCTCCATCCAACCACAATAATATGTGGGCATGAGGCAAACCCCTTTTTTGAAATTCCAGAGTGTACATACCTATAATAAGATAGAAATTGATTGAATTATAATGCAAAAAATCTGAACATAATTTTAAAATATGGATTAATCATTACCTGCATTAACTTTGCCAAAATATTCATCTTTTTTGAAGTCAACCATCATTTGATCTAATTTCATCTTGAATACTCTGCAAATTATATTTGGCCTATCAGCAGCAGTTAATCCTCTTGATGTAACAAAGTCACGTATTTCAGGCCAACTTACGTTGCAGGTAATTGTGATAAATAAATCAGGATATCCAAACCTTTTACAAATTGCCATTGCATCTTGGCAATTGTTGAACATATATCTCATTCCTCCCGTGAATGATGCAGGTAAAACTATACGCTTCCCAACTGCAGAAGAATTTGTTTCTCCTCTATTCATTGCCTCTTGTACACCGTTGAGAATATCACAACGTATTGTTTTTTGGTTTGCTCTTATGAACGACAATCTTTGAGATTCAACCATAGTATATGCATCAACCAAGAATTGTTGAAACAGACGACGTGAATGAACTATATTTCCAAACTCAACACTTCTTTCTTGAATTCTAAATGCAATGAATTCTCTTAACGATATACGACTTCTTTTACGTTCTTTGCTATTGCGTACTGGAATATCTTCTTGATAACCATCTTCTCCAAAGGGGAATATTAAAGGATACTGTAATGGGATGAAGGTTGTATGTGTCTCATGCAACCTAAACAGTTGTCCAGAAATTTTTTTCACTATGATATCTCGTCCTACATCCAGGTTGCTCATATCACTGACAATTAACGCTGCTATCTCATCAGTTGTAGGGGTATTGTACACCCTTGGATCTTTTGAACGATGTCTAAATAACCTCAATCCAAAATCTGAATGTACATCAGAATTTACAAAATCTTTGACTCTTCTAAAACTTTTTGCCAGGACATTGTTATCATCAATCATCTTGGTAAGATCTTGAATCAATGATTTATCAAACTTCAACTCTTTCAAATTGGACCTAAATAAAATTTAAATAAATATTAATTCAAAATAATATTATAAATGAATCTACTGAAAAGAAACTAACCTAATGTAACACATACCCAAAGTGAGATACTCTGTTTAAGAGTTCATTTTGTGTATCATATATGTAAAGTTGTGCGAACTTGGGCATTTCTCCACTGTGAGGTAGTAAGCTTCCAATCCTATGGTAGTTTTGTCCATGCAGAATAAATTGAGGAGGCCCAAAACCATCATTTACGGAAGAGTGAACTTTTCCTCCAATTGAAGTAAATGAAAACATACTATTGTAACTTCTGATATGTTGTAAATAGTGTTGGCTTCGTTGATCTTGACCATTTAATAACTCTAGAATCAATTTAGCAGGTTGTTGTAGGTAAGGTAGTTGTACTTTTCCTTTTTGGCAACATATAGAAAAATAAACCTTTAGGAAACTCTTTGTTTTGAAGGATCTTTCTTCATACCACACCTCGGCCAAACAATATTCACATTGTATATTTGGTTGTCCAAATGAAACAATATCTATATTGAAATAATAAATAAGGTTATATATTACATTTACATTAATGAAATTAATTTGAATACAAAAAGTTAAAGTTAGAGACATGCACCTTCATTTTCAGCTTTTGAATACAATTCGGAAGTGTAAACTTCTATGCTCTGATCTGAACACGAAACAAAGTAAATCAAAGTGCTTTAGAAGCAATTAACTAAATTAAAAATAACATTTAAACTATTTTTATCACCATTATGTTCTTCGTTTTCGTCATGTTCTTCAAAATTCAAGGTCTTAGTAACTGATTGCAGGATTTGAGCACTGTATGTACTGCAACTTTTATCTAACCACATTGTGTTATTACCATTATTTTCTTCATTTTGCAGATCTTCAAAATTCAATCTCTTAGTCACTGATTGCAGGATTTCATCACTGTATGCCCTGGACCTGTTATCTAAGCTTATTGTTTTCTTAACTACACTTCCACGATTGTAATTACCTGTAGAAAAGTGCATTTAATAAGTATTAAAACATTTGTTAAGTTACAAATTGAATATCAATTTGTAATTACTTTTTGTCATAAATGTATCAAAAATAGTAATTTTTTAAATTTATAATTATAGTACCTCTTCCTGGATGATATTTTTCCCGCAATCTACCAATTAAGTTTTTGGTATTTCCTCCTGTATTTTTTGCCTCATCTGGATTAATAGAAACAAAATAACATTTAACATTTATCTATATTAGTATATATTCCACTCTGTATTATCAGTATCAAATTTAATGAACCTAATTACATGAGGAGTTGTGAACTCACCATGAAGGTATTCTGTAAGGCTATTTTGTCCTTTAGTAATAGTTCCCATTGATGACACTACTTTCGTAGTTGAATGCATAGTGTTGACTTCTTTGTTTGCTGTCATGTTTTCAGAAACTGCGTAATCTCTTCCCGTAATAACCGATGATTGAGAAGAAACATAATTAATTGACTTGACAGTATTTTGACCTACAAAAATTATTTTGAAATCAGTTATTTGAATTATCTTCAATACTGTAGTAATATAAGTAATGTAGTAATATAATTAGTACACAATTCATTGTAAGAACATAATATAATTAAAAAACTTAGAAGATGATTACATTCAATGACATAGTGTGTTAGTTAAATAAAAAACGAAATGCAATTGTAACAAATAAATTGATTCTATGGTTTAAATTTATTGTTCTTTTACAAAATTCAATTTAGTTGAACAATAATTTTAACTGTACTTCGATTATAAAGAGAGGTAGAGTACCTGTTCTTTTGATATTTGTATTGTGCATTTCATACTGTATATTTTTTCGTTTTCTTGTGGCAGAGTTTGCATCATCAATATCCAAAACTAAAAAATAAGTAATTAGTTAAATATATATATATATATATACATATATATATACATAAAATATGGTAGTTTGAAGTAAAAAAACAGATAAAATTAAGTTTACCATGGCTTCTCCCAGATAAGGATATTGTTTTCTGACTTTGATGATAAGATTTTGTTGTTCTTGCATTTCTTGCTTTTTCAGGATGACAACCTAAACAAAATAAATTAGAAAATAAAGTAAAAAAATTTACACTAAGATTTCTCATTTAAAGCAAAACAAAAAATAAAATCAACTTACCATTACTTATCTCAATTAACGGTTCTCTGTTGGGAATGACTTCGTTGTCTTTAATAAAATGGGTTGCTCACAGATGAAAAGTCAACCTTTGAACTGGAGTCCATCTAGTTGACAATCTAATTGACAAAGCATGCCAAGCAACAAACAATGGGAATTGAATAACATAATTTTCTTACTTTAGCTGACATAAATTGAGTGTTGAGCAATATTGAGTTATAATATCAACACATTCCCGGTGCAAATAATAGAATTGATGGAAGGAAATATATGAAAGATAAGAAACTATTTTTCTACGTGTCATACGTGTACTGTTAAGTCTTAGAAAAAAACAAGAAGTAGAAGTATTATTTTGTCATTCTAATGTTGTATTTCCTGCTTTCGAAAAAGTTCATCAGTCAAATCAAATTTAATGTGATCATGTTATTATTTTTATTTTATTTTAAATAACATTAAAATATTTTATATTTTATATTTCAATTCATTTTAAAAATTAGTTCTTAGTTCTTATATAAATAGTGATAATAATAATATTATATTATTATATTTGACCTTTTTTCATTTAAAAAAATATTATATTATTATATTACTTTTATAAACTAAAATAACTTTTATTTGTGTAAAACATTAAATCATTTATTTTTGTATTTATTTAAGAATTTGAATGAAATGCTAAATAATAGTAATCTTAAACATTTTATATGAATCAGAAAGGTAATTAATGTTTTTAAAATTTTAAAATTTGAAATTTTGAAAAATTAAATATTTGAACATTTGTAATAATAATAATAATATTGGAATTGGAAATAGTGTGTAGCATAAGAAGTCAGAAAAAGAAGATATGAATCACAAAGGTAATTAATGTTATTAATGTTGTTGAAATTTTAAAATTTTAAAATTTTAAAATCTGAAAAATTAAATATTTGAATATTATTAGTAATAATAATAATATTGGAATTATAAGTGTGCAGAAGAAGTCAGAAAAAAAAAAGATATGAATCAAAAGGTAATTAATGATCTTGAAATTGTAAAATTTGAAAATATGAAAAATTAAATATTTGAAGATTATTAATAATAATAATAATCTGGAAATTGGAAATAATATCTGCTAATATGCTTAAATTAAATAAACTTGAAAAAATTAAATTAAGTAGAAAATTTTATTTACAAATTTTATTTATTTAAATTATTATTTAAGTAGAAAATAAAATAATTTAGGATTCGTATTTGTTTAGAATTTTGAAAAACTTAGAAATCTTATTAATTTTAGATTTTTATTAAATAATTTAGAATATGAATATATTTAGAATTTTGAAATTTATTTAATATAGACTTTTATTTAAAAATGACATTAAATAATTTAATTTTTTTATTAATTTTCAATTTTTATTTAAGAATGACATTAAATTTTTGGGACTTATATTTATTTAGGATTTTAAAAACTTATAAATTTTATTTAGCTTAGATTTTTATTTAAGTAGGAAATAAAATAATTTAAAATTTTATATTTATTTCATATTTTTAACTTTAATTACCATTAATATTTTATTTTATTGATTAATTTGCCAATATTATAATTTATAATGTGTTCATAAAATCAAATGGAAAGAAAATCAAAGATATTAACTTTGTTATGATTTGGCAGTCTTTACTTTATTCCATGATATCTGTTTATACATTCATATAAAATCAAATTAACTTCACGTGTTATGGTTTGAAAATCTTGATTTATGATTTAAATTTAAATTATGGTTTAAGTGAATATTTGTTTTACTGTATTAACAAAAACATACTATCGAGTAGTTAATAAAAATTGTATGAAGAAAACCAACACTGTATACATTGTAAAAATCAGTATAATTCACTATAATTCAGTACAAATTATGTGAAGCTGGAAACAACAAATTAGATCAACTACAATTTAAAATTTAAATTAAAAAAAATATAATTATATTATATATTACATTGAAATTACATGAGATTTATCTTATACAACATATCAATTATACATGAATAAATAAATAAATCAAAAAAATCCTAAAAAAAACTTAATCCTATTCCTACATCAGCTTACCTGCAAATTGAAATAATGTGTATTTCTATGAAAAAGGATTATGGAATTAGGTACCAACTACTGAATTAAAATAATAAAATATAACTACATAAAAAATAATAAATTATTAAATGTTGAATACATGATTTTCACATAAAATTATGCCAAATACTCCATTAAATCAGACTATAATGATAGAGAGCTCAACAAAAATAATATAATACATATTATTATTCAAATTAGAACCTGAATTCTTGAACTCAATAGAAAAATATAATAATACACCTTACGATTCAAATTCTCTAACAGAAAAATGTATACAAATATTAATGCAATAAATATCTTGTTAAAATTTACTCTAGTGGCAAAAAAAAATATATAAATGCATAAAAAACAAACATAAATGAAAAAAATATCACAAAAATGATATATATTACTTATTACTATTTACTAATTACTAATTACCGATATATATATTACTAATTAAATTTAATTAATAGTTAAATTAAATATATTAATATTGATATATTAAAATATATGAAATATTTAAATATATTAAATATTTAAATATGTTAACTTAAAATATATTAACAAAATAAATTACAAATATACATATATTAAAATTTAAAATATTAATACATTAAATTAAAATGGAGTGATATGACATAAAATAGTAAGAATCAGAAATCATAATTACACATAATTATAAATTATATTGGAATTAGAAATGAACCATTAAAAATATAAAACAATAATAACATGTTATAATGACATTCAGAATATATAATGGAGTGATATGACATAAAAGAGTAAGAATCAGAAATCATCATTACACATAATTATAGATTATATTGGAATTAGAAATGAACCATTGAAAATATAAAACAATAATAACATGTTATAAGGACATTCAGAATATATAATGCAAAAAGGTAATTAGGTTGCTCAGATTAAATAATAATAATAGTTAAATAATATAAATGGGTGGAAACAAAAATACCTTTTTAAAGTTGGATCAAATGCACAAATTAGATGAAGAAAAAAAAATGACAAAGTCACCAATAAACCCTAAATGAGATGAACATAATGCATCAAGAAAACTTTGAACAGACAGAAAATCTTGAACATAAAACACTACAAAACTCCATCATAAACTTCGATTAAAAAAACCTAGAAAAGTTAGAAACTTTGAACAGAAAACGAAGAATGTAAAAAAGAATGGAGAAAAGAGACTGGAGAAAACAAACCAATAAACCGCATCCGCCAAAAAGATAAAAGACAGTACAAAACTCCATCAGAAACTTCAATCGGAATAACCTAGAAAAGCCAGAAACTTTGAACAGAAAAGCCTGAAATTTTGAACAGAAAATGAAGAATGTCAAAAATAGTGGAGAAAACAAACCATAAAACAGATAAAGAGTATGATTCTGAAAAGATAATAGACAAAAAATATCAAAACACAATAGAAATGTGAGAAGGAGAAAACAAACCAATAAACAACATCCACCAAAAAGATAAAAGACAATACAAAACTCCATCAGAAACTTCGATCGGAAAAACCTAGAAAAGCCAGTAACTTTGAACAGAAAACGAAGAATGTCAAAAATAGTGGAGAAAACAAACCATGAAACAGACAATACAAAACTCCATCAGAAACTTCGATCGGAAAAACCTAGAAAAGCCAGTAACTTTGAACAGAAAAGCCTGGAACTTTTAACAAAAAACGAAGAATGTCAAAAATAGTGGAGAAAACAAACCATAAAACAGATGAAGAGTATCATTCAAAAAGATAATAGACAAAAAATATCAAAACACAACAGAAATGTGAGAAGGAGATGAACAAAGGATAGAATAGATTACCTGAATCATGGACAATGAAAAGAAGAGAAACGAAGAAATAAAAAATGGCTCGAACATAGCTCGAACAGAAATAAAAAATGGAGATTAAGGATGAGCTAAAATGTTGAACATAAAACAAACAGAGTACAAAAAATATAAAAGCAAACAACTTTAATCAGAAAATCCCAAAAAATTCAAAAACGTAACAAACAGAGTACAAAAAATATAAAAAATGCACCAAAAATGTGAGATTGAGATTAACAAAAATATAAAAGATTACCTGCTCCATGGAGAATGAAAAGAAGAAAATCGAACAAAAATGAAAAATTGATCTATACAACAACGTGTATATATATAGTAAAAAACAATCGTCATTTCCATTTCAAATTTCAAAAGAAGGCGCCATTTCTACAGATGTCTAAGGGTAATTTTAGGCAAAAATGCTTTCCAATACAGCAGCTCTGCAGTTGCCGAAATGGTGAAAAAGAGTACAGGAAAAAATGAGAGAAGGGGGCAAAAGATTGAGATGTGATTAGGGTTTGAGAAAAAAAGGGATGAGAGAGAAAAAGGGTTGTAAAGAAAGAGGACTGAGAAAGCAAAATGAGAGAGAATGAGGAAATTAAACGGGATGAGAGACAAAAAAAAGTGAGTTTCACGTGTTTAAACTTAAACTGAGAGTTACCTCTATTTGTATTATGTATAAATTGGTGGTAAACATTTTTCAATTTTCAGGGATATGGTTTTCCTCAATTAATCTGCTCGAAAATAAATAAAAAAATTCCGTTGCCGGGACTTGAACCCGGGTCTCTCGGGTGAGAGCCGAGTATCCTAACCAACTAGACTACAACGGATGCTTGGTAATCTTATTCCATAAATTCTATCTATCGAATTCACTCTCATCTTTTGGCCATCTAATATACTTTATACTTGATTCAAACATTATTCAATTTCTTGTCATAGAGCCTTCCTGCGCATATTGTTCATGTTGAAGTCACACAAATTCTTTATTTTTTAATCATTAATAATTTTGAGATATTACAATTTTCACTTTTTTCAATTTAAAAGGTGGAATATACTCCATTATTTAGCTCCCTTAGCACAAGATCAAATGACCTTCCAAATATAGTCGGGGCTACAAGGATTTCATTTTATTTTTCGTAATATTATATGTATTATGCGTAAATATTTGAATTTAATACCCCCAACATGTTTACATACCAATTTAATCCATTGGTTAAAAATTCTAGACCAATCACTAAACAAAATATTGATCAAGGATTCATCTTGGGCATAAAAATGTTTCATTAGCATATGTACCTTCAAAATTAAGGCAAGTGTTTTGAGTATATTGCTTTTGTTTAACTTTAGAAAATGCTGACAAAAGCAAAAGTTCGATTAGAAGCTAGAACATTTGTAAACAAAAAGAAGGGAACATAAACACACTAATGACAAATCACATTGGATTCTTTGAACTTTATATTAGCAGAAAAGCAACAGATAGGAAAGAAAGAAAAGAGTATAAGAAGGTAAAAAAGAGAAGGGAAATCAAGGAGGGGCTTTTTCTGTTTGCCTGTTTTACAGCGAATAATTTACTGTTTCTAACATATAACATCTATGCCACAAGTAAAATATCTTCTTTACTTTTCTCAATTATAAAATTGATGCCGCTATTATATATATAATTTAGTACACCACACGCACTCCAATCCAAAGAATGCAATAAGGAAACAACTTGGCCATAACTTGCATAGTTGGCAAGTTTCTTTACAACCAAATTTCAAGGTACATACCCTGAAAAAATGAGAAGTTGGTCATGGTTATGCATTACCACCCCTTCTGAGAAAGAATATGGCAGGAACTTCAATGACATGCACTCATCATATAAGCAGGATGAAGATTTGAAGGGAAGAGTGGTGTTGGCTTCCTTCCACTAGAACATATTTACACGAAAGAACCATGGTAGAACAAAAGCTATAACCAGGCATGCCATTAAGAAGTTACAAAATGGTTGTCCACGCCAGCATCCACCAAACCTTCTGGATGAGGTATTATCATTGCCAATGAATCTAGTATCATTCCATTCTTCCATAAATCCATGATCAGCAACGTCCGAAACATTCTTTGCAGTCTCACCACATATTTCACACAACCTATAATCGTGAAAGACAATTAAAGATCGTGAAAGAACTAACAGAACAATAGGAACCTCAGGATTATTCAACCAACAAACTAGATTGCATATGAAACAAGATTGACATAGAACAAAAGGAGCCTCGGAATAATTCAACCAAAAAACTAGATTCTATCAGAAACGAGATTAGCATAGAACAAAAGGAACTTCGGGATTATTCAACTATTAAACATGATCAACCATTCTCGGTGATAACATTTTTATAACCATGTAAATGGTTGCAAAATGCACGTGTAACTCTTCTATCTCAGTTCAATAAGCAATAAAGATTTTTCAACTTTAAAAAAGAATAAGCTGCAAGCATATACACAAGATGTGAATGGGAAAAAAAGTACTGATAGAGCTACCCCCACCCCATCCTACCCCACCCCACTGTGCATGAGAGTAATTTCAAACACAAATTTGAGTTATGTTACCCAAACCCATGGTATTTTCAGACCGTTCTTCAACAGGAGCAGTTGAGACGAGAACAGCAAAAAATTGAATTGAGCATACATCTGAACAATCATTTCATAATTTGAAATTAGATGTAAACAATATTGAAACAGTAACTGAGAGTTTGACAAAGGTCAAGATAGAGAAGGCAAGTGGAGAGAGCTTCTCATATTACTTCGTTAGTGAAAGTCACATTGGTACCATACCACCAGAGTTTCTTCTCTAAGAACCAATATCAATTATTTTAAATGTGAAATATGGCCACATTCAGAATCATCATGGAAATTATTACAGTTCAAATACAATGTTTCTGGCATACAATCTTCTATGTGTACAGTTTTTGTTTTTCCTTTCTATAGGAAGGGGTGGAACCATGGAGGAAAACAAAAAGGAATAGGAGGTACATTGCAATATATTATTCTTTTTATAGGAGATGGAAGTATAAACTTATTTTTCCTAGTTCATTCCCCACATATAAGCTGAAAAGACAAACAGAGGATTCAAAGAAACTTCATGGAGACAAGAAGAGCATTTTTTGACCAGATATTAACATGAAAAATATATGCAACTATACCAAACTAAGACCTGGTGCCATCATTTGGAATTTGAGATGTCAATTAACCTCAGCTCGCAACCACCAGAAGCCAAGCTATTTGCTAATACCAATACCTCAGAAGGAAAACCAACTGGGTGTCAGTGGATGCATTAGCCCAACTCACCCTTCATTTAAGTTAATTACTACTAAAAACTCCATGTGTCAGGGTGCATAAGGATGATATTGGTTCTCCAGTTAGCAATGTAACCAGCAAAAAGTGAAACGGCAACGAACTACATGCAATAACCAACTGACAACAAATGATAAGCAATGAAGCCGGTTTCAAATATTCAGACTAAAATTCAAGAAATTTGTTGAGATAAAGTTTAATAATAATAAGAAAATAAAATTGGAATTTGGAATTTACAATTGATGGAAATAAATTTAATAATCATAATAGTAACACTAGAGCTATTTGCATAAGTGTGCCGCAGCGTTTCGAAGATTTCACACTAGACAAGACGTGACAGAAAAAATCAATAAAAAAGAAATAAAATTACAAATTATTAAAACAATGCACATCCCTAGTCGGTTTCGTTTTTAGAAATTGTATCTAGTAGGATTACATATACTAAGAAATCCGAAACGTAGAAATCCTCAGGAATCTCTTTGCCATTTTGATTCAAAATAAACGTACAACACATCAGAACAAGTTCACTTTTGCAGGGGTTAACACAAAAAACAAAACAAGATGTTGATATACACAATAGAAATAAACAAGTATTAACAAAATCAACTGTTACCTGTTTCCTTTAATCTTGAACCATGCCTCAGCACAATGATTGTGAGCAATACCTAACTCATCTTTACATGCACAACCAAGCTGAATCAAATCTGTATTAGTAGTAGCACTACTTACAGTGCCAATAGGTGCTGCTTCTAATGGTTGCCCAGAGGCCAGATGGCAAATCCTACAAATCATTTCACCTTCCAAATTCTCACTAAAACCGTCGCAGCTGCCACGGTTTACATCAATCACACATGAATTTTTATCTATCTCAGACACCCCTTTTATTACTTTCGTGGACACCTTGCTCAACCCTGAATCATTAGGTTTAGCTTCCAATTTTGTATTTTCTCCACTGACACAATCAATCTGAGCGGAAGGATCTATTATAACAAAAGTCTCAGGCACTTCCCCACTAATCAAATTTCTTGAACTATAACTGGTTCCTTGATCAACCCCGTGTAATGTATCATTAATTTCTTGAGGGTCACCCATGTTCCGATCACTAACTTCTTGTAGCCCCTCCTTTAGCTCCCCATTCAAACCAAGACCATTACACGTTTCTTCAGGAGACCCATCTTTCCCACTTACACTAACTCTTTCACCCAAGCTATGTCCACCTCCTGCATCAATTGCATTTCCTTCAACCAATTGGTTAAAATCCTCACCCACCCTTTCATCAACATGATCCAAAACTTCACCACTGCCTTTGCTTTTTGCCAGATCCATCACCCCAACATCAAATTCTTCCACTCAATAATTCCAAACCTGAAAAGAAACGCGTGTCTCCCACAGTGATAAACCCCACCAAGAAAAACAAAAGTAAATAAAAACTATCTGTTATTTACAGTGGATGAACAATGTGACCAACGAAAACACGGACAATACACATCTAAACGACCATTTAACGTTTTGAGACACAACCTTCGAATATCGTTCCAAAAACATAAACACACGCAAAAGAAAAGGTAAAAAATGAAACTTGGATCATCACCAATAGGATGTCTGAGCGAAATGAGACAGAAAGAGGAGGGTTTACCTCAAACATTGGATTTAAGAATAAAAAATGAAACTGGGTACGTTTGAATCCAGACACAGCGCGTTAAAGCTCTAGGCTATGGCTCTGGTTGTGGTTGGAGTTGGAAGAATGGACAAAATTATGATTATTTATATGTATGAAAAGTAGTAGCAGGGTTAGGTGAGGAAAGTAACTGGGAAAATGGTATCGAAATTGGAAAATAGATTGAGTGCGTTTGAATCATTTGATGGAATGGATTAGTGTGTAAAGCAAAGGATAAGAAATTGAGGTTTTTGTCTTTATTCCGTCCTTTTACACTAAACCCTTTTACTTTAGCGACCTGCATTAGTACACACTCATAAACTTACAAAATAATGTTTTATTTTAATTTTTCTCATTATAATATTTAATTATTTTTATTTTGTAAACATTGAATCTTTATTTTAAAATCGATTTCAATGGTTAACATTAAAAAATATTAAAATGTTCCAGTTTTATATTTAAAATGTAATAAATATTTTTCATAATAAAATGAAATATGAAAACTAATGACAAACTTGAAAAATAAAATAATTTTTAAACCCTTTACAGAGTATAGAAGGCATGGAGATGGAGAGAGAAATAACAATATGGATTGTTTGATTTAGGAAAAGAAGATAGAAGAAAAAAAATAGAATTAACTCTTTTATTTGTTTGTTTATTTTTCATCTTTTTTATTTTATTAAATTAACTTGTTTTTTTCTCTATTTTCCTTCCTTTGATTTCTTTAATCTAAAATAAACACACTTTAAAGAATTGAAAAAATCCATTTACAAATTTATGACATTTATTTTAATTTAATGCCAGTTTAAACAGTAGGAATACAAGGAGTATTAGAAACATTTTGTATTAAATGCCTTTAAAGATTTCCCATTTTACGTTTTAATATTGAAAGTCTACAAAAGAAATGTGACATTATATAAAACATAAAATGTTCTAACTAACGAATAAAATAATTTAAATTAGCAATCCAGTGAAGAATTGTCAGTTTTTTCTCATTTTTTTATCGTGTTGGAATTTTATTCAAGCTATGATGAAGGGTGTGCACATTTAGAGACCATTTGTTCTGTTTCTATAATATTTTTACAGTTATTTTTTCATTTTCTTTATTACATCACTTATCTTTATTAAAAAATTGTAACATAGAATACTATTTTTATTAAAAAGTAAACAAATTTAAAAATGCTTGTATAATACCAATGACTTGTTAGTGCAACTGATACTGTATAACTAAATGTACACTTTAATTCATTAAAACTTTGAGTTTGATTCAACAAACAAACAATGAACAGATAAACGATAAGCCACAAGGAAATTGATTTATTTGTAACTGACGGGAATTAGGAAAACTATAAAGACATAGTTTTATTACAATAGTATTATCCTCTCAATAAATGTATTATTTTTATGTGTTGTTAATACAAGTATTAATATGATTTATTTAGAGGTACTAGAAAAAAAGTAATATTTAATTAAAAACTGAAAACGTCAGTCATTTAGAAAAATAAATTATATAGTAAAACTTAATCGTTCTGGTTTAGAGGGTATAGAATGTTATTTTATTGAAAGAGAAAATTGAGAAGTAATTTTGAGTATTAAATATGAAATTAAATAACCTATAGGTAACTACTGGGTCTAGGATAGGAGGAAGTTAAAAGAATGTTTAGTATATGGTGAATTTGTTTCATATTAAATAACTGGAAGAAATTATCATTTTTAAAAATTTTATTTAGTTAAAATAATTATTATTATTATTGTTATTAAATAAAAAATATTTAAAAAAAAATTAAATATAAATTTATAAACTATTTATTAATAATAAAAATTAATTTAGATACCAATAAATTTTTGTAATCTCTAAAATAATATCCAATATAACAACTACTTATTTTTTATTTTTAAAATTGATCCTTATTTAATTATTTTCTTAATATATATATATATTTAGGAATTAAAGAGTAACATAAATTTCAACCACTATTTGTGAAATGAAATAATTTATCATATTAAATAATTTAATTAAAGTAACAAATATTTGTATCTTTTTTAGTTATGCCAAATGGTTCTCACATCCTCTAATTTTAAATTATATAAAATTTATATCACTTTTAAATTTGGAATAGATATTAATTTTATTTATATTTATCACAAATTATACACTTAATTATTTTATATTTTATTTAATTAATTATTATTTTATATTTAAATATTATATTTATTAAATAAAAATTATAAAAATAAAGTTTTTAAATATAAGAATGTTTGCATAAATTTCCATTGAATCATTGTAAAACTCAATGTTAACATTATTTTTTTAATTATGAACAAAAAATATCTTTCCTTAACTTGTTTCGTATAACTCTTTCTAAAAGAATTTATCTGAACAATCTCTTAGCCAAATAATTACTTTATATTCTTTGGAATATTAAGCTTACATACCAATTCTAGCTACCCATGAAAGTTGAATGGATGACACATTGAGACATCAACTAAGGAAAATTTGAAAATACTTTCGATTTTTGTTTGAGGTGAAAAAGTTAAATCAATAAATAATAGTAATTTGAGACAATGTTACTTTTATTGGGAATTCACCACTTGTTAATTTAACTTTTTTTTTATATATATATATATATTTTTTTTTTAATAAAATTTTCGTGTTAGATATCACTATGCAACTTGACATCTTATTTTTCAGGATTAGTATAAATAATTGAAACGTTTGAAATTATCAAATTCACATATTCTTATCCAATTGCTATCATGTTTCATTAATATCAAATATGACTAATTTGACAATGTTATCTATTGAAATGATTTAATGAAAAACATTAATCATATTGAAATTATAATTAATTAGGATGATAGAAAGAAAAGCGAGTAGAGAAAATATTTTGTTGATTATAGACAATAACATAAAATAATATTGAATGCAAAAAAATGATAATTTTTTAATTTGTTAAAACTATATTATTCGTTTAATATAATAAAATATGAGTTTAACTTTTTATTGTTAGCACACTTAAATAAAATGTGGCTTTTTCCATCCATGATAGAAACAAGATTTGAGTAAGTCACTCTTTATTTTATTTTTTTGGACTAAAATTATTTTATTTTGTATTTTTATTCTAATATAGCCGTATTAATCAGTGTTTTATTAATACCATGATAAAATTAAGCCTTAAAGTCTGATTAAAGAAATAAGTATTAAGTATATTAAGAGAAAGAAAATGGAAGTCCATGAAGAGTTAAGTAAAGTTGACTAGTAATTGATTTGGTAAATTGTGGGGAATATTTTACCATATTAGTTGGAACAATAAAAAAGATAGTATGCATGTATGCCTCTTTTTTATTATCAAACCAGAAGTGATTGTTCTTATTAAAAAAGGTCCTAGAGCACCACAAAACATGTGATAACTGACAACATCATTTAGTCAATTAATAAAGAAGTATAAAAATTATTAAAGTTTTGTGAGCTATGATTAACTACAATTTGAGTGTTAAAAGGGAACATAAACCATGTATTTAAAGTGGAGAATAAACAAGAACACATTCACCTCTAGCTTGCTATTTCTTGCTCACATGGTTTTCATAAACTCATATTTTAATTAACAAATTAATATTGGTAAAGCCAAGAATCAAGTTAGTTTCAAGATATCCGTTCCTGGGAGAACGGAGAAAATTAAGTATCTCTATTTAAACAAAAATACCTTAACCAAGTTCCCAAATGTCAGAGTCTTAAGAAAGAAATAAATTACCAGCATTTATACTTATACTCTGTAATTATTAAATATTTATCAAATTAGGATTTTTTTTATCAGGTATGTTCCAAAATACTGAACAGTCTCCTATTACCTATTACTTAAGAATCTAAATCAATGACAACTTTTATATATATATATTTTAGTTTCTTAATTTTTTAGAGTAAAATTTTAAAAGAAATACCGAATTTTAAAATGGAAAGTGTATTCTCTAATAATTTTCAACAGTCTTCATAGTTATATTTGGATTTTTCTTTGCTAAGTAAAGATTCATCATTATATACAACAAGAGAGAGAGAGATTCATTAAATTTTGATGCAAGAAGTCATCTTCATGATGTTGATTGACGGCATGTTTGAACCGAAGAAAAAGGCCTGGTAGTATAGATAGCAGTATTAACAATTATTTTTAAATTCTGATATATGAAGAGAACATTGTCTTTCATTAATGTTTTATTTAATTATTTGTTTAGATTTTGTAATCATAAAAACTGCATATTTAATACTTTTAATTTCTACAAATTATTTTTAATTTTTGTTAGTTCTTATATATAATTTTTTCATTTATATCATTTACTGGACTCTCATATTTATATATGAAGTCACAAATTTATATATTATTTTTTTTAAATAAATAAATAAAATATTTTATAAGTATTTTTAATTTTTATAAAAAAAATCTATCATTATTTATTTATATATTATAAAATATTGGTTAATTTATGCATATAATCGATTATATAAGATTAATAATAGATAAATTGATCAATACAATAAACTTAAATTATGACAGATTTTAAATAATCTCAATACTAGATTAAGAAGATTATATAAAAATAATAATAGATGAATTGATCATTACAATAAACTCAAATTATGACAGATTTTAAATATACTAGGTTAAAAAGTAAATTTTAACTTTAATTCAATTTTATAAATCGACTTAAAAAATATATTTTATTTATAGTTATTTAATAGTTAAAAGTTTTGAAAATTTAATTAATTGTAAGCTAATAGAGAATTTAAGTAGATGAATAGGGAGGCAAAAAGAGAGCTAGAAATATGTGGAAAAGTGGAAAGGAGTAATGGGCAGCCATTACCTATTCCTTGAGTTGATGTAAGATGTAAGGAGAAAAACATATTTTTGTGAGTAAGTTGATAGCATATACTTGCTTGTTACCTCTTATATGAGAAAGAAAGTAGCTTCTACCACTTACTCTTTTTAGTACCTCCTCACCCTTAGCTTAGTACAACGGAACCATCTTTAGATAAATGCTTTAATTCAATATTTTTCATCAAACATTCACGCTATAAAACACAAATGCCATAAACTCCATTTACTATTTTAATTCCACAGTACTAGTTATAAAAATATGAAAGAAAAATTTAATAAATTAAATTATTTTCAAAAATTAAATATTCGATATAGAAAAAAATATAAGAATTTAAATGGGATAAACTCACAATTCATGTAATCATATCTACTATAAATCGGGAAACTTTAACAGTATTGAAATGCCTAAAATATTTTCATTCTTACTAAATAAAGAAAGGATAAAGAATAAACAAATTTAAAAAAAAATTATATCAGTGACACTACTTATCCAAACCTACAACATTCTTCACCTTCTTAGAAACTAATAATACATTTCCGTGTCCCTTCATAATTGTCATGAATCCAAAACTTTTTTTATACAAATCCTCTCTCTGATTTTCTTTTACAAAATAGCATATACAAACGGCTCAGTCTTCTTTCTCTCTTGCTAAATAGTACCTATGTATTGTTTGTTTATGAGAAAAGCAAATATTTTCTATGAAAATTAAAAAAATAATAAATGAAAAGTACAAAAATGAAAAGCATTTTGAGATTCAAACTTTCTTTCCTTCCTTGGAAAAATTTGGAAAGAAAGTTGTATATATATATATATAATTATTTATAATACATTTTTTATTTTAAATTCAAATTATTACTAATTTTATTTAAAATAAAATTACATAATTAAATATAATATAATATAATAAAAAATATAACATGATAAAATAAAATTTAAAAATTAGAATATTAAATGTTAAATATATTTATGTTAGAAAAATATATAATAATTATTAATTATAATAATTATTATAAAATTATAATTACAAATAACAATAATAAATAATAATAAATTTATATATAATTATATTAATTATAAAAAATAAAGATTAAAATAATAATTTTATTTAATATAAAAATAAATTTTTATTAAATATTTTGTTATCAAATTTTATATATTTTGTATTTTTTTTTAAATTAATATTTCAATCATGAATTACAAATAATTATAATTTATACATAAATCAATCAAATTAATTTTTAAATAATTTTTATATATAAAGATAATATAATTAAAAATATATATAATTTTAATTATATAAATCACATCACTCTCTTAAATTTTGACAAACTTTTTCTAAAATATTTATTTTATTTATATTAATTCAAACAAACTCACCTTTTTTACATTTTCTCTTCAAATCATCTCAAATTTACTTCTCAAATTAAGTTCCTAGTCCAAACAAAACATTAAAATTTGATATAAAATATAACAAGATTGATAATTTTTTATTAAACATTTTATAGTTATTTTTTATCTGCTTCTAGTAAATATGTATGTTTTTAGTAATAAATAATAATATTTTAAAAATGAATAATAATAAAAATAAATTTAATACATTAATAGTATCATTTTAAAATAAATAAAATTAAATGGTGTTAATATTTGGAGTCGTAATAAAGTATTAAATTTAAATTTGGGAGCAGAAAGAGAAGGGAAGGAGAGAAAAGTGAGCGTGTTTATTAATGTACGGTCAAACAGTCAGTCAGGCTATGAAATGAAAGTATGAAACAGAGACAAGTGAGAGATAAATTAAATCCGTGAGCATGTGATGTAGAAAAATAGGGCTTTCGTACCCAACAAACAAACACCTACTTAACTAACTACAGAGATATGCTCAATGTGTCCTAAACTGAACTTTTTTTCATCAACAAAAATTAATGTTAATTTTTTATCAAATACTCAAACCCTTTATTTCTTCTAATTTTGAGCATTAAGACAATGCAATTTGGCACAAAATGGTTGTGAAGGGGTGATAATAGTATTATGGTTGTGGGGTATACATTAATTACATCCAACCACCGCTTCGTGCCATGTGCAAGCCATTTACATGCGTCACCTTATTTTCCCAAATAAAACACTGGCTAGGCTAAACTACACCATCAACCTAATTACCATCATCAATATGTGCCACAAAATATTCATCACTGACCCTTGCAAATCCTATATTCAGATCATTTTTAATCATGAAAGATTACAAAAAAATTACACTGAGATCATATAAATGTAAAAACTATAAAAGTTAATCTCTCAGTTTTGTCGTTCTTATTGGCCTTTTCTAGTTTTTTAGTCTTATTCTCTATACATGATGGTGTTCTACGAGGAGCAGACTAGATTCACGGACTTGAAACGAATACTATACATATAAAAGAGAATTGTTTATTGCATCCAATCAATTTTGATTCGCATTTAACGAAAATTTTAAAATCTCTTTCTGTTCTTTTCATATATTTACTTACAAATTCAATATCTAGAAGTCATTTTTATACATTATGGATTTCAAAATCTTTAATATCATTTTTATATTTTATTTAAGCTTTTCGGATGGTCATATTCAGAAGTGAATAATGAGTTCCAAATTTTCATATCCAGAATGGTGTGTTATAAAGGGTGTTGAGGATTGAGATCCAAAATTCATTTATATTTGCTTACGGATCCTGACATCCAAAAAGTCATTTGTGCTGTTCAAATAAGTGACATATTAGTTTCAGATTTGTATATCCGGAACTTTATAATTTAACATTCAGATATCAATATCTGAAAAGAAAATTTTAAAATCATTAAAAACAAAATAAACATTTTACATGTATATGGTGAGTGGAAATCATAAATAATATGGTGCAGGGAGAATCAACCTACATATAATTTATAAAGGTCCAATCCATCATGGAGTTATGGAAAAAATTAGCAAAAATCATGACACATTCTTTAATAACGAGTATTATTTCCAGTGTGTTGCAGTATATCAAGTCTCTTATCACCAACTTTTAGTTCTAATGTCATGTGTTTATTTTATGTCACAACTAAATAAGTTTTTCTAAAATAAATTAAGTGCTCAAGATAAATGAAAAAAAACATCACTGAATAAGAGTTTTAAAATATAATCTTTACAATAATTGTCATATCATAAAATCAAGTTTAGTTTGTGAAACATTCTTAAAATTATCTGAAGATAAATATTTAGTTAAAAGATCAACAATAACTAACCCAACTTAATGTTAACGTGTTTAATGACCAATGACCATTTTATCTTTTAACATGTTTGTCCTATTATTAGATATTTAGTGTTAAATGTATTTATTTTGAATTTCGTTTTTATTATTCTTAACTATAAACATACAATACAAATTATAATATATGATTTATGTACAAATATAATCTCTTATTAAACTATTTTTTTGTAGTAATAAATTAAATTTAAAATTTATTTTTATAAGATGATAGGTGAGTTATTGAGAATTTATTGTGTTATCTGTTATCATGTTATCTTTTACATCTTCAAGATATTCAACCTTGGACGTGATGAAATGTGTTTAAGAAATTAAATAGTATTTTCCAAAATAAATAGGTGCATGTTTTATTTAGATTGAGAAAAAATTAAAATAAAAAAAAGTATAAATAAATATTGTTTAGATTTAGTTGAAAAGTTTGTAGATTGATTAATGTGATAGAATAGATGTGATTGTATATTAACATATTTAAAATATAATTTAATATAAAATTTAAATTTAAAAAAATGTAAATTAATTTAAAATAAGTTTTTAGATCAAAATTGAAAATTATCACAAAAAATTAATAAAAAAATTATACTGTGAATATGTAGAGTAACGGAAAAGGGGGTAAGATGTTAGCAAAACAAAACAAAATCTATTAAAAAACATGCTTAGAAAACTAAGATAAAAAATAACAAACTTACAAAATAATCTACTAATAAATTTATTATAACAAAAATCCAATGGGAGTAAATTTACTAAGTCAAAACACATGATCTGACCCATACAAAAAATATGCCATCAGACTGACCTAAAGTATATTTCTAGTTAACTGTAATTTTTATACCAAGAAAATATTGATGTTTATTAAATATATCTTTTAATTTTATTTAAGAAATAATTTTACTATAAATGACATTTGATATTTTTTTTAGTTTTAGTTAATTAAGCCAAAATAAAAAGGAAGGGTAAAGAATATAAGAGACTTGATAGGAGAAACAGGCGGCATTACCTTTGAGAAGGGCATGCTTGGGTCACACCACATATTTGATATCTACCATTGGACTGTTTCTTCCTCCACCTGCACCTCCATATGTTCTTCCACTCCATAAATTTTCATATTTTCAAAAAGTCCCACCCAAATCACGTAATCCAATTTTTTTTTCAAATTTGTAATTAACTTACAAATTACATAATTTAAAAGTCTTTTTTAGACTCCGAATTATATAATCTAAAAAATATTTTTTCAAATGCATGTCCGGATTACATAATCAAAAACTAATTTATGGTAGTCCGGATTACATAATCAAAAACTAATTTATGGTAGTGAAAAGAATAAAAAGTTATTTTCACGTTTTGTACGAGGATGGCAGAAGAACATATGTTTTGTACGAGGATGAAGAAGAACATATGAAGGTGTAGGAAGAAAGAGTCCTGTCCTACCATTGCCAGTAAGAAAACAGACCCAACAAACAACATTGTCCTGCCCATGTTTGGGGTATGTTTGTATGTATACAGCTTTAATTTGGTACCCATGCTATAGAGATGGTGACTGGAGTCAGGCACACAACTACACTGCCACTGTATAATAACAACTTGTAATTTGGACAATAAGATGGCACCCCTCTTTTAACTTGTAGCCATTAGAATACACCTTGCACAGCTTAACATCATGTTCCACCAAAATGGGTAGGTGGTAGCCCTATCTTCCGCTTCACATGTTCAGGTATCAACTTATCAATAAGCTCTTGAGACGCTCCGGATAGCTGCAAACAAAGAACAAAAACATTTAATAGACCATATACAACGAACTTACTGAATATCAGATCATGTGTATGTATTCATAATGAAGCTGTCTATCAATTTTGTTAGCTAGGCCATTTAGATTTTTGTAACCCTCATTCATAGCTATGAAGATGATGCAGCCACACTCACCTCTTGTTTAAAGTTGAATAGAGGAGGAAATGGCCGACCATCTGGCAAGAGAGCATTGGGTTCCCGGAGTTCATCAAAGAATGGATGTGCACATGCTTCTAGCTGCATGACAAAAGAAAAATCCTTCAAACTGCTATATACAACAGTCGCTAACTGATAAAGATTTAGAAGAAATATAATGGCATGTTGAAGAAAGACTAAATGATTTACACACTGAGAAATATAAATCATAATTGAAGCAAACACTCACCGCAGTACAACGAAGTGTTGGGGAATACTGCAGAAGCTGGGAAGTAAGATCAATTGCTTCTGGAGGCATTGTTTTGCAGAATATCTACACTCAAAATTTTTAAGGTTTAGAACGTCCAGGATTCCTTTATACACTCAAATTTGATAATCTGAAAAAACAAAGTGGAAGAAGAGTAAACAGTGCAGCTGTTGTGCCATGGATGTGCTCTAACCTGTGAAAACTTGAAATTGTTCGAATTTGAACAGCAAACTTCCTCTTCAGAGGGTGTGCCAAGAACCTGGAATACAGATTTTAGACCTGACTTCTTATGAAAATAGTGATACGATCTTAAAAGCCTAACATGCTGTAAGTCGCACCTTGATAATCTCTACAAGTTGGTCCACTGCATTATCGCCTGGAAATAATGGCTTCAAAAGTTCCATTTTTTTGTCCGATGGCATGGAGGTAGTAAATAATTATTGAATGAGACTATTTGCATAATTTTAACAATAAAAGAAAAGCAATGATATAAACCTCGCCCAAAAGCAGTTCAGCAAGGACACAGCCAGCTGACCAAATATCAATTGAAGTTGTATACTCAGTGGCACCAAATATTAGTTCGGGTGCCCGATAGAAAAGTGAACATATGTGTGATAAATTAGCTTCACCTTTAATCTGATCACATAAAATCCCAAGTAAGCAACAAACATCAGTTGGAATAACACCGAAAAATATTAATCCTGCATATCGTAATAGAGTCACAATTTAAAAGCTTATGAAGACATAAGTTTAATGTATAAAAATCATCCAGAAATCTCGAATAAACAAAACACTGGATGGGTTACCCAAAAGGCCCTAAACAAAGTAATATCACAAGACAAAAATGCCTGGTCTACCCAAAAGGCCAAAACAAAAAACCGCATAAAAAAGTTACAATGTAACAGCTGGCAAGATAGATACACACATAGATATATATAGCTCAGCAATTTTCAGTGGAGAACGACAATACATATCCCACAGACAAGGGGATGGGGTATCAGTTAGGAAGGTACTGAATCATCACATAATTATTGTGGAAATATAAGAAGGTTTGAAAAAAAGGGTGGCTATGGTGTTCATGCACTAGCAAAAGCAATGAAAGAGTAAGAGAAAAGGGAACAAAATGTTCAGGCAAGCAAGGGTCATGTCATTGAAGATTTGTAGGACTTCGAAGCTCTAGAGGGTTGAACAGGTCAAGAGATCAGCACCCTATATTTAAGAAGTTCATGTGGTGGAGCACTCTGTACTCCTTGTCCCTCCCATCAATCAGCCACCTACTGGGTGGTGATCGCAGTGCCTTTTGCTTTAGAGAATACTGGTGCGATCTCATGGAATTATGAATTTATTATAGTAGCAATAGTGGGAAATTCTACAAGGTGTGAAACCAGTAATCAGAGTATGAAGGGTGAAGCAGTTAGAAATATAGTTATTCCGAGAGGACCACTCAAATGTGGAAAGTATTACAGCATGGAAGATGAGAAAAAGAAGGAAATGAAAGCAGAAGAAGCTTCCAAAAATAATGAAACAACACGACTATGACATGACGGAGCAAGTAGAAATGGCATTGCTTTGAGTTTCTTGTTGCATCGAGGGTTAGATCAGAGTAAGGAAGCTCTCTATTTATTTAAAATAGATATAAAACATAATTTCCTTGTTTTCTATTCAATTTCTTATTTTATCTTGGGGTTAAAACAAATATTTTAAAAAATTATTAATAATTGCACAATTAATTACGAAAGTAACCTTTTTTAATGTATGGGTGCAGTGATATTTGATTTCCACCATTTACTGTGCACAACCAACTTCTAAACCTAGGTTGGTTTTCACACAAAAAAAAAATTAATAAAAAGGATTTTCTAAGTTTTTCACATCTTGGTAAACAAAACATCAATTTATAAAAATAGATTCTCTGTTTTCTTTTTACCATCTCCTTGCTACAGTTACAGTTGCAACACCCTTGTCATCTACATCAACAAAAAGGTGATTGTTAAGATCCAATTGCAAGGTATGAGATTTCCAACACTGGAATTATTGGATTATAAGGCTTTGGGCTCTCGAACTACAACACATTTTTGTTGTGTGGCTCTGTCAAATTTCTTATCAGTCATGATATTTTATAATACTTGGTTGAGATTCTAATATATTAAAGGGGAATATGGGCATATTTATTACATATAATAATAATTATTAATGACCCACACGAAAATATGTGAATGTACTGAGAATGATATCAAACATACCAGCACTTTTGCACTTCCAAAATCACATATCTTAACCTGGTGTGTATGAGGATCAACCTAGAGAATACACAAAATTACATCAGATCAGGAAATGGTTCCTTCTTTTTCAGAAAGAAAGTCAATATTGCATTCTGCTAAAACATATAAACAAACCAGTATATTTTGAGGCTTCAAATCTCTGTGGCAAACTCCAGGGACAGTGTGGATATAAGCCAGACCCCGGAAAATCTATATGTGAACCACAGACCTGTATCAGGATGTGAAAAGATAAAAACAGAACCTCCTCAATCACTAGAAAATCTGAAGCATACCTGGTGCATGTAAAGTTTCACAAAGATAAGTGGCATGCTCTGATTAGTATTAGTATACAACTTTGAGACTCGGTACATAGAGTCTGGAACATATTCCATCACCAAATTAAGAAATAGTTCATCTGCACTTGTAGTGGAAAAGAAACGGTGCTTCAGAGAGATCACATTTGGATGGTCCATCATGCGCATTAACTGTAGCTCACGATTCTTACATCTTCTGTCCTGTAAAACCTTCTTAATGGCCACTAGCTCCCCAGTTTCCACGCACTTAGCCTAAGAGGAAAATTTATCACCGTGTGCCTGATATATGGAGATAGTAACTGATATGAATATAGTATTGGCATACCAGGAAGACAATTCCAAATGACCCAGTCCCCACAATGCGTTCTGCCAGATATCTTCTAGTCTACAAGAATAATCAACAAAGACGTTAAATTTTCAAAGGTTTACTATGGATCAAAGGTAAAATCTTCTAAATCCCACAACATTTAAAAATTCAAGTGAACTTTTTAAAAACTCAGAATCTGGTAAAAAAATATTAATAACTTAAATCACAGGAAAGATGGGGTTCACAACGAAAATACCTGTTTGGGCTTCCCATTTTTTCCTCCTACTGTAGTGGATATGATGTGACCAGTCAGGGAGTCATTCACATTGACAACAGAAGTGGACATCTGTCAAATTGCCACATTTATCGACAAGATATAAGGAATACTGCAATTTCAAATGTTTTGCATGTATTTTGAAAATGATACGCCGTTTCAAGGAAGATTAAGCATGAAAATACAGTTATTAAAAAATATTATACACTCAATAGTTTGTTTTTTAACAAAAATGGTGCAATTTTACGAAGAATTTACCGAAATGAGTAGTTTTTAAAAGATTTACCATATAAGTAAGTCGTGTCAACATGATATGATCTTGTTGTAAAAGAAATCGTGCAAGCATGACACGACTTTAGATTTGTCAACATGAAGTTGTGCTAGCATGACATAACATACCTTTAATGTAAGAGGGGAAGCCGTGTTTGACTCACACGACTTTGATTAATCTTAATCCAAGTTTATTTGACCCCAAAATGAAGAAAAAGGGGAAAGTTAATAATGCAAATTGGAACTAAATTAAAATATGAATATTGTTACACTATATCAAATAATTTATCTATTAGAGGAAGTGCTACAAGATGGTCTTCTTGTTTGTCTTCTAGGCCTTCGTGGATGGTGATGTTTAAAAAGAGGTGGAGGTGGATCATCATTGTTGTCTTCATCATCATCATCATTGCCACCGTCATTATCGAGTCCTTGTGAGGACAAATGTGGGTCAATAATAATACATGGATGATGTGAGATTGTGTGTAAATGGAGGGGTGAATGTCGAAGTTCCAAACATATTTGGTGGACCGGAAAAAAGATTTGGTTAATTAGGGAAAATATTGTATGTGTGCGAAACTTGTTGGTGTGGAAAATAAAAAGACAAATGGTGATGATGATCCATGTATATGGACATCGGTAGTTACTAAAGACCTAGTTGACTGGACTAACCAAGTACCTAGTCATGTTGACAATAAGAAGACCCAACATGCTGATAAGGAAGTTGGGGTTGGGGTTAGTCAAGGTCATGTGACGTGTTGGGAAACAATGTCAAATTTTAGATAAATAAAATTACATAATGAAAAGTATAACGAGTAAACTTACATGATTGTCAAATGTAGACTCCGAAGACGATATGTATCATATAATATGGTTAATGTACCATTGCTTATATGTTGTCGTGTCATGCAAATAGCCATTACCGTTGAACTAAATACCTTGAATAAGACGATTGTATCGATCCGTCCACATTACTATTCACTTTAAATGAGACAATTAATAACATATTAATCATTTTTTTATATATAAAACCGTATATATTAATATTAATATAAATAAAAATAATCCTATACATGTCGTGTAAAGGGTTTACGATTTCAGTCTAATATAAAAACAACTAAAATGGTATCATGCTAGCACAACTTCATTAAAAAAAAAACAACAAATATATGAACCTGAATTAAAATTAATCAAAGTCGTGTCCGTCAAGCACGATTTCTTCTCTTACACTAAAGTCATATCATACTGACATACTGGCATGACTTCACTTTGACAAACTTGAAGTAGTGTCACCACTTCACTTTGACAAATCTGAAGTTGTGTCACCACTTCACCTTGACAAATCTGAAGTCATGTCATTAATATACGACTTCTTCACACTGGTACAAGTTAACCGGATAATTTTTTTAAAAAAAATCTCCAATTCCATAAATCTCAAAATTACACCATTTTCATTAAGAAATCCTCAACAATCGGTAGACACTGACCAGCAGAATATAGAGTGCTAACCAGGTCTTCCTGCAATTCAGTTATTCAAAATCTAAGCCCCATATATGTTGCATAAAAAAATAAAAAGGGGTAGGTAGACAGGGCAAGAATCATATTAGATTTGATAAATTACAGTAACAAGCTGGTAAAAAGGTTGAAGACAAGAAACATAATAGCACTAAGATCCTGGGACAAGAAACTTGCAACAATTGTTGAAATTGACAAGTAAGACGGATCGCACATTAAATAACTTAATACAACGTTAGCAGCCAGCAGCAAAGTAGAACATCATTGAATCTTAATAAATTAACCAGAAACTAGAGTCATGAGCAGCAAAGGAATCAAGAAGATCCATTAAATAACAAACAAAAGATCATAAAAATAAAATCAAGACCAAAGCACTGAGAAATCTTTATCATTACACACCCAATTCAGAACTCTCCTGCCCCCAAATAAATAAACCAAACATTACAGACACAAAAAGAGAGATCAAGACGAAACTGAGCCAGTGGGTCTTCCCTTTTTAAACCCAAGGACCAAAATCTTCAGTAAAGGAACCGACTTTTATACACAAAAGAAAACCTAAGAGTCTCCTAGCCAGGCCACCGGAGGAATGGAAAAGGATAAAAGGAGAAAAATTGGATAACAAAAAATGGAAAACCCATATAACTCTTTTGGCTTCTTTTATCATCCCAAATAACCGAAATCAGGTATTTTATTCGGGTGTCAATAAACTTTCCGAACACAAAACAATAAAGCAATCCAATGAGATACAAAAAGAAAGGGGAAACGCACGCACCTTGTTCTGGCTATGGTCTGACATGAGGTAAGAGGATGTTAAGGTTGTGAGAAGGTGGAAAAGTGAAGAAGATGCGAGAGAGGAGAGTTTTCATTTATAGCTACTGGTGGTGTGCACCTGCCCACCGCCCTGCTGAACAAGATATATAACTGATTTTTTTCACTTTTAGATAAAATATCTGCTGCGTAAATATCTTTCCATAACACCATCTAACCTCGTTTCATCTGTTTTTATCGTTCTTTTTGGTACGAAATGTTTTTTCGGAAAAATTATTGAGTTTAGTAAAAAATATGTGGATATATTATTTTTATTTTTTTATTAAATCAATTAAATAATATACTCTTTTTTTATTTTTGTCTATTTTTCTTGTACCGAAAATTAAACATTTTATTTTATTTCTACTTTTTTCAAGTTAATTTTTAAATTTGATTCTTTTTATTAATTTTTTTCTTAAAAGGTTGAATTCAAAGAAAGCTATGTCAACTAGAAAACCTTCTCTCACACCCACCAACAAATAAAATAAAATAAAAATATAATTTGACTCAGTTCTTTTTATGCTTACCTAGAATAAAACCTATGTATTTCCATTAGTAATTTTCTCTTTTTCTTATGTGGTAAATCCAAATTCTTTTTTTTACATTGATAAATCTTGATTCTTAAAATTGTAAGAACAAGTCTTTTTAATATTTTACTGTGGTAACTATAATAATTCATCTCATTATAATTTTATTAACACTTATTTATAAATAAGTAACAAACAATTTTAGTAATTAAAATGAAATTTTATTAATTCTTTTTTTCTTTCTCTCATGCTTATTATCCCACTCTTTGTGTTCCATTTCTTTCCACTAATATAAAGAGAAAATTACATAATCCATTAAATACTCTTCCAAATAAATTACTTTACAAATATTTTATTAATTAATTTTTATTATAATAATTATAAATAATATTAAAATAGTTAATAATATAAATATATATTATATCATGTTTCATTCATATTTATTTTCTTTCATCAATTTAAATAAATTGATTTTTTTTCTTTTTCTTTTTACTTTCTTACCTTTCATAATCTCATCCCAAAGCATAGATAGAAAACAAGAAAGCTTACTTTTACATTATTAAAAAATTATGTAGCATTATAATATGATTTACTTAAAATAGATTTTGAATTTTGGATTTGAATATAATTTAATAATATAAAATAGTTTATTAATTAATTTAGAATGTTATATATATTTTATGAAACTTATGAAAATATAATATGATCGGAGATTGAAAAACATAAAAGAAATTGAATTTTGTATTTACAAATGAAGTTGTATGAGGGTTGATTAACTAGAAAGAATATGACAATATTTTTTACAAGAGATAAATTAAAAGAAGTAATTGAAAAAAACTACTTACATACAAACTGTTTTATTATAATAAATTGATGATATAATTCATGAATCAAGATAAATGTTTGTTTTATTATAATAAATTGATGAAACGTGAAAATCATATATTATAATATATTTATTATATGTATTATTGTTCATTTGTGTACTATTTAATTATATATTTATTTGTAACCTTGTTAAAATACTAAATATTAAAAAAATAGTAAAAATAATTATTTTGTAAGTATTTTTTAAATTTTATATTCTTACATATAATTTGTAAATTGGTGGCACTAATAGTAGAGGAGTCATACCAGAAGTGAAAATGATGATCATGTCTTCTCCGCTGGCCTATGCAAAAATCACTTTATGTTGTTGCAATTTATAAATAGTTTTTTTTTTCTCTTTAGTTCAGTGCAAACACGGCAAGAAAATCATGAAATAGAAATCAATTTTTAAAAACTAAAATAATTAGTTGCAATAGTAACTAAATTAGAGACCATTTTAAAAATTAAATAAAAATTTGGTTTCTAAATTAGTTTCTATCATTGTTAAATAGTTTGTATCTAATTAACAACCAATGTTTTAACTACCAATTATTTAGTTTCTAAATTTGGTCTCTAATTATTTAGAAACTATTTAACAATAATAGAAACTAATCTAGAAACCAAAATTTTGTGTTTCTAATTTAGTTAGAGTGAAAATTCATTACTAATAATTAAAATAATTCCGTTTAAGATCTAATTATTATTAATATTCTTTAAGGAGTAAAGTGATTAAAGCAAGAATTTCTATAAATAAAAATTTTAAGTCATAGATATTTTATACTCAACAACAACAAGCTTGTATCATATTTACCTTGTGTAAATTTTAGGACAATAATTTGGAGAGTAAAATGAGTTCAATAATTTATACTTAATATGCTTATATAAGAGTTTATTGAAGTGGATTACTTAATTTTTGAATTAAAGAATCAATCCAAACTCATTTATTAATTTCCATAATTATGTATTTAATTTTGATGTAATAATAAGATGATTTGTGTAATATGTTTTAGGTTAGTGTTTTTTTTATGTTTATTAGTCTTCCTGAGTTATTACTCATTTTATATTATTTTTATAATAGTTGTTGAAAGTTTTTTTCACTCAAATCAAGAAAAACATTTATTTTTATTTTTAATGCATTTTAAGTAAGTTATACTTATCTCCCCTTTTAGTTTCTTATTTCAAAGTAAATTTATGTCCTATAATTAATTTTTCTCTCTCATTAATTAAATTAAGGGTGGACTAGAAAAAAAAAGTTATGTTATCTTGAAAAAAAAATATACAATAAGAAACATACTTTTGTAAAAGAATCAATAATTAAAAAGAAAGATAGGGTGTATAATGGTTATTAGGACTTTAATTCTAGGGGACCAAGTTGAATTATGGTTAGTGTGGGATTTTAATTCTATTTCATCTATCAATACTCATAAAAGATAGCCTAACTTATAAATAAGAGAAAACTTTGTAACTTTGGATCAATGAGATGAGAAACGTTTTTTTTTTTTGCTTGGATTATGACTTTTTAAATTCTTTTAAACAAATTTTATTTGTGGCAAATCCTCCATCTGCAAATATATGGTGTCTATTTCATTTTTGGCATTTCCATTTTTATATTTTCAGTGGCTGTTATTGTTTTTTGTTACTATGAATTTAAAATGAGTAATTGAAAGAAAAGTTTTTTGCTTAGATATAAGTCTTTAATAAATATTTTATAAGAAATTAAGTATATGCATTGTCACTATAATTTTTTTCATTCAACAGATAATATATTACAACGAATCTGACTAATATTTTATAAATAGATGAATATTGTTTTAAGCAGTACACTGATTTCAGCTAATCTAGCAATATTAAGAAAATGGTAGATATGTTATAATATGTTTTTTTGAATTTGAAGAAATGGTTTTCTTTTAAAATATGGAAGTTATAAATTGATGTGAAATTAACATGTTTAGATAGTAACTATGAATCCCTTGAAGAACAAGTGGTATATGTATAAGATTTATTATTTATTATAAAAGGAGATAAAAGTTATTTGGTATTAATATTTTGTATTTGGAATTGAGATTCTATGAACATGAAACTAGAAATGAAAAAATCGATAAACAATATTTTTTTTATCAATTATCTAATTTTTAGCTTGGATTTATTTTTTATCTGTAATAATTTACACATTTATTTTTATTTTTCATGTCATTTACAATTTATGAATAATTCTTAATTTTTTTTTTCTAATTTGTACTTTAAAGATAAATATTATCTTTGGAGATAATCATACAAAATATTTTTCATAGATTTTATTTGCATTATGAATTTAAAAATTTCTTATATTTAAAATTATTATTTTACTTAAAAAAATCCGTATAAAAACTTTTGTTTGTTTTTAGTTGACTTATTTAATTTTTATTATAATTTTATAAAGTAAATCCGTATAAAAATCCGTATAAAAGTGTCAGTAGTAATCATATTATTGACTTGGGATGTCCAATTGGGGAATTTGTAGCCAGGAGGGAACCCATGCTTTTTATAACAGGTGTCAAAAGTGTGGCCAAGACGATTACAAAAAGTGCAGACTTTTATAGTAAAAGAAAACTTTGAGGTTTTAACATTACCAGGAGGAAAACCCACTTTGCAAAAACAAACGGTCTCAGTATGACCATATTTACCACAAAAATTGCATGTAATAGTGTGACTACTGTTAAGACTAGAGTTTTCATTAAACATTGCCTAAAAGATTTTTAAAACCAATCAATATTTTGAAAGAGAACAGAAAAAAAATAAAAAAATAACCAAGAACGAGGGAAATAAAAATCAGAGAGAAACGCAGCAGAACTCTTCATTCGAAGAGCTCTGATACCATATTACAGTAAATGAAGATGAATATTCCTTGTCTGATGTGATGCTTTAATGTAGCGCACGTAATCATAATGAAGAAAGAGAGGTTTTGATGAACCCTAATTGTAGAGAAAAAAAAAACTTTTATTCACTTGTATATTAGAGAGTAAAATGCATGGTGTATATATAAGAAAAAAGATTACCTAGCTGAAACACAAAAAGAAAGTTGGGTCAAACAAACAAAACCCAATAATTTAAAATAGAAAATTAAATATATTAACATGCACCAACTTATATACGGTGAAATATCCTAATTTCTAATCAATGTGAAATTTTCTACAATTTATTTCTTTAAATATTATTAATGAAGTTCCTCTTATTTTCTACTTTAGAGATAAATATTATCTTTGGAGATAATCATACAATATATTTTTCATAGATTTTATTTGCATTATGAATTTAAAAAAATTACATTTAAAATTATATTTAGTTTTTTTAAATTTAAAATATTTTAAAATTATTATTAACTTAAAAAAAAACGTATAATTTTTTTTTGTTTTTTAATTGACTTGTTTAAATTTCTATTACCATTTTTCATAAAAAAAAAAATACAAGCATTTTGTAACGACTTATTTATGAAAGTCATTTGGTATGAATATTTGTATTTGGTACTGACATTCTATGAACAGGAAACTAGAAATGACAAAACCGATAATTTTTTTTTTTTACCAATTATCTTATTTTTAGCTTAGATTTATTTTCTATCTATAATAATTTATACTTTTATCTTTATTTTTCATGTCATTTACAATTTGTGAATCATTTTTAATTTTTTTTGTCTAATTTTTAATGTTTTTTGTTGTCATGCTTTTAATACCTTATAATTATTACCACTTATCTCTACTCGGATCTCATAAAACCGACTTATAACGTGAGGTTTGCAGTCCAATAACTGATAGTGAGTGGTCTGATAAGTCCAGCAAATCATCACTAGGATATACCCAAAATGATTCTAATACCATATTAAGAAGTGACTCTCAAGCCTAATTGATGGATTTAGTTTTAATAAATCTTATTAAATACATCATACACATATAACCTCTTTTATATATAAATAATAAAATAAAAAATGCGAAAACATAGTCACAATAGAGTCTGTGTTTCCGCTAGTATTTATATAAAGGTTTAATTAACTTATTCATCCCTACATTTATGGACAATATTCAATTTAATATAGTGATTTTTAAAAAAGTTAATTTGATCTCTATGTTTTTTAAAATGTATATAAATGGATCCTTTCGACTCCAAATAACGTGATGTCAAATTCACTTTTTCACTTTTCTCCATCTCCTCCACCTTTCACCTTCAACCACCACCCTTTTCCCTTTTCTCTCTCCTCCACCTTCCACTAACTCCCTTTTTCCTCTATTATTCAATTTTTAATATTAAAAATAATTATATATAAATAATAAAATAAAATATATGGATACATAGACGTAATAGAGTTTATGTTTCAACTAGTATTTATATAAACTAAGTTAGTAATTATATATAAATAATAAAATAAAATATACGGATACATAGACGCAATAGAGTTTATGTTTCCACTAGTATTTATATAAACTAAGTTAGTAATATGTCAAGTTAAAAAAGTAAAAGATGAATAACTGTTTTTTAGATTTAAAATGATTTACTGAAAATATTTTAATCAGATTTTCTATTTCACACACTCCCTTATAAGATAACTTAAATAAGTTTGATTTAGAATTCAAATCAAATATAAAAACCGATTATTTAATTTAATTTAATTTTGATTAAATAATATTTTATAATTCAATTTTGATTTTGATCTTTTAATTTTACAACCTTATTTTTTTAAAAATTTAAAATTAAAACATAATATGTTTTTTTTTCTATTATTTTCCATATAAGAAATGTTGTATTTTTTTTTTCTTTCACTCATAAAACATAAAACTTTATTAATTTGTACTTTTTGTGCATATTTTTATTTTCAGTCCCTAGCAATAAAACATTGAAATTATGTAACATATAATAAAACTAATAATATTATTATTATCATTAGCAATGTTATATTTATATACTCTTATATTATATAACTTATTTTAACTTTTATATTATTTATAATGGTTATTTTACTATTTGGATATTATACTTCAGTAACTTTGATATATGATCGTTTTTTTTAATTTTTAAATATTTTTTCTATTACATATTTTAGCTATTTTATGTTATTTTAAATTTGAATGTTTTTATAATCTTGTAAAAATATTATAACTATTATTTTTAGTTTTAATATATTTTACTAATAATTCAGTAGTTATTATATTTTTAAATAATATTAATAATTTTTTTATGAGAAAAAAATTAAGAGCAAAAAAAATATAATTAATTAAACACATTGTCATGTACAAAATTGTCAAATAATAACAAATGCATAAAAGAGAATGTATACAAGTGAAAACAAATGCACACTGATTCTGTATACAAATAAAAGTGCCACAAAACTTAATGCAGTGTAAGAATTATCACCTAAAGCAACGTTGAGATGTTGCTATTAGTGACCAAGATTCAGAAAAAAAATGTCAATATGAAAATCCAGTTTCTTCAGCATCAGGTCCCGGTGTCGGTGCCGGCACCGAATGTTTAGATGAATGTTTAGCAGTGACAAGGACAACGAAGAAAAGTGTCATAAGGAGAGACACGAGGAAGGACTTGATGGAGAATGATTGAGATGCCATGGCTATGAAAAAATTAGAGAAAAAGAGAATGAAGAAAGAAATGTTAGAGATTGTGTGAGGTTTTGTTTTTATTTTGTGATGAAAGAGTGAAGAGATGATTATGCTATTTATATTTGTGTGCAAACGCATGCGACCTCATGGGAGCGTTTGGTTTGTTTGTCTAAAGAAGACGAAATTATTGCTTCTTTTATGCTTTTCAAACTTTTCCTTTCAACAACTGCTTTTGTTCACCTCTAATTGTGTATTTCTATTTTTCTAAATTCTAATTAGCTTCTTTGATTGTTAGAAATAATTGTCACAAAACACGAAGAGAGACAATAAAATTATAATTTATCCAACAAAAATACTTTTATCTTTCAAAAATAAAATAAATATAAAATTATGATAAGAAGCAAGTTGTCTTGTTTAAAATTAGAGTGTATATCTGATTTTGAAATTTATTTCACACTTAATCTACACGATTAATGCTCCCTTATGTGATATATATATATATATATATATATATATATATATATATATATATATATATATTCTTGTATTAAGCCTACAAAACTTAAAATGTCTCATTCTTTTCATTTTTGTAGACACATGAGAAATAAATTCATTCTTATGAGTATTATCCCAACTTATCCTGATTTTGATGAAGAATTCTTGCATTAATTAAATAAAAGTATGGATATAGATAATATCATGACATGAAACATATTCAATTTATCTCCATACCCATCTATAATTTAAATTAATAAAATAATGTTAACTTATTTCCATTGTTTTTTTTTTGTCAATTGTTTCATTTCATTTTTAAAATTTTGTTGCATAAATTTTTATTATCTCTCTCATTTGTCAAATTTAATATTTTGACTATAATTTTCAAGGTATTTTATCTCTTCATAACCTTATTTTCATCATTTTTTCTTTATGTGGCATTTCAAGAAAAACACTTTATAGAATTATATTGTTTATAAAGTATTTAGGGTTTAGGGTTTATAAAGTATACATTTGATCATTTTTTTTCTTTTTAAAAAAAATTATTTGTTATTTTTTTCATATGAAAATGTATGACAATTGTTTTTTAATATTCAATCGTTAAAATTTTAGTTTATTAGGTAATATAAAAAAAAATATCTTTTTTTATTTCACTACTTGTCTATACTTATATATAAAGAGGATTCTTCTCGTTTGCTCTTGTTGGTGTACACATTTATTTTTTCCACTTTATCTATATAATAAGAGGTTGTTTGTCATTTTATTATTATCTTGAACATTCTTGTTAGTTTTTATTTATTCAATCTTATTTTTTTAATTCTATAATCAGAAAACAAAACGTAGCTTTGTTAACAACTTCCCACTTTCCGTCCTATAAAAAACTTTACACTTTCCTCTTTATCAAAAACTTTCCACTTCCCTCACTATAACAAACTTTCAACTTTCCTCTCTGTCAAAAACTTCTCATTTCTTTCTTAATTGTATCACTTACAATATTAATATTAATTTATCAGAAGCCTCACTCCTTTCTTTCACGTCTTTTCTTTTGGAAAGATACCTTCTATTTTTACTTTTCTCTTTCTCTTTTTTTTAGACACGTACTTTCATCCTCAATTTTTTTAATTTTTTTTTTATTTTGTTCCAATTGTTCCATCTTCTTTACATGCATTGTGTATTTCTACATATTTTTTGTATTGGTTTACAGTTGTCGTCATCATCAAGCGCATGAGGTTTGATCTCTTGTTTGAATTAAGATGGGTGACTCTTCTTCCAACGCTCTTTCTTCTCAAATTCCCCCACTCAATATGTTTCCTCCACTCTTAAATGAGTAAGTTTCTCAATTTATTTTTCATAAAACACTACAAGTGTAAATCTAACCACGTTTCGTTTTCTGCGTTTCTGATAGCCACATTGCATTTTAGATATCTACATGGCGTTTCAGATATCCATATGGCGTATGTTGCTTATTTCTTCACGATTTTTCCCCTAAATCTTTTTTCTTTATTAAGGACTCAAATGTTGTTTTTTTTATCCAAAACACTAAAATGATTGTTTTATAAACATTAATGATTCACTACTTCTTTTTTGTCTTCAAAGATCATTTTTAAGGTTTTAAAACTAAAAAGAGATAAATGTTTTATTAAGCTTATTTACATGTTCTTGTTTTGTTCTTAGGCTTGTTTGATACGAAGGTGTAGAAGTCATTAATCCAGAGGTAAACAAAACCCAAAGGAGGAAGCACAAAGATGAAGATGGAAAAAATAGTGTTTATTTATTGATTCATTCTCATTGACTCTCTTATGTAAAGGAAAAAAATGGTTAATCGAGGATGATGCAATCATATATTTGTATTTGTTCAGATGTAAAATTAGTGACACAAAACTATTAAAATATTCTTTCTCATTTGTATATTTAATTGATGAATTTAGTTTTAATAAATATTATTAAATACATAATATACATATAACCTCTTTTATTCAATTTTTAATATTAAAATAAATATATATAAATAATAAAATAAAATATGCAGATACATAAATGCAACAGAGTCTGTGTTTCCACTAGTATTTATATAAACTAAGTTAGTAATATGTCAAGTTAAAAAGTAAAAGATGAATACCTGTTTTTTAGATTTAAAATAATTTATTAAAAAATATTAATTGGATTTTTTATTTCACACACACTCTCTTATAAGAGAACACAAATCAATTTGATTTAGAATCCGAATCAAATATAAAAACCGATTATTTATTTTAGTTTTATTTTGATTAAATAATATTTTATAATTCAATTTTGATTTCGATCTTTTAATTTTATAACCTTATTTAAAAAAAAATTAAAACATAATATGTTTTTCTTTTCTATTATTTTCCATATAAGAAATGTTTTATTTTTTTTTCTTTCACTCATAAAACATAAAACTTTATTAAATTTTACTTGTTGTGCATATTTTTATTTTCAGTCCCTAGCAATAAAACATTGAAAATTATGTAACATATAAATAAAAATAATATTATTATTATTATTATCATTAGCCATATTATATTTAGATACTTTTATATTATATAACTTATTTTAACTTTTATATTATTTATAATAGTTATTTTACTATTTGGATATTATAATTCAATAACTTTGATATATGATCGTTTTTTTGTAATTTTTTATATTTTTTTCTATTACATATTTTAGCTATTTTATGTTATTTTAAATTTTCAATGTTTTTAAAATATTGTAAAAATATTATAACTATTATTTTTATTTTTATTATATTTTACTAATAATTCAGTAGTTATTATATTTTTAAATAATATTCATAATTTTTTATGAGAACAAAATTTAAGAGCAAAAAAAATATATCTAATGAAACCCATTGTGATGTACAAAATTGTCAAATAATAACAAATGCATAACAGATTATAACCCATGGTAGTAATTCTCAAAAGAATGTACTTATAACTTATGGTAGTAATTCTCCAAGTGAAAACAAACAAACACTGATTGTTTATACAAATAAAAATGTCACAAAACTTAATGCAATGTGAGAATTATCACCTAAAGCAACGTTGAGATGTTGCTATTTGTTACCAAGATTCAGACAAAAAATGTCAATATGAAAATCCAGTTTCTTCGGCATCAGGTCCCGGTGCTGGTGCCGACACTGAATGTTTAGATGAATGTTTGGATGAATCTTTAGATGAATGTTTAGCAGCGACAAGGACAACAAAGAAAAGTGTCATAAGGAGAGAAATGAGGAAGGACTTGATGGAGAATGATTGAGATGCCATGGCTATGAAAAATTTAGAGAAAAAGAGAATGAAGAAAGAAATGTTAGAGATTGTGTGAGGTTTTGTTTTTATTTTGTGATGAGAGAGTGAAGAGATGGTCATGCTATTTATATTTATGTGCAAACGCATGTGACCTCACAGGAGCGTTTGGTTGGTTTGTCTAAAGAAGCCGAAATTATTGCTTCTTCTTTACTTTTCAAACTTTTCCTTTCAACAACTGCTTTTGTTCACCTCTAATTGCGTATTTCTATTTTTCTAAATTTTAATTAACTTATTTGATTGTTAGAAATAATTGTCACAAAACATGAAGAGAGACAATAAAATTATAATTTATCCAACAAAAATACTTTTATCTTTCAAAAATAAAATAAATATAAAATTATGATAAGAAGCAAGTTGTCTTGTTTAAAATTATAGTGTATATCTGATTTTGAAATTTATTTCACACTTAATCTACACGGTTAATGCTCCCTTATGTGATATATATATATATATATATATATATATATATATATATATATATTCTTGTATTAAGCCTACAAAACTTAAAATGTCTCATTCTTTTCATTTCATTTTTTTAGACACATGAGAAATAAATTCATTGTTACGAGTATTATCCCAACTTACCCTGATTTTGATGAAGAATTCTTGCATTAATTAAATAAAAGTATGAATATAGATAGTATCATGACATGAAACATATTCAATTTGTCTACATACCCATCTCTAATTTAAATTAATAAAATACCGTTAACTTATTTCCATTGTTTTTTTTGTCAATTGTTTCATTTCATTTTTTAAATCTTTCTTTTGTTACATAAATTTTTATTATCTCTCTCATTTGTCAAATTCATTTAATGTTTTAACTATGATTTTCAAGGTATTTTATCTCTTCATAACATTAATTTCATATTTTTTTTCTTTGTGTGAAATTTCAAGAAAAATACTTTATCGAATTATATTGTTTAGAAAGTATTTAGGGTTTATAAAGTATACATTTGATCATTTTTGTTTCTTTTTTAAAAAAATTATTTGTTATTTTTTTTTCATATGAAAATGTATGACAATTGTTTTTGAATATTCAATCGTTAAAATTTTAGTTTATTAGGTAATATAAAAAAAAAATTCTTTTTTTATTTTACTACTTATTTATACCTATATATACAGAGGATTCTCCCGGTTGTTTTTTGTGTACACATTTATTTTTTTTTCACTTTATCCTTATACACATTTTATTTTATTTTTTTATTAAGAGGTTTTTTTGTCATTTTATTGTTATCATGAGCATTCTTGTTAGTTTTTTTTTTTTTTATTCAATCTTATTTTTTTAATTCTATAATCGGAAAATCAAACATAGCTTTCTTAACAACTTCCCACTTTCTTCCCTATAAAAAAACTTTTCACTTCCCTCTTTATCGAAAACTTTCTAGTTCCCTCTCTATACAAAACTTTCAACTTTCCTTTTTGGAAAAACCTTCTCATTTCTTTCTTAATTGTATGAGTTACAATATTAATATTAATATATCTGAAACCTCACTCCCTTCCTTCGCGTCTTTTCTTTTGGAATCACACCTTCTATTCTCACTTTTTACTTTTCTCTTTCTTTCTCTTTGTTTGTAGACACGTACTCTCATCCTAATTTTTTTTCTATTTTTCTTGTTCCAATTGTTCCATCTTCTTTACATGCATTGTGTATTTGTATATAGGATTTTGTATATAGTTTTTGTATTGGTTTACCATTGTCGTCATCATCAAGCGCCTGAAGTTTGGTCCCTTGTTTGAATTAAGACGGGTGACTATTCTTCCAACCCTCTTTCTTCTCCAATTCCCCCACTCAATGTGTTTCCTCCACTCTTAAATGAGTAAGTTTCTCAATTTCTTTTTCATAATACACTACAAGTGTAAATCTAACCACGTTTCGTTTTCTGCGTTTCTGATAGCCACATTGCATTTTAGATATCCACATGGCGTTTCAGATATCGAGATGGTGTGTGTTTCTTATTTCTTCACTATTTTCCCCCTAAATCTTGTTTCTTTATTAAAGACTATCAAAAGCACTAAAATGGTTGTTTTATAAACATTAACCATTCACTACTTCTTTTTTGTGATTATTTTAAGTATTTAAACTACAAAGAGATAAATGTTTTATTAAGCTTATTTAAATGTTCTAGTTTTGTTCTCAGGCTTCTTCTATATGTAGGTGTAAAAGTCATTAATTCAAAGGTAAACAAGACCCAGAGGAGGAAATACAAATATGAATATAAGAAAATTGTATGTAAGAAGAAAGAAGATGTTTTATTCTTGTGGATTTACATCACTTAATGTATAAGAAATATATAATAGTGCAGGGAGACTTTCTCTTTCCAAAGTACAATCTAATTAGGCAGATTCACTCATTATAATATTCTAAAATTATTAAATTAATTACATATAATTTGGTACATCGTACAATATTGCATACAATAATTGCGTATAATTTGATAATTATTATTTCCTTAATCATTAAGATGGAAACCAGAGTGTTTATTTATTGATACATTCCCATTGACTCTCTTACGTAAAGAAAAAAGATGATTACTTGAAGATGATGCAATCATATATTTGTATTTGTTCAGATGTAAAATTAGTGACACTAAAATTATTTAAATATTCTTTCTCATTTGTATATTTAATTGATGAATTTAGTTTTAATAAATCTTATTATATACATAATATACCTATAACCTCTATTATTCAATTTTTAATATTAATAATAAATATATATAAATAATAAAATAAAATATGAGAATACATAGACGCAACAGAATGTTTTCAATAGTATTTATATAAACTAAGTTAATAATATGTCAAGTTAAAAAGTAAAAGATGAATAATTTTTTTAAAAATTTAAAATGATTTATTGAAAATTTTGTAATCGAATTTTCTATTTCACACGCTCTCTTATAGGAGAACACGAATCAGTTTGATTTAGAATCCAAATCAAATATAAAAACCTATTATTTAGTTTAGTTCTATTTTGATTAAATAATATTTTATAATTCAATTTTGATTTCGATCTTTTAGTTTTATAACCTTAATTTTTTTTTTAAATTTTAAAATTAAAACATAATATGTTTTTTTCTATTATTTTCCATTTAAGAAATGTTTTATTTTATTTTTCTCTCACTCATAAAACATAAAACTTTATTAATTTGTACTTTTTTGCATATTTTTTTTTTCAGTCCCTAACAATAAAACATTGAAAATTATGTAAGATATAAAAAAAAAATTATTATCATTAGCAATATTATATTTAGATACTTTTATATTATATAACTTATTTTAACTTGTATTTTATTTATAATAGTTATTTTACTATTTGGATATTATACTTCAATAACTTTGATATATGATCCTTTTTTTTTGTAATTTTTTAATATTTTTTCTATTACATATTTTAGCTATTTTATGTTATTTTAAATTTGAATGTTTTTATAATCTTGTAAAAATATTATAACTATTATTTTTATTTTTAATATATTTTACTAACAATTCAATAGTTATTATATTTTTAAATAATATTAATAATTTTTTATGAGAAAAAAATTTAAGAGCAAAAAAAATATAATTAATGAAACACATTGTCATGTACAAAATTGCCAAATAATAACAAATGCATAACAAAGAATGAACTTATAACCCATGGTAGTAATTCTCCAAGTGAAAACAAACACACACTGATTGTGTATACAAATAAAAATGCCACAAAACTTAATGCAATGTGAGAATTATCATCTAAAGCAACGTTGAGATGTTGCTATTTGTGACCAAGATTCAAAAAAAAAATGTCAATATGAAAATCCAGTTTCTTCGGCATTAGGTCCCGGTGCCGGTGTCGGCACCGAATGTTTAGATGAATGTTTGGATGAATCTTTAGATGAATGTTTAGCAGCGACAAGGACAACGAAGAAAAGTGTCATAAGGAGAGAAACGAGGAAGGACTTGATGGAGAATGATTGAGATGCCATGGCTATGAAAAATTTATAGAAAAAGAGAATGAAGAAAGAAATGTTAGAGATTGTATGAGGTTTTGTTTTTATTTTGTGATGAAAGAGTGAAGAGATGGTTATGCTATTTATATTTGTGTGCAAACGCGTGTGACCTCACGGGAGCGTTTGGTTGGTTTGTCTAAAGAAGCCGAAATTATTGCTTCTTCTATACCTTTCAACAACTGCTTTTGTTCACCTCTAATTGCGTATTTTCTATTTTTCGAAATTCTAATTAACTTCTTTGATTGCTAGAAATAATTGTCACAAAACATGAAGAGAGACAATAAAATTATAATTATAATTTATTCAACAAAAATGCTTTTATCTTTCAAAAGTAAAATAAATATAACATTATGATAAAAAGCCAGTTGTCTTGTTTAAAATTATAGTGTATATCTAGTTTTGAGATTTATTTCACACTTAATGTACACGGTTAATGCTCATTTATGTGATATATATATTCTTGTATTAAGTCTACAAAATTTAAAATATCTCATTCTTTTCATTTTTGTAGACACATGAGAAATAAATTCATTCTTACGAGTATTATCCCAACTTACCCTGATTTTGATGAAGAATTCTTGCATTAATTAAATAAAAGTATGGATATAGATAATATCATGACATGAAACATATTCAATTTGTCTCCATACCCATCTCTAATTTAAATTAATAAAATACCGTTAACTTATTTCTATTTTTTTTTTCAATTGTTTCCTTGGATGCTTTGTAATAGGTGAAACATTTGTCTTAACTACAGTAAAAAAATCAGGTTTAGGATTTCTCACATTTTTCGTGAAGGGAATGCATGTACCAATAAACTTGTTAACTTAGACTTTATTCATAGAGAGTTTTCATTGGTATAATAGGTTTCCATTTAGTCTTTCCTTAAAGTTTTTTTATTAATAGGTATAGATTATCTATGTACTTTTTGTTAATATATGTGCTTTGATTTAGTCCTCATATTTTCTTGTATTTTCTTTTCTTTTAATAATATTTTTTTTATGTGAACAAAAATGATTGTTGTTACAAGGTCTCAGCCTAACTGAGATATCAAGTTTCATAATAATGTCTAACATTGAGTGTTTTTATATAAAAAAAAAATGAATTGAATGTTTTTGGTGAACAAAATTAAAACACTTGAAGACCTTGGCAACATGAGAAGAGCACAAAAGAAAAAAGTAAAAAATAATTGAAAAGACATTACATAAACGCTTTTAGGGTTATCTCCATGCGGTACAAAATAGTAGACAACTAAACACACCCAACGTAGACCAGATGTTATTACCACACCCCTCTCCCCCTCAACTTTTCTACCAGTTCACATTCTCTCTTTCTTTCTAGCAATTTTTGTAAAACTCATTTAATACACATTTTGATTTTATCTGTAAATAATGATGATGAGATATGCTTAGGTATGTGAAGTGCATAATTTTTAGTCAGAAAAAAAACTTTACACTAAACATAATTGATTTGTCCTTAAAATAAAACTTTAAACGATTGTTAATGAATTTATTTAATTAAAAAAAATCTAGTTTGACCATTAAGCAATGTGTGACCTGTCATAAATCTTCTGATAATTATTCAGTATGAATAAAAAAAAAGAAACTAAGAAACTAAACGATTGTTAATGTATGATTTGATGAAATTAAGAAACTAAACTATTTCATAATGTCACATATTTTCCCAGGGATAATAATTACCGATAAAAATTGAAATTAAAAAAATGAGAAATATGTTAAAGAATGAACGAACAAATAAATTTGTCTTGTATTATATGAAAAAATGAACTTAACTAACCCAATTCAACTAATACTAAAAATAAATGAACCACTTCTGCTTTCAGAAAATACATAGATACATACATGAAGATTTGTATTTGGAAATGATGCTTTTTCCAGTTGAGTCTTTAGGATGGAGGGAAGAAACGGTTGAGGTTGAAAGGGAGAGTGTAGAACTCTTCATTTCGGCTATCTCCTTTAAATGTTCTAAACTTAGCCCACCATGGCATGCCCCTATCTTTGGCACTATCCTTGTACTCAAGAGTGTTGTCCAAAAACACAGCAACAATCAATGCAACCGTTGGGGAAGAAAAAAATATAGTATTAAGGAAATCATTGAACTGCAAAACCAAAGGATTCAACTTAATAACCAAAGGAAATCATTATTAACCATACCAGGGAGATAAAACAATGAACTCACCCATCCGGCATTGGTATGAGCAGGGCCATGAAAGGCCCTGATCGTGTATTCTCTGAAATACTCAGGAATGGACAAACCTAAGAAGAGGGAAACACCACAGATAAAGAGGTTCCTCATTGAGTTCATGTTAGTGAATTGCAAAAATGATAGCCCCACAGATGCTGTACAAACAAAATTAGCAATTCTCATTAACAAGGCCGAGGAATGAGTCAGATAGTAAAATTATAAAGGGTTGGTGGTACACTCACCCACAATACCAAACAAAACACAGTACACAGCAGCAAACATGGGGAATGGTATTGATGCAAATAGAGCTCCAAATTTTCCTGAATAATAAAGAAGCAAAATATGAATTTTAAGTCAAATAATGAAATTAATTTACACATTTGTGTTGTTCCACTCACCTAACATTGAGAAGAATATCATAAAGCCAGCTGAAACTTGAATGACCCTTCTACTGCCAATGCGATTGCTTCCTAGAAGCCCCACATTCTCTCTGTCATAGTCCTACAACCATCAATTCGTGCCCCATAAATGTGAAAGAAAAGCACGATTCACTTCATGAAGAATAGCACTTACACAGAAACTGTAGAACCAGTGAGTGTTCCAAAAAGGCCATTCAACAAGATTCCAATTCCCTGCCAACCAATACCACGACTCAGCACGTGAGCAGGAGGTGGTGTGGCACTTGCTAGACGTGATGCAGCTTTGTATGCCCCAGTTGACTGAAAAAACAAAAAAACTCATTTTTTTGAGTAAATAGTGCATGTTCATACACCTATAGTATGAAACAATTTTATATCACTGTCTCTTGCAACAAATGATTTATATAATAACTATTCTGTTAAAAGTCCTGCATAGCATGATTTTTTATTTGTTGATAATGTAAGTACGTAGAAATTAAACTCTATTTGCTTTTATTTGATAAATTGTCAACGTAAATAAGACTTCATTTCTTTGCACGTGGCCGCAATACCTCAACTAATGAGACTAACACAGCAGCCATCATTCCAAAAGCATGACCAGCATCAAATGTAGGAGCACCCCACTCAAGAGGGTATGGAATCTTTATCCTGCCACAACACGTTCTAGAGTCAATAAAACATATTGTTTGCTGCATTCGTGAACATGATTAATTTCCAACAGTAAAAGTATGTGTTTGCAGATGTTGAACACAGATTCTCTTGGTAGTACTACCAACCATGGAGCAGAAGAAATGAGGTTGGCCCTGTCTGTCCTGCAACTATGTTGGGTTAAGTCTGGGCGGTGTTTGTATGCTCCACTTGCTGTTAATAGATGTGCATATGCCCATATGACTGTTGTGCAAATGAGTAGAGCAAATCTCTCCAGTATAGGTATTTGTCTTATCTGAAAATTTTTCAAGTACTGCACACACACAACACAGCTATGAGTGGTTAGTTACCAGGGGGTTTTGGACACTTTACATATCCAATACTCTATCTTTAAACCTGCAGTGTTTTACTTGTGAGAGATAACTTTAGTAAGTCTATTTTTTACCTGAGAGAAGGCTATAAATAGGATTAGCATGGGAATTCCAATTTCAACGCAAGTCCCTACCTGTGAGAGGACAGAGCAATATGTTAAACCATATGAGCCAAGAAAAATACTATTAAATTTTACAATTAAGATATCCTGAAAAAATAGTACTAGCAACATGTGGTTTAGTGTCATACCACAAGGAAGCCTCTGTCAAATAATCCAAAACCAACTAAGGCAATTACTGGAACCATTCCAAGTGGGCTGAAAAATCTGAACATAAAGTAAAAGGGCATTTATTATAAGATATATCGACTATTCAATGCGGTATTAAAGTTTTATACTAATAGCCCATATTTGACTTTTAAAATGTAAATTACATTAAAAATTTACCTGGAACAAATAGCCCATATTTGGCTAAATCCCAAAATTATTTGTATGCTTGAAGCTACTATTAAAGCTCCTTGAACTGCTCTCATTGTGCTAAGAAATCTCTGGAGATGAATGGAAGGGCATTAGTTTAAGCAATGGAGATGACAAATTTAAGACCATTTTTTGCTTTATCCTGCACATAATTATTATTCTAAATTTCGTTAATTTTTCCTGCAATAAATGGCTAGTAAAGAAGACAAATTTCATCACCACGTGCGGAGCCCACATCCTCTCATAAGCTTAACAGTAAATATTGTGATGGTGTACTAAAGTCTATATTGTGATGGTGTACTAAAGTCTATATAGCTGGCTACTCTGCAAAGATCTTTTTCTAACTAGGTAATATTGAATAAGCTTAAACTTTGATATTCTTAAATCCTTCATAGGTAATATGAACTTCAACTTAACAATTGAATTAAGGACAAAACATGAAAGAGAGGTTACAGAAATGCACTGACCAAATGTGGGTCCTCTATCATTGCAAAAGAGGGATCACGAATTATAGATATGACGGGGACCATGAATGCATATGATCCTCCTACCACTGTTGGTAATCTTGTTCCAAAGAGTGTCTGCAATAGAGTATTAATTCCTTCAACAAAAAGGAGGGTCTGTACCACCCTCACTTTATCATCCTGCACCAACAAGTCAATATATGGATGTCAATTCTCTCTCTATATTGCCAAATTCATTTCAGGGCAACCTAACTTCATTTATGTGGGATCCACCCACTTCATTTTATTGCATAACAAAATCAAATACATAAAACAAAACCAATCAATCAAAACTTCAAAACTATTCCTTGTTGTAGATTTGCAAATAACACATCAAAATAATTTCACCAGTATCTATCTATCAATCAAAACAACAAAACAAACTCTAGCTGTTAAAAGGACTTGAACAGTTGAACATAGAAACTGCTTACATCACTTCCACCCATCACAGGCACCAGAAACGAAGGGATCATCACTGCAGTTCCTAAGGCCAAAATGTAATGCTGGAAACCCAAAGCTATTGTCTCAGCTGTAAACAGTTCAACACACATATATATCACTCACAGTGAAGAGTAACTACTAAGTATGAAATAAAAACAGTAACAATGCAGTTTGAGAAAAGATTGAAGCTGGTTTTGCATACCCCAAGATGGGTTTGAATCTATACAATACTCTAAGCCTTGAAGTTGGTCCATTGGAGGGTGGCTTATCTCCTCAGGCTTTATAGCTGCCATGATCACTACCCACTTTCTAACTCTTTTCTTGATTCCAAATCCTACTGCTTTTGAAGCACACAAGAAGAAATAGAAACAACTCCAAGAGGACAAAAACACACACTTTGATCCTCCTTGATAGAAAGTGGTGAAAGTAAGGAAACTAATTGATTCAGGAATGAAACTGATAGAGTCAATGTATGATGTTAAGAAGCACACAACAAGTCATGGAAGTAAGAGATGAAAAAAGAAAAAAGTTCAGTAGCACTGAGCACGAAGGCCTTTTCTTCTTCAACTTTGTTAGCAGTTGTTATCTTTCTATGTCTGCTTTTGGTTTATTTACATTATATATATCAAAGGGTTCCGTTAACTTTTCAATATTCCTATAGTACCCCTTAAGGAACTTCCAAAAAACTGAACTCAAATGTTACCGTTGCTTCACCGTTTCCATTAAACTTTACAACTAATTATTTTTTTGGATGTAACCTGATGCTAAATATCTCAGTCAGAAAGATAACAATGGCAAATGTTAATCTGAGTTTCCTACGAGGCTAGAATAAAGGTTAAAGTTTTAACGTACACATGTTAAATAAATTTAATTAATATTTAAACTATAAATTTCAATTATGTTTAATGTATTTTTAAATGAACACATATTTAATGTCCTATCTTAGGATGTTGCAACCATAAGAACAACTCTTCTCTATTTATATTGAAAAGAGAAATGATATTTGACGACTATTAACTTTTGATGTGATTTATTTAGACATAAATATATATAATAAAAAATAAATTTATAATTAAATAATATAAAAAATAAATTTATAATTAAATAATATAAAAATTATTAAAATAATAGTATTAAAGATTATAATATGATTGTATAAAAAAAATAGAATTTTCGATATATCATTACCTTATTAAAATTAAAACTTTTCTTCTCAACTTTGCAAGAAATCATTGTGATCCCAAATCATCATTATATATGGTTTTTGCAAATTTTTATATGATACATAATTGAATATTAAATATTTTAGATTTGAAAATTTAACTATATGTTACTCAAAAAATGGTCGGGATTATAATAAAAATAGGTGGGATTTATCAGGTCCACTAAATAATTTCTTCAATTTAAATGTGAATCAATTTGGTAATAAAATGACACTTTTTTAACTTAAGGAATCAGTTTTGTTTGGACTAAAACGTATATATTCACATGCACATATAAAAAAAAGGTGAGCTGTTACTTGCGATTTTTTTATTTACATCAAATTTCTCTTAGTATTTTTTAAAGGGAGACCAAGAGACAGTTAGACATATGAATTTTATTTCAATACAATTTTGAATCTTAATTTATTATATGTTGTGGGTTATTTTGATTTTATGATTGCTTAACTTCAAATGTTGCCACTTTCTTGCATTTTGAATGATAACGAATTTCACAGACAAGAGTATTTATGTTTTTTTTAAAGGCAGAATTTATGTTTTGTTTGATGGTGAGAAGAGAAATAAATAAGATAGAAATAAGTTGGTAAATAAAAAAAAAATATGAGAAATAAAGTATATATACTAAATGTGTTTTGTTGGAAAAAAAAAACATTGAGACAGATAAATAAGTAAAAATTAATATTATTTTTCTTTCACATTTTTCCTACATGGTTTAAGGAAGTTATGGGTTAAGAAGTTAGTTTCCTGAAAATTAAAATAGATGATTAACAAGATTTTTTTTCAAAATCTCAATAAGATTAAGATAGGTTTTAAGACTAAAATAATGAACATTAATACATATTTTTGTTTTGGTGTACGAACAAGTTCACATTACTTAAAATTAAAGATTGTTTGTAAACATTTTTCTTCGTTAATCTATTGTGTTTTTTTAATAACAAACACTATTTTGAATACAGTGACACCAACATATTAAAAAATATAGACACACTAGAAGAATGGTTGAATAATATGTTAGATAAACATTAAAACTTTTAGTAGAAAAATTTCAAAACCTTTTATAGATATAAGTGGATTGGAAGGTTCAATAGAAAAAAGACATAATCCAAATCATTTTTGCAAAGATAATTTTAGTCAATTAAAATAATTTTTAATAAGTTAAAAATAGTTATATGAAGTCTTATGAAATTTTTGCCAACTGAAACAACATTTTATAGTAAGTTAAAATAACTTAAAAGTAATTTTTTGTGTGGTTTTAATCTATTAAAATTGTATTTTAATTAGCTAAAACAATGTCAACTTAACTCCTTAAGTTGCTTAAGTGATTTTAGTTTATTAAAACAAAAATTTAATAAACTAAAATGTTATAACCTATTAAAACACTTTTTAATAAATTAAATCATATCTAAATATTTTAATGGAGATTCATATCATTTTTACAAGTCATTTTATAACTAGTCAAGATTAACAAGTGAAAACTAACTTAAAACCATTAAAACATCAAAACTAACTCAAGCAAGATTAACTACAATATCAATTTTTCATTATATTTATCATAAAATCCAAGTGTTTGGGAGAATAAAATAAGCTAGCACAAGCTTGCTTGAAGCTTCAATCTCAACACAAAATACTCAATCTCACAAAATTAGAATTCTACTCTTATCCCCCTACGGATTCAATACTTTTATCTCTTAAAAAACTAAAAGAAAAAATCCCTAAAACACATAAAACTTACAAGCACACTGCAAGATAAAAAAATTGAATGCAAAAGTTTGTGACACAATGCTCTTTAAATAAAATGAAAACTTGAGCTTTAGCAACATTGAAACTTAACATGGTCGTGTGAAAACTCAACATACAACTGGTTGCTTCAACGTGTGTGTGGTACTTTCTTACTTCTATAGTTCAATATGATTTTGCTGCTTTTCAGCACAAACATGTTGAGAATCACCTTAGGTTGTGTTGCGTAACAAAAAATTATTATAAAATCCTAAACTTCTACCACGGTCATACAAGGACTCAACACGATCATGCTGGTTGGAAAAATAATGTACATTATCAATGCATATGTGTTATTTATTTTCATAATAATGAGAGCAACAATTACAATAACTAATAAATATCTTAAATGAATATTAAATAATTAGAGTTACATTTCTTTCCAAAAGTATGTCAAATGAAAAAAAAATATCAATAAAAAATGTATAATTATCATAATTGAGATATTAACTAAAAAAAAATTGGTTTCTAAATTAGTTTATATGATTGTTAAATAGTTTTTAAATTGGTATTTAATTAGCAACCTTTTAACTACCAATTATTTAGTTTCTAAATTTGGTAGCAAAACCTTAGTTGCTAATTAAATACCAATTTAGAAACCAATTTTTTTTTAGTTTTTAAAATGGTCTATAATTTAGTTACTATTGCAACTAATTATTCTGGTCTCTAAAAATTGGTTTCTATTTCATGATTATCTTGTAGTGTTACATGTGATGGTCAATTGACAAAAAAAAATGATATTATGTATAATTTTTTTTAAAATATATAATAAAAATCAACAAACACTACAAGAAAAACATGAAATATAAACTAATTTTAGAGACAAAAAATAATTAGTTACTATAGTAACTAAATTAGAGACTATTTTAGAAACAAAACAAAAAATTGGTTTCTAAATTAGTTTATATTATTGTTAAATGGTTTTATCTAATTAGTTATCAAGGTTTTAACTATCAATTATTTAGATTATAAATTTGGTAGAAATTTTTTTGTTACTAATTAGATACCAATTTAGGAATCATTTAACAATAATAGAAACTAATTTAGAAACCAATTTTTTTTTAATCTTTAAAATGATTTTTAATTTAGTCACTGTAACAACTAATTATTTTTTGTCTATAAAATTGGTTTTTATTTTACGATTTTTTAGCAGTAAAAATTATTATATAAAAATATGAAAAAAACTTTTACATCATAACCACATTTTAATTATAGTGGGATCGAAATCCTAATCTTCTATTTTATTAAGTAAGGAAATGTATTACTCCAATGTAAGTATTTCTTTCATAAGCAGAAGCAGAAAGTGGAAAAAGACTAAATAAAGAACATGGACGTGGACATAACGTATATTATTGTCGTGTATAGTTGAAGCCAAATTAGTATCTCATTTTGATTGATAGGCACGTATCTTTTCATTTGATGGCATGTCTCTTTTTTGTATTAAAGATAATTTTTTAAAATAAATATGATTTACTGAGTGTAAATTCATTTAGTTGTTCCACATAAATTTTGGGTTGGTCCTCTTGTCTTTTATTTGCATTTTTTTCTTTTGATTTATATATATTTTTAATAAACTGTAAATGATTAGTGAACTATAATTAGGTTATTGTGTAGAGATAGTTAGCATGTTAATCTTATATATATAGAGAGAGATAAAAAAAATGTATCCCTTATTTTAATATTTGGTTGTGTTAATTGTTGGGTCATTTTCTTACATGGAAGCTTTTTTAATGTGCAGAGTTATAGTAGTTAGTTTGCATGAAATGCAGTAAAGAAGGGTCAATTCTAAGTTGGTTCCAATGTGTGAAGGAACACACAATACCAATCTCCAACGTCTCTCATTTCCTAAGTCAAGACAACCAGCATTGATATTGGAGCCCAGATCCTTTCACTCATCCATTTCATTCATCTTCAAAACCTTTTTCTTCACACCATTTCATTTATAATTTAAAATCGAATTTAATGTACCCAACCGAACTATTCTCTAACTTCATCACATTGTCAACACATAAAAATTGATTTGGGAAAAATTTAGCTAATTCAACCTATCATTTTAATTAATCTTTTAACAAGTAGTTGAGTTTTATCAATTTGTTATTGATAAAAGTTAATCAGACCATAAACATATAGTCAACCTTAATAATGCCAACATACAAAAGAGAATCCTGTGGTGTTACTACTTTGTGCTGTTGAATGATTGTTCCTCAAATTTTAATTTAAAACTAATAATTAATAACATTATAATTTAAACTTTTAATAAACAAATAAAAAAAAACGTCTTTATAGAATGATGATATATATCATTTGGTCATGAACCAATCTTACTACACTGGACCCATTATCTGAGAAAAAAATTTGCGAGTTTCAAGACAAAACTTTGGTTGGAATTATGAACGGTGATAGAAACGATGATATATGTTTCTTTAATAAAATATCTTTCATTTTTAGTTTTTATTTGTATCCAATTTTTTACAGTAAATAACTTGCAATTTGATCATGACAAGGCTGAAACTTGAATTACAGGAAAGAGAAGGTGGTAGTGGAAAATTCCTCTAATGCCCTTCTGTGTATTCACGTGACTAGGTGTAGAGGTATTGTATTTTTGTACGCTGTTGTAAAGGTGGGTGGTAGCTCATTAAACCCATGACATTGACATTGACAATGTGAGTTTCTAAGACTACATAATCAACTATGTCAAAGCTTCCAATTCAACACAACAATGCTTGCACCATGGCATACATCACTGATTTTTTTTACATTGTAATACATAAGAGAAGAGTATTATTTTATGAAAATATTATTATGTTTAAAAAATGAGGAACAAATTTTGGAGGGAAAATCCAGAAATCATAAAAAAAATGAAGAATAAATTAGAGGAAGATGGAAAATGTGGGGGAGCTAGGGGCGGTGGAGAAAGATGAAGAAAAAGTAACAAGAAAAAGAGAAGGGTTTAGGGTCGACCAAGGTTAGAGAGGTGAAGGCTAGCTGTATAGGAGGGGAAAATGAAATTTAATAATTAATTAATATTATAAATTTGTGAGGTCTATTGTGGAGCTACAATTAAAATGAAATATAATGGGTAAATTTTATATTTGGTATGGAACCACAAAAAAAGTAATGTAAGATATTCAATATAACTATTTTAAAAAATTGCTTTAGTGCAAGATTTTTACTTATCTTAGATGCAAGAACCAACCTTGAGAAGACTTTAATAGAGAAATAACTCTTATACAAAAACAATCAAGCTTTTTAAAATAAATTTATAACCTAATTCATTCCGGGAGAAAACAACAAAAATGAATAAAATCAAATAAAAAATCAAATCAATACAAGTAAACAATTAAATAAAATACAAATAAATTAAAATAAAACATTTGAAAGAGGAGACAATTCACCAAAGAGGAGATAAGAGGTATGGGAAAAAAAGGAAAAAGAAGAGTAGGAATCTATGAGGTTCGAACACGTTTTTTAAATAATGTATATTGGATACCGACACTTATACTCGCAGGACACGTATTGGTGAAGTGTCAAATTCAAAAAATATTTGTTGGATTTCTTACAATTCTAATATGGTTCAAACACAATTTTAAAAATGAGAAATACATTCATTTTCAAACAAATCAAATTTATTGTATAAATTTTTAATATAATTATAAAAATAAGGAACAAATACTTTTGAACCAACCATGAAAAACATATTTTTACATTAAAAAAAAGTGAAACATAATTATGTCCCTGTGTTTTACATTTTAAAAATTATTATGTTAAATAGGTGTGAACTATTTAATAATGAAATATTAGTTCTAATTAGTATAAGAAATTGATATTATTTTCAATTCAAAATCTTAAAGATAAATTTTTTAATTTTTTTTTATATATGTTATTTAAATTTATTATTTTTATTTAATTGAAAACGTAGACTCATATTTATATTTTAAAAAGAAAAAGAGTGTATTAGAGAGAGAAAAACACAACGATCAAACAACTCAGAAAAGAAATGTTGATGAGAGAAAAAAAATATAAGAGAAAGGAATAATTATTTTTATTTTTATCCATGGCCAAATAATATAACTCACGTGTTTTCATTTTTAAATACCATTCTTTTCTCTCTTTTCTCCCAAACACACCAAAGAATTACATTCCACATCACATATCATCCTTTCGGTTCTTTTACAGATTTCATTTTCAAATCATTACTACTAAAAAAAATTATTAAATAAAAACTAATTTTATAAATAAAAAATAATTAGTTATTCTATTAATTAAATTAAATATTATCTTAAAAATTAAAAACATTATTAATATTTAAAATAGTTTTTATTATTAATAAATAATTTTTAAATTAATATATAATTAATTGTTTAAATTTTAAAGTTAGTAGTTTATTTAATGTGAAAGTACAACTTATGTGTTTCTTAAAAGTAAAGAAAAAACAAAGTTTGAGATGAAGATTACGAAGATAAGCAACCATCTGCTCGTAACTATAATGCGTTTCCATGTCAAAAAGAAAAGTGACGGGAAAAAAGTGCACAACACATTCCTTTTATTTACTTAAATAATGCATTTTAATACTATGTTGAAGACATAAGTTACAGAAAATTGATAGGTGAACATGGTTTTGTATTTTGCGTTATTAAAAAAAAGTGGCTCAAGTTACCTCTAAAGTGTAAAGGCACAATCCTACGTATATTCCAATCGACAACAAAGAATGATCTAGTCATTTAAGATTACACGAACATACTTTAGGTTTTTCTCTTTTTGGATGAAGAAAAGCAGAGGTGAGTTATTTCCATGGAGTTGCATGTAAATGCTGACCAAATATGTTATTACTAATCGACTAAGCACATACTGTTAATGAAACGGTGTCACTGCTAATTTTATTTTAACTAGATTCAATTTTCAACCTACTTTATTTGTGTACTATCAAATTATATATTAAGAAACACTTTAATAATTGGCTAAAAGCTTACCACTACATAAATATTCAAAACGTAATGTGTTTTTCTATTTAAAAATATAATTATATAAATTTCACTATTTAATTATAGTTTGACTAGCTTTTTTATGAAAAAAACTAGCAGTTCCTAATAAAATATGCTTTTATTAAATATATTTTTTTAATTGAGATACTTGTGTTTAAGTTTGTTAAATTTTATAGTACAAGTTATTAATTAAGCTTTGTTTTGTTTGTTGAATTAGTAATATTAAATAAATTAAACTATATTGATCTAGTTAATAAAAGTAAATGTCGTCATGTACATTTGTTTTGTAGAAAAATGTTTTTTAAGTAATTATAACATGTTTTTTTTAATTAATTTTTGCACTTCTATTAAAAAAAAATATTTTATTGAAAATTAAAGTGACATGTGTAATATTAAAGGAGGAATTTCGTTAAGATAAAATACTCTCTCCCTTATTCAATCTCATGCTTTAGACCATTTTGGAAAAAGCTCTTTTTAGCCTCTCTCTAGCTTTTGAATGTTGCTTGAAGAAGAGAATCACATATAAATATGCATGTCTTGCATTTAATGTTCCTTTAAGCTTGAGCATGAGCAGACTCAAGAAGAATAAGACATGACAACTATAAAGAATTTGAAATGACTTTTTTCTTCTCAAGCTCTATATAAAGAAAATATATGAAGAATGAAGATAGACAAAAGTATTGTAATAAGAACAAGTGTAAGATCTAAAGTTATTCTTAGACTTTGTAGTTGTGAGGAAGAACATTATTTGTGTTCGAGAGCAACCTAAATGAGTAAATCAATCTTGTATCTTTTATAAGACGAACCTCTATTTTAGTAAGCAATATGATGTTTTTTTATATCACTTTCTTTTTTTTATAAGACGAACCTCTATTTTAGTAACCTTTATTTTAGTAAGCAATATGACTCAAGTTAGGATTGACCGTTGTCCAAACATTACTCAATCTTAGCCAAGAATGACTATGTACCAAAGAATATTCAATTTTAGTCAATAGTGGTTTCATTTCAAATATTACTTTATGTTTAAGTAAGGGTAGTCATGCTCCAAAGAATATCAGTCTTAACTAGAAAGAATTGTATTCAAAATAATACTCTATGTTTAGTTAGAAGTGGTTGTGGTATAAATAATACTAGCTTGTATTTTTATAGTGTTAATATAGTTGAAGAAACTTATTTAGTTGATTGAAAACTAGACCTAATCTATTGTATATAGATAAACCAATATAAAAATATATAGAGTAAATATTTTATCTACTAATCTCACAATGTAAAAAATAAGTTTTAGAAAACATTTTTAGATAGTCTGAATATTAAACTTGAAGTTGTGTTCACCTAACATTTCTCATTAGTCATAATTTCTTAAAGAAAATTATTTGACAAAGAATTTGTCAGTTCTGTTCACGTTTATTGGATAAAAGTTTTCAAAAAAATTTAAAACACAACTCAAAATTGTAAGAATATTTTATATTTTATATTATTGATAAATAAAATATAATTTTATATTCTTAAAAGGTTATATTATGAGAAAAAATATTTGATGATGTAAAAAGTATATTTTTTACCTTCAGTAAAAAAATAATTTTTTACTTATTTAAAATATGACTCTTAAATTACATATATTTGTGTAAATAAAGGTTTATTGTGTACATTTTTATATAGGTAGTATAGATAAGTAATAAATTATGAATGTTACATTTGACAAGAAATTTACTTACAATTTTCCCACATATTGTAAATAAATTTCTTGACCTAAAAAATACACAAGAAATTGTCTTGCATATTTAAAAAATTGGTAGAAAATATCCTACAAATTATAAATTCATAAAAAAAAATATATTAACTGTCGTATTATTTTTTAATTTTTATTGATAAAAATTTGATACTAAAAAAAATCTAGTAGTTACACAAACTAATTTTCTTAAAAAAATTTATGAAAAAATTCACATAACATTCTACATAGACTACTGATGAGTTATAAGTTTATTCAAGAAATGGAAGGTATAAAAAACTAATTCCTTCCATATAATTAATGTAAAAGATCTACAAGTATGTGAATCTTAAAAAACTAACAATGTAATTAAGATTAATAATATACACAGAAGGAAAGAAAAAGATTGAATGAAGTATGTGTTTTTTTATTGCGGGGATTTTTTTACCTTCCATTCTTACTTTTAATGAATGTTATTTATTTATTTATATATATAGTTTATTTACAAGTTGTTAATGCAGGTTTATAAAACTATAGGTAAACTAACTTAAGTAATCGAATCTGATTATGAACTTAAACGTATATAATTAACTAAACTAGTAACTTTGAATAGACATTTAATGAATAAAGATTTAAGAATTAACCAATAATTTGACTCCTTACATCCCCAACAAAAATATGTTGTGATTAGCAACCAACAAAATATATTTCAAAATGATTACGACAAAAAGCCCAATATTGTTGACTATATAGGATACATTATTGCTATTTACCCTTTCCTAATTTTTATTTTCACTTCCCTTCCCTTTATTAATATTCCCTTAATAAAAAAATGTATAAATGTTAAACTCTATTACTTATCGTCCATTATTATTGTTCTCTTAATTCTTACCAATTTCATCTTCTCTCTATTGAAGGTAAAGAGAAATACCATGATTTTGTTTTGTTGCAGTTTAATTGAATTTAGTCATTTCGATAACTACTTTTATCATATTCTTCATTTTTTATGTTCAGAGATAAATTTGATTTCATTGTTTTTGTCATTCCGAATTTTTTTTTTAAAAAAAAAAAAAAAACTTTGCAGGATAGTTCCATGAGTAGTATCTGGGATTATTTCAAAAAAGTACTTTGCTAAAGATTTTTTTTAATCTGTTTTCTATTTGTTACATTTTTATTTACAGGTGAACAATAAATATAGCGTTAGTAAGATGCATGACAAGATGGATATTCCAACTTATAAGTGGAAGAGTGTTTTTTTTAGAATAAGGGGGATGTTGTAATGAACAACAAGGGAGGCACGTAAGAATGTTTTAGAAAAGGGGAATAAAAAGGCTATTTAAGTAAGTTAATATAAGAGCAAAAGGGTTGTGTAAATAGAAATAGCCTGCATGATATGACAAACATGGGCCAAATAATTAAAACCAGGCAGAATCTCCCTGCACCATATAATTTTTTACCTACACCCAACAGTACTATGTGAAATGTCTTGTGTACCCTTAATAAGTTATCTGAAATGTCTATTGTATTCTTAATGAAATAAAACCTAGGTTCCTTCTACAGCAATGCATTCCCTACACTAACCATATGCACCCAACTACCTAAGGCACGGCGGCACCCAATACACGTTTGTAAGGCACGACGACGACGGAGAGAAGGAGAAGAGTTGTCGTTCACGGAAGAAGAGAAGAGTTGTTGTTGCGGAAATTGCGAGTGGAGTAAGTTTTCTCAAATTTAGTGACTTTTGGATATCTATATCCAGAAGTGTTTTTCCTATGAACGTTCATGAAAGTTATAGTTAATTTTTTGTCTCTGATATGGATATCGTAGATTTTCTAGATGTAAAAATCTGTAAGTGCAAGGGTTATGGATGGTTCCGAATGTTGAAATCCATAAAGAAGTCACTGTACTCTTTTTTTTTTTGTCTTATCTCAGAACAATTTACAGTGAGAGTAGCAGGAGTAAAAAATGAAAGCTTCCCTCCACCATCACAACAACCACTGCACCAGCACCAATTCCTCTATAGCTAAACGTTCACCAAACACTTAATCCTATGTAACTTTTTTCATAACAAAGAGGACAAAGGCAAAATTGGGTTTAAAATGTTATGTTGGGTGCATATAAAAAATGACATGGTGTAGGAAAAAATTGCCTTAAGACCATCATAGCAGCCCATCCTAAATACTTGAGTGAAGCCCAAATTTAAATGAAGACACTATCTTAATGGATCGCTTGGAGGAATTATTAAAGTAGGGAGATTTCTATTTCATGCCCATAGTTTCTCCTTGCACCTCCAAGAGTGTGTAAAATATGAAAACACCCTTAATCTTTGTTATCTCCTTCTATGTCGTTACTACTGATCTTTCTTCTTTCATTTATCAGGTTGTGTCTTCTTTTAATCCTACATTTTGTATCTCTCATAACTTCCAATCATCAACCATGACTTATGGATTTTGTAGTTAGGAAGTGACTTCTGAATTTAAAATACACCCCTAAATTCTAGAAGCTTTTTTTTCATGAAAAAAAATAATTCTAGAAGCTTTTTTTTCATGAAAAAAAATAATTCTAGAAGCTTACTCTAATTTATATTCAACTTAAATATAATTTAGAATCCACATTTGGATTCGGTTGTGAATAAGAAAAAAAAAACTACTAATACAAAGTTTATCTAAAATATTGAATTTGGAGTTTAAAATATTAAAAAATAACCTCTACATTACATATATTTGAACAATTATTTTTATAAACAATTTTAAAAATAGTAAAACAATTTTTTTTCTATAATCTCTTATTATTTTTTTAAATTCTTGTTTTTAATATATTATTCTAAATATCATTTACAAACATATCCATTATAGCAATGATACCTAAGAAACCGCTATTGAAAAACTTTGTGAATATGTTCTCATATAATTCATATAAAAAAATATTTTTAGATTGGTTTCCACTTATTGTCAGCGTTGCAAAACAACTTTAGTCTCACATATATACTCCATTAATTTTCAGAAAACCGATATTGAATGACATTTCAAAAAATGTTTCTTTTATTGCTATGCATATTTTGAATATTTTTGTAAAATTTTGTGTTTGGTTAAGAAAATTTAAGATGGTAATTTTTTAAAATTTAAAATTTAAAATATTTTATAATAAAACACATTATTCCAATTTCTTAAAATTATAATAAATTCAAGCTTTTGAAAGCAGAAAACAAAAATCAAAACTAGAAAGCCTTTTTTTCTCAAGGGCCAACTGATTTCTTATGCTCCAATTTCTTTTTCATTTTTCTGTTTCATGGATAGTGTTGATTTTGGGTTGCAGTTATAGTTAAAGAGTTTAATTTATGTCATAATCTTATTCCAATAAATAAATTATCAGTTTATCTTACGCAGGCTAATTTCGTGTTCTATCTCTACACATCTGGAATTTGGTCGAAGAAAATTATCTCTTTTTATTTTTTTAGAACATGAGAAGTTGAGAAAATATATATCTCTTGTAGGTTAATGTTAAAGATCTCACATCGACTAGAGATTAGGATATTTCATTGTATATAAGTGAGTGCAAACCTCAACTCCATGAGTCAGTTTTATGGGATTGAGTTAGGCTTAAAGTTCACTTTGTAATATGATATCAGAACTATTTAAGGGGGTGGTAGATGCGCTCGAAGTATTCGCCTTGGTATAAGTAAAGGTTTGGTCGTGGATTTACGCAAAGTCTCATTGTGCTTCCTTCAGGTACCCTAATTGGGTTTTGAACCCAGTGGATTGTATGAGGATGATAATTTAATGTTTTCCTATAGTTAGTTTGGTTGTTCCTATAATCAGGTAGGTGTTTCGTGGTAGGAGTATGGTAAGGTGTTTTGCTCTTTATATGTATAAGGGTTGAACCACCCCTAAAGTGGTTCCCATTTATTTATTTTTTATTGCCGATAAAAAAATAAAAAAATAAAATCAGAACTATTTAAAGTCTATTTGTTGGGTTTATCATGCCACTGACCACCCATAATATGTTATCCTACATCTTAATAGTTAATTTAAAAAAAAATATGATTTCTAGAAATAAATTTTGGATAGATTTTTAAATTTTATAAGTAAAAATAAATTAAATAAAATGAAACATTTACTCCAAATCTTATACAAAGAAAAAATATTGAAACTGTTAATAACAAAGCTGGAATATCCACACAAAAAACTAGCAACATTACATCTCTTCCCCTAAAAGGAAACTTATAATATTTTTAATTTTTTTAAAATTAAAATATGATATTATTCGTATTAAATTATTCAACGCGGTAATAAAAAATTATTTCAATTTTTCTAAATTAAAATATCTTCTTACTGCATAAATATCATATTATTCGTATTAAATTATTCAACGCGGTAATAACTTAATTACGTATTTATTTTAGTAGAAAAAAATCGCATTCGCTTGGATTGTTTAAAAAAGTACGTAACTATTATAATCAATATTTTTTCACCAATCAAATAAAATTTAGTCATTTTTAAAAATTAATTCAAAAAAACTATAATTCCTATAAGTCATGATACTTGAAAATGAAAAATAAATAAATTATTATACTAAACGTACTGTTGGAAATCCCACATCAACTAGAAATTAGAGTCTTTCATTGTATATAAGTGGATACAAACCCCAATCCTATGAGTCGATTTTATGAGGTTGAGTTAGACTAAAAGTTCACTTTATAATATGGTATCAGAGCCATTTCGAACTTATCCTAGTAATCCTAGTAAGTGTAATACGTCCCATAAAAAAAATCCACACTCAAATTGTTTGCGTCTACTGTTTACCATATTCAATAACCTGGTTTCACAGATAAAACCCTGAGTCATCAAACATGTTCAGTGGCTCAAACTTTAATGTGAAAAAAAATTAATACAGTTGGTTTTCCTACGTATGCCTTCCAGTTATATAATTCAGATTAATTTGTGTTAGTGTTATGTAACCTTTGTTCAGAGTCATTGCAGTGTCCTTCCAACTTAAAAGATGAATGCATGTATGATTTGACGTTAGAGTTTTAAATTAATGTTTTGAATGTAAAAAGTAAAATTGTTTAAAATAGTTTTAACTTAAACATGAGAATCATAAGACGTATAATTTAACTTTGATCCGATCGTTGAGGTGATGGAATTGGCACTTAAAATGATGATGAGAGATGAGCAAAGCAAATGTGATCTTTGTGGAAGTACTTTATTCGGGGACCAGAGTTACCAATTTGATAAGCTTATAGAAAAGCAACTCTGTCCTATGATTCATGAAGGTAATGTAAAATTCTGAGGATGAGTCAGATTGTGTAGCTATTTGGAAACATGTAGATGTGTTTATATAAAGAAAAAGGCAAAAGAAATCTATAACTGAAGTTCACTTTAATGTGTCAGCCAATGGTGTATCTTTCGTAAAAATAACTCAGACATTGGTATATCTTTTCAAAAGATGGAATCTTGTTTTTGTGATTCTTTAAAACAGTTGCAGAAACACATCAGTTAAAGAATTCTCCAATATTATACTTGCTGTTACTTTTTCTTTTTGAACCAGTCATGTATTGTTGGATTGTACTCTCTCATTATCGCATTTAGAACACTGGGTAGAAACTCATCAAACCTTCATGAAATTGTTAATATAGGAAGTGCCTCTTAAATACTGTCCTATTAAATAATTTCTTTCTGTGTCCGGTAAATATTTTGGAATCCTCCTTAATTAAGGATTAAGGAGATTATAACTAATGAATATTGATAACATTGTTATGGTGAGTTGAATTATTGATATTTTTAATTAAGTTAATTAAGGGAAAAAATTGTTGAGAATCTCTAATTAATTTAATGGAAGATTATGACTAATTAATATTGGTAATCGATTCATTGAATATATTTAATAATGACCATTAATTTTTTTTTAAATTGTAATTCTCTCTAAAAATATAATGAACATTAATCTCTTTATGAATAAGTCTTCCTCTCATTTTCTGTATAAAAGAAACTTTTGAGGGAGAAAAAAAAAACAGAAACAAGGAAGCAACATAGAAAGAAAAAGAGAGAAGAGATATCCACCAAATACTAGTAAGAGATTAGAAAGACATTGTATTCCATTCTTGTTAGGTGAGATTGAATGTTATCCTTACAAAATAAGTCCCGTGGATTTTTATTTCTCAAGTTGAAAAGATTTTACCATGTTAAAAATGATTTGTCGCATTATTATATTTATGCTATATTTTTTATTATTTGCATATTATTTCTACGAGTGTCGATGTTGTAGTTACAATAAAGAAGAAGGAAAATTCATTCCCAATAAATATCCAATATTCATATTGGTATGATATGTAATGATGAAATCTTCAATTCAAAAGATAATTTTTTAGTTTTTCACAATTTTATCACATTCAAAGTTACTTTTAAAAAAATTAAATATAATAATTTTCTAAAAACTAAAATATATTATCTATTTTCCTATTATGATTATAAAAGTAAAAATGATTTTATATAATTAAAAATATTAAGATTATTTATATATATATATTATGAATGCTTTTATTTAAACTATTATCATATCTATTTTGAAATTTCAGTTGTTAATTTACATTTAAATAAGTTTTAACTAAAATATTTTTTTCAAAGATGATGATCAAGATAAGAATAAAATATCTTAAATGATTTTTTTTAAAATTAAATAGATAAATTAGATTATTTTTGTTATATTTGAGTAAGAGGTAAGTTTTGATTATCAATTTTTATATTTATAATAATATAATATAAAAATCACTATTCTCGAGATTACATGTTAAAGTGCTGATATGTGAGTGTGATATCATGTGCTGTGTCGGTATAGTGGTACATAAATTGATAATATGTTTCTCTTATGAACTGTATTGGTCTAAAACATCAATGAGAACTCCTGAATACCACTTCCAGACTTGACAAGGGAAAGAACAATACAAAGGCAACAAAGCTAAAATGTAGAAAAGTAAAACGAGTTCACGACACAGCATCGTACTGTAACTAATTGTTTTCTATAAATGAAGCAAATCCTACCTTTTCAAACTTGCATGTCAATTCCTTTTATGTTTTGTTTGATTTCTTGAAAAATAAATGGGAAAAAATTTGAGGAAAAAAACCTAGAGAAGAGAGTATACAAATAAAAGGAAGAAAATAATTAATCTTATTTTGCTTGGTAAAAAAATAAAACATGTATATATATATATAATATTTTAAATTAATTTTATATACTTTAACGAATATAATTAACAGATAGATAGATGGATGAAATTTATATTTTTCTTCCTTACATTTATCTTCACTGAAGAGGTAGAAATTTTTGGGTCCATGTACGATTTTTTTTCTCTCTCCTTAATGGTTGATGATAGAAGAAAAATAATTTATATATAGATAGAGAGGAACAATGTCACTTTACTATTACTTTTACTAGAGATACTTTATTATTGTTTTTATACATTATAGATCCAAGGGTCATATCAAAAGTTCTCATTATTGATCATGTACACAAAGTTTTATAAAATTTTAACAATATTTGATCATTCATTAAATAAGTTTAGTTTATTATATAATACACCCTTTCAATATATAAGTAAATGTTGTGAGTAATATACATAATTAGAATTTAACTACTAGATTATTCAATCATTCACGTTTTTGGAAATTTGGATAAAATTATAAAATTATAATTCAATTTTATAAAATTAGTTTATTTGATAAAATTTATACTTATTTATATATTATAAAATATTTTAATCTTTAGAATTTCCAGAAATCAAGCTCAAATATTCTTCACTAATTATATGTTTATTTGATTATCATGAAAACCAAATTTGGGACACTAATGAACAACAAAAGGGATATTTTTCCATTATATAACTAAAAGAAACGCACATATTAGAGTCAAAGGGCTACCATCTACCACAATAGCAATGTTATACTGTCAATCAAACTAAAATTTTCAAAATTATTTTTTACTTTTTATTATTAAATTAAATAACATTGACCTTACCAATGTTCCGTTAAAAAAACAACACAAACGTCAATGTTGAATTCAATCACTATTTTTTTTAAAAAAAAATAGCAAGAGACTTGACTCACACTAATAATAACTTTTAAAATATTCTTTTATAATCAACCATTTTGAACATAAAATAAAAAATAAAAATCACCATTGACTTGGCCTCATGCACTTCTTCTTCAAAATCCTTCTTTCCTACTTTTTCATATTTCACACACTTTCTTCCTTTCCTAATCTCTCGTCTTATTTCACACTATATATCTTCCTTTTTTGAATTTTATCTCACTGTGTACTCCTATTTTATATTCTTTATTTACTATTTGTTACATGTTGTGAACGGTAATAGTACAAATGACAACAACTGTAGTTCAAATTACAAAATAAAGGAAGAAGAAGAGTGTGACAAACAAAGTGTTACCACCTTCCGCTATAATGAACATGAACAAAGAGAAGAGTATGACAATGATGACACCTCTAACTTTGATCACAAAAAGAACATAATAATGATGGTAGAACACAATGGTAGATAATAAAAGAAAGAGGGAAATTATATTTGGTATCAACTATCTACAGCTTCTACCCTTTTCAATCCTGTAAAAAAAAGTCGCGAATATCATACGTTTTTTCCCATTTTGATTCTGAGAATTAGACAATGTTACAGATAATTATAAACTAAGGGATAAAAAATCACGTAAAAAATACCAAATAATTAGAGATTAAGGGACTAAAATTGCAGAGAAAGAATTTAACAACCAAAATTATGGATTTTGTAAAGTTACCAAAATTAAAATTATGCCATTTAAGTAATATGATTAAACAATGATCATTAAATCACTAGTACAAAATATGAAAATAACGACCCTTTATTTAGTGCGGCTTTGCGTTTAAACGTATTTGTAAAAAATGCGGTGGCATTTTTGTAATTAAATTGATTTACAAATGCGGTCTTACCCTAGAACCGCATTTGTAAATCAATTTTACCCTAAAAATTGAAGCGCGCCACTAGTTTTCACTTTCACTTTCGTCTTCTCCGCTCTTCGTTTCAACGTTCTCAGTTTCAGTTCCCTCTGCATTGTAAGTTTCAGCTCTCTCCGCTCTTCGTTTCACTCGTTTGTTTTCGTTTTCGTTTTTGCATCATTCATTATTCACTTCCTTGGCATTGTCATTTTCGTTTCCTAACTCGTTTTTGGCATATAGGTTACTGTTCTATTGGTTTCGTTGGTTTTTTCTGCTCCGCCACTGCCACAACTTCCGCCACCGCCTTTGCCTTCGTCTTGTGCCTCTGCCACTCCGATCACCATCAACCTAAAGGTTGGTGTTGTATTTAATATTTATTTAATATTTTGAATTTATATTTAATATTTTGAATTTATATTTAATATTTTGAATTTTTATTTAATATTTTGAATTTTATTTTTCTGTATTATAATATATATTTAATTAATAACTAATACAACTTGGAATTTATAACTAATAACTAATAATTTATATATTTGTGTGTATTTTGAATTTTTGTATTATATAATTTCTATTTTCTTAAATTTATATTATATATTTAGTTAGTTGTTAATTACATTTTAATAAAAGTTTTATGTTATGTTAGTTATTGTTACTTTTAGAAAAGAAATATCGTGTTTGGATTGAGTCCGGGGGTGTTCGACCCTCGGCAAATGTGTGAGATTGAATAGAATACTAATTATTAGAAAATCCTAACTATATTCCAGAATATATAATGGATCGAAGTTGGATTAATGTTGTTCGTATAAGTGATGAGTACGAAAGGGGAGTAGAGGAATTTATACAATTTGCGCAACGTAACGCGATTATTAGTGGTCATGATGGAGCAAAGATCAGGTGTCCGTGCGTTAACTGTTTGAATGGAAGGATACTGGATGTGAATATCATGAGGAAACACCTGCTATGTGATGGGTTTCTTCGATCTTATACAACTTGGACATGGCATGGTGAATTATTAAATTTACCACGTGTTTCCGTAACTGAAGAATATGTGGGTTCTACCATGGATGAAGCAGTACACGATGATGGAGATGATGATCGATTGGAGGACATGATTCGTGATGTGGGAGCTGAGTGTTTTGCAAAAGCGCATGGATATGAAAGTATGTCAAAAGATGCAGAGACTCCTTTGTATCCTGGATCAACTAACTTCACACGGTTGTCGGCGGTGTTAAGATTGATGAATTTGAAGGCAATAAACGGATAGACTGATAAAAGCTTCACGGAATTGCTCCAGCTGTTGAAGGATATGCTTCCAGAGGGAAATAGTCTACCTAATCGTAATTACGAGGCCAAAAAGATTCTTTGTCCAATGGGTATGGAGTACAAAAAGATACATGCATGTCCTAATGATTGTATATTATACCGGAAAGATTTTGAATTGTTGAAAAGTTGTCCGAGGTGTGGGTTATCACGTTATAAGTTGAAACAAAAAGATGATGATTCTATTGATGACATGGAAAAGCATGGACCCCAATGAAGGTTATGTGGTATCTTCCCATCATTCCAAGGATGAAGCGTTTGTTTGCAAACCTAGACGATGCTAAGAATCTTAGATGGCATGCAGATGAGAGGAAATGCGATGGCATGTACCGACATCCAACTGATTTTATTCAATGGAAGAAATTTGATGATGACTTTCCAGAATTTGGTAAAGAATCAAGAAATATCCGACTTGGTTTAGCTACAGACGGAATGAATCCATTTGGTAATATGAGTACAAATCACAGTTCATTGCCTGTATTACTAGTTATTTACAACTTACCTCTTGGATTGTGCATGAAGCGAAAATACATGATGTTGTCTATGATGATATCCGATCCGAAACAACCAGGGAATGATATTGATGTTTATCTAAGTCCCCTAATTGAAGATTTGAAGTTAATGTGGGACCAGGGTGTCGAAGTATTTGACGGATTTGCTAATGAAACTTTCAAGCTTCATGTCATGTTATTTTGCACCATCAATGACTTTTCGGCATATGGTAACTTATCAGGTTATAGTGTTAAGGGTCACAAAGCGTGTCCAATATGCGAAGAAGACACTGCTTCTCAACAATTGAAACATGGAAGGAAAACAGTATATCTTCGGCATCGGAGGTTTCTTAGAAGTCATCATCCTTACCGGAGGTTGAAAAAAGCCTTTAATGGACACCAAGAGGGTAGTGATCCACCAACTCCATTAACCGGTGTTGAGGTTTACGAAAAGGTAAATAACATAGACCACACCTTCGGTAAGCCCAAAAAAAAGTCATCTGTGACAAATATTTGGAAGAAGAAATCAATCTTCTTTGATCTTCCGTACTGGTCGAGGTTAGAAGTCAGACATTGTATAGATGTAATGCATGTTGAGAAGAATGTGTGTGATAGCTTAATTGGTACACTTCTTAACATTAACGGGAAGACGAAGGATGGTCTAAATGCTCGTTTAGATTTGATTGAGATGAACATACGCGGCGAGTTAGCACCCATAGAAATGGGTAAGCGTACATATTTGCCCCCAGCCTGTTACACAATGTCAAAAGATGAAAAAACTAGTTTTTGTCAATGTCTAAAGGGTGTGAAAGTGCCACAAACACATTCCTCAAAGGTGAAGAGCCTAGTGTCAATGCAAGATTTGAAGTTAATTGGGTTGAAGTCTCATGATTGTCACATCTTGATGCAACAGTTGTTGCCGGTAGCTATCCGTGGGATCTTACCAAAAAATGTTAGACACACCATAACTCGTTTGTGCTCATTCTTCTCTTCCATCTGTTGTAAAGTCATTGATCCCTCAAAACTAGATGAACTTCAAAATGAAATTGTTGTTATCTTGTGTGAATTGGAAATGTTTTTTCCTCCGTCTTTTTTTGACATTATGGTTCATCTAGTGGTGCATCTGGTAAGAGAGGTTAGATTGTGTGGACCAGTGTACTTAAGATGGATGTATCCTGTTGAGCGGTATATGAAAATTTTGAAAGGTTATGTGAAAAATCATTATCGTCCAGAGGCTTCAATGATTGAAAGGTACATAGCTGAAGAAAGTATTGAATTTTGTTCAGAGTACATGACAAAAGCAAATCCAATAGGTGTTCCAGCTAATTCATGGCACCACAGGCGTTCTACAACTAAATGTTTACGTGGTGTGAATATTGTAAGCAAATCTCGATCAGAAGTCTTGCAAGCACATTTGTACATATTGAATAACACAGATGAAGTTGTACCTTACATAGAAGCTCATAAAGCCATTGTGAAGGCAAATAACCCAAGACAAGTAGAGAAATGAGTCTTGATGGAACATAATAGAACTTTCATGCCTTGGTTTAAAGATGAGGTGTTCAAGGATTCAACGGCATCAGAGACCTTGACTTGGTTGGCTGCTGGATTGAAGTTTGATGTCATCTCATGTACAACGTACGAAGTGAATAATTGTATATTTTACACAAAGTCCATGGATGAAAAGAGTACAATTCAAAATTTTGGTGTTACTCTTGAAGCCGAGTCAATGCAGTTTTCGACTTCGAAAGATACAAATCCAGTACTTGGATCAATGGCATACTATGGGTTTATAGAAGAGATATGGGAGATTGACTACACTAAGTTTTCTGTTCCAGTTTTCAAGTGTAAATGGGTTGACAATAAAAGTGGGGTTAAAATTGATGAATCAAGATTCACACTAGTGGACTTTCGAAAGATAGGGTATCGAGATGAGCCATTTATAATGGTTCAACAAGCATCTCAGGTTTTCTATGTGAAAGATCCTACGTTAGAACATTGGTATGTCGTTTTACACGGGAAAAAACAAGGGGAAGCCATAGATGATATTGAAAATGGCGAAACTCGTTCATTCACACCAATGATAACTAATAAAGATGACGATGTACTTGATGATGTACATGCAACCCGTAAAGACCACAATGAAGGAATTTACATATAAACATTCAACCCACATGCAACATGTAAATAAACATTTAGAATTTTTTGTATTATTTTTATATGATTTTAATTCGATGCACATTAACTAATGTTTGTTACCTAATTTTTTTAACAGAGACATGGATGACGACCAGACTCCAAACAGACCTCAATCTGGACGAGGCAGTAAAGGACCTACTAGATTGAAGCGTCTTGCATTGAGACGTGCTACTGGTGAGAAGACACATGTTGACATTGACGTCAACACTGGAGTGGCTTTTGGTCCTAAGGCAGATGAGTTTATGAGCTATCTTGGAGTTGTTTCTCGTGAGAGGCTCTCCATTTTGATTAATTCATGGGATGAGGTTTCAGAGGTTGATCGGAACATGCTATGGGAGGATGTTCTGGTAAGCTTTACATTATTATTGTTATCATATAATGCTTTTTAATATTGATTAATTAATTTTAATTTGATGATGTTATTTTCCAGGCAATCTTTGACATTCCTGATGTGGAACCGCTTTGATCAAAGATATTATCCAATATCGCACTTAAATTTCGTACCTTTAAGTCAAGACTGACTTCGAGATACATTTTTGGCGACCTTAAAGACGAAAATCCATGTTTAAAGTACCAACATATTGATGAAGAGACATGGCGTCTTTTTAGAGAAAGCCGTGAAAATGAGGCTTGGATGGTAAGTGAAGTAACTTTTTTGTTTATATAACATTAATAAGTTTATCTTATTTACTTCAGTTTGTTTATTTCAATTATGACAGGATCGTCGGAAGAAAGCTCAAGAGATAGCTTTGAAGAATCTTACCCCGCACGTTATGTCTCGTTCGGGGTATAGAAAACTTGAGCAAACACTTATGGTGGAAAAGGAGAAATCTCAACAGGGGACGTTGTCTGAGAATGTGGAAACAGGGGTCACTTCTCCTCCATCACCACCTTTTCGCCATGTAAAATGGAAGAGGGCCCGAATTAAAAAGTCGGGTGCACCAAGTTCTGAGCAATCCGGGGTTATAATCGAAAAAATTGTAAGTTATTTTTGTTATTTTCAATTTTTTTAAAGCATTAATTATATTAATGATTGAAAATATGATTTTTGTGTACTCTTGCAGGATTCCTTGGAATCCGACGGTAAATTTGTTGCTGAAGGTCGTCACGATATCCTGGTTGAAGCAATTGGACGACCTGAACACTCTGGTCGTGTTCGTGCCGCTGGACAAGGGGTCGGAATTAAACTTTATTTTGGAGTTTCAGAACGACAGCCATCCTCCTCCTCCAAGAAGAGTAAGTTACGTGAAGAAATAATGGAGGAGATGAGAAAGGAGACTGATTTGATGTGGCTGGAGATGAAAAAGGAGAATGATCGAATGCGACAAGAGTTTCTATCGCAACAAGTTTGTGCTGAGCCGATTGAACCCCTTGTTAGTCCCACTCCCAAGAGCACAAAGGGGAGTTGTGCGGGTCCTCCAACATCAGGGGATGATATCAATGGGCAGACAGAGGATTGTGAGCTACTGGTAGTGTGCGGCAAACTTCCTCGGGTGGTGGCACTTGGAAAAGTCTATAAAAACGCCACCACCTTACATAACGTTCCTCTCTCCCCTGATGTGGCGAAGATAACAGTTGAAAAAGTACGATTTCCTGATGCTCGTGTCCCACTACCTTCAGATGAGGTAACCACTGTAGCCGATGCATTTCAGACATTCGTTGCCTGGCCCAGAGAGCTCATTCGATCTATGCCCGAACCTCATGTAATAATTTCGTTTCATTATATTATTTTTTATTTATATTTATATATTACATATAATTTAATACAAATGTTGTTTATCTTGTAGAAACCTTTTCAGCCACCAAGTCCAAAAAAGAAGCGTGAGGTTCCAGTTGACGATCCTATGGCTTCCCTACGTCTCATTGCTAGTCAGATTGGCAATGATCCTTTTCCAGTTCCGTGGGATAATACATTTTTTCAAATAAACACTGAACTGCCACTGATGATTTACAACACTGATTTATCAGAATTTATATCTGGGAAACAGGAGCTCAATATAAGTATAATTCAATTTTTTATGATGTAAGTATCTTTACCTATTATTCAATTTACTTTATGTTAAATTATTATTGATTATGCTTTAACTAAAAACTTGTAGGTTTTTGCATAGAGTCTGTATCACTGAGGGGAAGGAAAATATGTATGGATTCTTAGATCCTGCATATACTAATCCCGTTGGACCAAACTCAACTGAGACTCAAGCATACATCACTAACATCCTGGAAAAAGAGGGAAAACAAATTTATTTATGCCCTTATATTAATGAGTAAGTTTAATTATATGTCATCAATTATTATTATTTCATGTTTTAAATATTTACTAACTCTTTTCATTGATCATATAAGCATCATTGGCAGTTACTTGTCTTATCAATGGTTGATAAGACTGTTGTGTGGTTCTGTTCCCTACACAAGAAGATGCCCACAAAATTTAAGGATATCATTGATACGTAAATATAGTATAAACTTAACTTTGTATGTTACTAATTAACCATCTACTAACGAGGTTTTTTGTATTAACCAGTTCATGGCGTGGATATAACATCCTAAAAGGTCGATCCAGTTCAAATAATTTGAACTACATAAGAGTAAAGGTTTGTAATTTTTTTCTTTCTCTATTATCATTGTTTATCAATATACTAACATATTACTTTTTATTGAATTATAGTGTAATAAACAACTAGGAAGCTATGAGTGTGGCTATTGCATTATGCAATGGATGATTACCATTATAAGACTAGGTGTTAAAACTGGTTGGAAAAAGGTATATGTTAAATCATTTTTATAATTCTTGAACATATATATATCTAGAAACTAATTTATGTCAACTTTGCAATGCAGTTATTCACAGAAGAAACACCAATGAGTGAGGAAGGCATTTCATATGTTAGAGATTCTTGGTCCACATATTTCATTAATTTTTATAACTCTAGCATAGGTAAACAATAGTGGTTTTATTATATGTAATTTGATCACTTGTAAATGTACATTTTGATGATTTCAATTGATTACTACATTTCTGTATTTGTCTGACTGGGTTTGATCATTATGCAGGTTATTTAAATATATGGTTTCTACACAAAACAGAGTGAACTTTAAAAAAAAAAGCACTATTTACAAATGCGGTCATTTATCAAGACCGCATTTGTAAATAGTGAATTCGCATTTACAAATGCGGTCTTCTTAAATGACCGCATTTGTAAATAGTGATTTATGAATGTGGTTTTTACCAAGACCGCATTCATAAATCCTAAATCCCAAACCCACTTCCTAATTCAGAATAATATACAAATGCGGTTATTTTAGGTAACCGCATTTGTAAATGTGATTTATGACCGCATTTGTAAATTTAAAATAGCCGCATTTGTTTTACATATCTGCGCTAGTGATTGCATATAATTACGTTTGTCATCTTATATATATAAAGATCCCCAAATCCTCCTCCAAAACCAATTATTGGTGTGTAACTAAAGTCGTGGTTTTAATTATGCAAAGTAAACAAATTTGCTTTCAATATCTGTTCGTGAAAGTGTTGTAACTTTATGTGGAGAGACACTTCTAGTTGTAGAAAGTTTCATGGACTAAAAATTGGGAGTCTATTTGCAAGCCAAAGAGGATTGGTGATTTTGGGATTTAGAAAGATGAATCTTAAGAATTAAATTTTCACTAAAAAGAATTATTAAATAAAAATCAATTTTAAAGATAAAAAATAATTAATTGTTATAGTGTTTAAATTAGAAACCATTTTAAAGACTAAAAAAATTTTTAGTTTCTAAATTAATTTTTATTATTGATAAATAGTTTATAAATTGATATCTAATTAGTTATCAAGATTTTTGCTACTATTTAACAATGACGTGATCCTTTGTGTTAAAAAATTATTGATTATTGAATATGTTGAAAAATTATAATCACAAAATATTATTTCTACATAAAAAATATATAAAGTTATAATTCAATCTACTACTTTGACATATATGAAGAAATTAAATATTTTAATAATGTTTAGAAAATATTCATATCTAAAAACAAATTATTATAAGCAAAGACAAAATTATTTTTTACTTTGCAAATATTTGTGCAATATCCTTGTTTCTATATGAAACATTCAAAATAAAATCCAGGCATTCCATTTTTAACTTTAAATGCTAAGATGAGCCAATATCAAGTTATATCAATAAAAAAAAATTGTGATCATGATATTAAGCATAAAAAGATACCAATATTGAATATTACACCAAATAACAATCATATTAATGAAACTTATACATTTACAAAAGTTTGAAGAGTTCATTATTTAAAATTACTAAATAAAAAAAAAAACACACAAAGAAGAAACATAAAGTTCTAAGCTTGATTGTGAATTGTTTGTTATGAAACTTTTGTATTTTTTTTTTGTGAAAATACTTACCTTTGTTGAGAATTCTTGCTATATCCTTTATTTGAGAGTTACCTTTGTCTTGTGTGTTTGTAGTTATGAGTGATAGTTAAAAGAATATGCAAGTTTTTAATCTTAAAGAGATATAAAAAAAGATAATTAGTGAAACTTTTTTAAGAAACTTTTTAAAGGAAAACTAAACACAACCCAAGAGTTGTGGATAAATACTTATCCACTAGAGTATGTAGATAATACTCATCACTTTAGTCTATATGTAATATCTACTAACTCTACTTCCTAGGTAATACCCGTCAACTTCAGTTCGTAAGTATTATACCCACCAACTGGAGTTTGTAAGTAATACCCACCAACTTGAGTTTGTAGGTAATACTCACTAACTTCAGTCCGTATCTAATACCTACCAACTTAAGTCCATATGTAATACTTACCCACTATAATCTATGAGTACATCCGAAGGTGATGTAGCATACCTTTCTTTAATGATATCATTTTTTTTTATTTTTTTTTCTTATTATTTACAATTATAATTTATAATTATTATTTATGAATATTATTTATATTATAATATATCATATTATTATAGTTATTAATATTATTAAGATTATTTATATTATTAATATTGTTAATATTATCAGTATTATTAATATCATTAATTGTATTAATATGTTTTTAGTATTATTGATATTATAATAATGGTATAAATAAAAATATTAATATTGTTAATAATGTTAATAAAAATATTTATATTAATAATAATATTTAATTTACCTAGAATATAAATTCGTTAGTAAAATTTGTGTATAATGTAAAATTTATCTATAAATAAAGATCCGTAGGTAATAATTTATATGTAATGCTGAATTTATATATGAAATCAGATTGTAAATAATATTAATGCTGAATTTTTATAAATTCAGTAAATTACGCTAAATTTGATTATGGACTCAGAAATCCGCTAATAAATCTGATTTTTTAAGTGTTAATTAACACCAAAATTTAATTATTGAAATATAATAAAAAAATATAAAAATTAGGTGCTCAATTGATTTTTTTAATAAAAACTCAATTAAAAATATTAAAATTGATAAGAAGCTTAATACTTAATTAAATGTAAATTAAATATTAAGGTAGCTGCTTTGAGTATATTTGTGCTCTTAAAAACATTTCAAGCTTAATTATAATGGTTCAATTATGCATTTTGCAGTTACTTTTTATATAGAACATAGTTATTTGTGATATTAATGGGTGTTTACTCATTGTCTAAAAGATGGAGACATTCTTGAGTTATTAAAATTGAGTTGTGGATAATTTTCCATGAAACGTGTATTACTTGGAATTGGGAGATGTATCTTCTATAAATTGTTATGCGTAATTAATCAATCTGAAGCTTTATTTGCCTTACCATTTAAACAAAAAAGAAGAAGCAAGTTGGTAGTTTACAAATTGATGCTGATTACCATGACGGTATTCGATGATAAGCATGCATAATTGATAAATTTATTAACTTTTATGCTGATTATCTTAAAAATAATAATATTGATATAATATGTAATTGACTGACTTTACATGATATTTTGCAATCAATTTGGCAGAGTTTTCTACGTTAATGCAATATTGTCATTAATGGCCATAATATATGTCGGGAATGAGTGGTCTTTCATATAATTTTGCATGAAAAATCATTGAAAGAGAAAAATTGGGGTATGGTAAACAAGTAGGTCCCTAAGGTCACTCGTTGGACCAATAACGAGCAGCAGCAGCAGAAAATGAGGCCCACGTATTGACAAATAAAGAATGAAAGCACCTCATAAAGTTTCTACAAATGTTTACGTCCATGGTCCCCTTCAAGAGTTAAAGACTAGCGCACCAAAACACGTCACTGCGAATTAACATGCATTTTGGCTTCCGTGTGCTAAAGATAAATAAATGAACAAGAGAATAAAGCAAAAAGAAAAGAAAGAAACTTAAAGAGGGTAAAACAAAATAAAATGAACAAAGTAAAAAATTTGTATATTTTAAAAGTGAAGAGAGCACATAAAAAAGTAGAAAAGGAATAAAATTATGGAAACTCCTGAGTGGGATTCCCTGCTCCTTTGCTCCCTCCCCAAAAAAGACTAAACTACTCTCTCCGCTTCCCCTTCTTCTTGCCCATTCTTTTGTCCTTTTCCACTTTTTCTTTTCCCCCAAAAATTTAAATAAAATAAATTCAGGGTTTGACGAGTCAACTCGTCACGAGTTGCTGTTCATGAGGACGAATGTCTTTCAGCAAACCCAAAACCTGTTGCATTGTTGGCCTCTTCCAAGGATCTTCCGCCGTACACAAAAACGCCACTCGGAGACTCTCCACCATCTCACTCACTACCGAGTCACCACCGACTAGGAGCCTCTCGTCCACAACCCTAACGCCGTTCCCCTCCCTCACCGCCTTCCTCGCCGCTGCCACCGTCTCCGCCGTGCTTTCCTTCCCAGTTAGGAGCTCCATCAGCGCTGCCCCGAAGCAGTACACGTCGGCCTCAATGCCGCCGTTCGGGTTCGGGTCGGGTCGCAACCCGAAATCGGAGATCCGGGGCTCGAAATCGTCGGCGAGTAGAATGTTGGAGGTGACGAAGTGGCCGTGCACCACGGGCTTCGAACGCGCGTGGTGCAGGTAAGCGAGACCACGCGCTATACCAACCGCGATACGGTGTCGTGTCAGCCACCCCATCTTTTCTGGGGATCCATCGTCCACGACGCCGTTTTGAATCTCCCACGTGTCGCTTGTCCAGTCCTCCACGTTGGTATCCCCAGTTGGAAGCTCGTGTAGCCATCTTCCTAGGTCGCCGTTCGCCATGTACTCGTACAGTACCAGTTTCTCCTTACCTGAGAATTTCACCAAAATAATAATAAATATAACTATGCAGTTCAAAAAATTAATACGCCTATTATATATATATATATATACACATATTTTTTCTGATTAGACAAGTGTAACATCTTTTATATATTTCTTTTATGTATAGAATACTTAAAAAGAATTTTGATAACCATACAAAAATGATACTAATAGCTATTATACTAAATTGAAAAGGAATGGGTACTAATGTGTGCTAGTACTACAACGGGTAACTTGATATCTTCCTTTCCCTTGTAAATTATGTCATGTTCTCTCAGCTGGATAAGAAACAAACTAAAATTTGCGAGCTATTGACAGTGGATTCAAAATTAAAATTAAGTTAAAATTGAATGGGTCCATTGAGACAACGCGATAATATATTTTGGATGAAAAGAAGTTAATGGTAAGTACATTACGATTTTGGCAATTGTGGGAACTCAAAAATTAAACCTGCGGAAAGTACAGTGCGCACGAATTACCACGCGCAATCATAACCAGGGACGATAGATTTTATATTAGGGGAAGAACGAGAGGAAAGAATGACACAACAGAAGGCAACATGTTATGGAACAGAACAGACAAAGACATTAGAAAATTAAAACCCGTGAAAGCCATTAATGAGCGCAGAGCAACGAAAATTAAAAAAAAACATTTATTTTGAAACAGAGTGTGGAGTACGGCACGCTTACCAGCAATGCAGTAACCGGAGAGGGGCAACAGGTTGGGGTGCTTGAGTCTTGAGAGGTCAACGAACGTGGCGACTGAGTCATCAGGATCAACGTCTCTAGCGTGTTCCAGGACCTTGATTGCCACGTGGAGGTCCCCCGGCAGCACGGCTCTGTAAACGGGCCCACACCTTCCCTCCGCGAGCAGCGAGTCTTTACCGAAGTGTGAGGTGGCAACAATGAGGTCCTTGAAGCTAAGGTTCATCAACGGCTTCTCGAACATCACCACCGGCGCAGAAGACGGTTCCTTCAGGTCAGCCACCCACGTTGACCCCGATTCAGTCTCGAACGCGAACGGCCCTGATTTCTCCACCCTGCTAGTCACCACGTTCATTCCATGTGGAACCGGCATGGAAATCGCCCACTTGCTCCTCTTGGCGCGTTGCTTCCTCTTCCGAATAATAATGCGGAGTACCCAAATGGACAACAGAATTAGGACAAGGGCTGATCCTGCTGACGAGGCTGCAGCAATCAGCGCTTTGGATTTTCTCTTCCCTTGTTTCTTGTGGGTGGCTTGCGCTGAGTTTTTACTGCTGTTGGTCGTTTTCGACGCGGTGTTGTCGTAGGTGAAATTGTTGCCAGCGTGGACAAAAGCTGATTTACCGAAACTGTTGAATTTGGTTAGGCTAGTTGATGAGGTGAAGTTGTTATAGGAGATGTTCAGGAACTCGAGGGTGGAGAGTGGAGGGAAATCCAAAGGGAAATTTCCCGCGAAGGTGTTGTTTGATAAGTCCAAGTAGCGAAAAGAGTGAAGAGAGGAAACTGGTTTTACGTTGGTTTGGAGATTACAGTTTGAGAGATCGAGGTGTACAAGCTTGAAGAGGTTTTGGAGTCCGGAGGGGAGTGTTCGCAGGTTGTTATTGGAAAGGTCGAGGATTTTAAGGTTCTGGAAGGCAGAAAGTTGGATTGAATTGGTGAACCTGTTGTGGGAGAGATTGAGCGTTTGAATGGATGAAAACGAAAACGAGGTATTTTGTGGTGTGGGTTTGGAGGAGTGAACAATGATGCTCCCTCCGAACCTGTTTCTGGAGAGGTTTATTTCCAACAAGGATGAAGTTGACCAAAACCAGCTTGGCACGTGGCCTTGTAAGGAATTTCCTGAGAGATCGAGAACCTGTAGGTTGGACATGTTCCTCAGGTAACCCCAGGAGATTGTGCCAGTGAGGTTTTGGGATGGAAGTACTATTCTGGTGATTTGAGCTTGTGAACAGTTGGTTTGGAACCAGGAGTAAGCGTTGAAGCCAGAGACTGATTTGAAAGCCTTCGACACCAAGACGTGCTCTTCATCACTGTTGCATGAAGATTCCACCAGAGAAAATAGCGATAAGAGAATCAAGAATCTGCAAAAGGGCTTCATTGTGCGCCACTGTTTTGGTTTTCCTGTCCTAGCTAGAAAGAAAAGAAAAGAAAAAAAACAGAGCTTGGTTTGTTTTCTCTAATGTTGCTTAGGTTCGCGGCTAGTGGATATAGAGGAAGTGGGAAGGAGGCAACGGCGTCATATGTTTTAAAGGGAGAGTTAACGGCGATTGAACATGACATGGAAGGTGAAACTTGACAGATAATTTAATTTAACGGAAATTGAAAAAAGAGAGGGAAGAATAGTCTTTTAAAAGAAATAAAAAAAAAATAAGATTAGCTCTCAGTGATGCGGTGATTGCGATTTTTTTATTTTATTTTTGACTTTTGGATTTCATTTAAAGTATTTGCTGCCATGACGTAATTGGTATGGAATATGGGGATGTTTTTTTTGTTGGGTATGGTTTAATTGAGGGGAAGTGTGGGAATTGAGATAGAATGTAAAACTCAAATTATGAACTTCAATCTGGAAAGAGAGTTTTGAAGATGACTTGGGCTTGCTTTGAAACTAATGGGGTCCCAGTTCAATTACTCGAGTCTATGATGCATTAATGATCCAAATAGAATATGATGCAATGGGAGACTTGTTCAGCTAAACCGTAGTGCCCACAGTAGAAGTCACAAATGACATGTCCAAACCAAGAGTTGACAATACTTTGCAACATGAATATAAGGAGGAACACACATCCATGTTACGTAAAATCAAATTATTTGATGATAATGGCTCCATTAATCAGAGGAATCAGCAGAGAATAATTATAGTTTGATAGAATGATTAGTCTTTTCGACAAAGCAAGAAGAGTGATATGTTTGGTTTGGACACAAAAAAATAATAGAACTGTATTGACTAATATGGGTGAGTATGATAGATTGTGTGTGGAGAAGGGTCAAACACCAATTGCAATTATTGTCTAAAACAAATCACATGCAAACACTAGATTACAAAATACTTGACTCAATAATTCTGGGTCTTCCACTAAATTAGTCCTCCGATCAGTTACGAAAGGTTTTTGGTCCCTCTTTAGTCATTTTAATTGCCAAGCTTCTCCCATGTAATTTATTCCTACACGTTAATTAGAACATGTGGTTTGAAAGATATCTCCAACTAACCAATAAGCAAGAGCACCCCATCAAAATCAAAATTCCTCTCTTACCAATTAAATACATTATAATACTAAAACAGAATTTAAATGAGAAAAAAGAAAAATGTTTTTAGGAACTACTCCTAGATGATTTAATTCATCCTGTTTAATTTCCTTTAAAATAAATAAAAGAAAATAGAATAAGGTGTACGAAAGAAACAGGTAGGGAAATTCCTGTTTGAGAAAATGACAAATTGCAACGCGATGGTATAGTAATAAAATTAAGGCGAAAAGAAAGAGTGGTTTAAAAGTATAGATTGATCCAGGTGCTAAATGTCATCTCTCTGGCACGTGATCTTGGCTTCTTCCTTTTGCCTTCGTATGTAGTGATTCTCTGTTAATAACTTGGAATCGTTTTCGATGGTAAGTTAAGAGGATGCAGCTATCATCCAACGCTCTCCCTCAATCCAAAATTCCCTAAACTTGCACACTTATACTTCAAACTAATATAAATAATGTAACAAGTATAATCATTGTACACTTGTATTCTCATTTAATTATAAACTATCGCTGTTATTATTAAAATTAATAAATCTACCTAATACCTATATATCCTCTGCCTCCATTCATTTATGCTATGTTTAGATTAAGGAAAGATTTTTGGGTGGAGAATGAGTGGATTATAGAGGATGTGTGAGGATATATGAGTTATTGTTGTTTAGATTGAGAAATAATATAATGAATTTGTGAGGATGATTTATTAAAATTTGTGAGTGATGTGATAGTTATAAAAAAATTTAAAAATTATCTTAAAAGTGTAAAATATAAGTTTACAAATTTATCTTTATTATTAAAAAATATTTTAATAACGAGAGTTATGGTATATTTTTTTTTTAGGTTTGAGTTAATTAATTTTTTCTAATATATAATATTAATAAATACTCTTATTTTGTAATAAAAAATAATTTTATATTGAATTGAAATAAATTTATTAAATATATTAAAATTTTTGAAAATAATATTTATTATTATATACATTTGTTATTTTATATAACTACATAGATTTTGTTGATATTATAATTTTATTTTATTATTTTATTATTTATAAGTATATATTGTTATTAATAATATAATTAAATATTTTTAAAATTATTAAATAAATTTATCTAATATTTAATTTTGCATATTATATATGCATTGTTACAAAGTTATATGGTTAAGTGTATTAACTAAAACACATTTATTCTACATAAACATCTCTTCTAATCTTTACATATGTGAAAGGAAAGAAAAATTCATATAACTCGATGAAAAAATGTGACTATTGTTGTGTGGCTGTAGTCCTCCGAGAAAAGTGGGCTTAGAAGGACAATAATATATCACGGGCTTGTTATTAACATCCCCTTTTTGCTAACATATTTTTAAGAGGGGACTATTTTGAAGCTTAAACTTTTATTAATTGTTTGCAAGATTAGTTCAACAAAAAGTTGTAAAGGGAGGGATTGTTGGCATAATTAATCCATTTTTGTCTTGAATTTATTTATATTTTAACTAAGATCTTAGGAGTACATATCAAATTAGAGTATTTAATACCAGTGTTTTTTTTCTAATTCAATTTAGCTTCCATTTATATTTGGTTAATCTTCTTCAAGTTAAAATTAGATTTATTTTATCGAGGCCTATATTTTATAATTTTTATTTTTTATTAATTAATTAATTAATTTAATTATTATATTGATTTGGTCATACTAAAGGCAACTCTTGTAAATTGTGATAATATCCAGATTCCATCTTTAGATAACAATTAATAGAATATAAGGGTTTGTTTTTCTTAATTATAGGAAATATTACAAAAGTGATCAAAGAATTTTTGTATGATTGCCATCTACAATGAGTCTTTAGCTTTCATTCCAATTAATGACCTCATGATAAAGGTTAGTCAACATGCCTACTAGTATGCACATCTCTCAATCTTAAGTTTCGTGGAAAAGATTGTTAATAAGATTGATAAAATATCTACTAGTACATAATTTTTCAGTATTGAGTGTAGTCGAAAAGAAAGATTAGCATAATAAATAAAAGTATACAACTCCCAAATTTTGAGTATAGACATAAATATTATGCGTTAGATTGACAAAATGGCTACTAGTGCAACATTCAATCACTTGCTCTATTATTCCTTTTGATGATTTAATATTTCATCTGCATACTAGAAGTGTTCACAAAACACCAATCTCTTAGGATAAACATATGTATTCTAATACAATGATATTATAATAATAATTTTTGAGAATAATACAAATTTAGTTACTTCAACACCCTTTAAATATTTACTATTATGTCATAACAAGATATAAAGTGTTTGATTTTAATCCATTCATTCTACAATTTATGATTTATAATATGTAAAGGTGTAAACATACTAGGAGAGAATCATCAAATAGAAACTAATTTTTAGAAATTAAAATAATTAGTCACAATAGTAATTAAATTAGAGACATTTTAGAAACTAAAAAAAAATAGTTTCTAAATTAGTTTCTATTATTGTTAAATAGTTTATAAATTGTATCTAATTAGCTACTAATGTTTTAACTGCCAATTATTTAGATTCTAAATTTGGTAGCAAAAACATTGGTTGCTAATTAGATTTCAATTTAGAAACTATTTCACAATAATATAAATTAATATAGAAATCAAAAATTTATTTAGTTCCTAAAATATCTCTAATTTACTCATTTAGTCACTATAGTAACTAATTATTTTTTGTCTCTAAAATTGATTTTTATTTCATGATTTTCTTGTAGTGACATAATTGATGAAGAATACAACTTGCTAAAAATAATAATGCTTAAAATTGTGAATACAAAAAAATATTATGTATATGCAATACCATTTATCAAAATAAAAATTATGAATATTTTTAATTATTATTTTTTACTTCTAAACAAATAATATCATTATTACTAATTTTACCACAACAATATTCTTTAAAAAAACGTTAGCTTTTATAATTATGAAAATGTTTCTTCATCGTATTATTTTCAAACTTTTTAAACATTATACATACTATATTTCTTTTTCAATGAGAGGTAGTACAATTTTAAATTAAAAAGACATGATTAATCATATCGAGAACAAGTAGCTCATAATAAGTTACTCTATAATTTATCATAAGTAAAAAAAATATAATGTTTAAAATATTCAATATATCAATTAAAAATATAGTTTAAATACAAAATTAAATAAAAATATATATCAATTATTAAAAAAACATATATAAATTTGTTAACCTGATAATTATTTCCACTAAAGATGAAGTTAACCTGATGAATTTTACAATTTTATTTCCACTGAGAACCTTGAGATAAAAAGTTATCTGTTAAGTGAACAAAATATCTAGATTACATTTATTTAAAATTGAGTCATTGTGAATGGCATGAAGTTTTTGATTTTTTTTTATGTAAGTTGTGTTTTCTATTTTATTTTTTATTTTAGTCAGCAAACCTAGTGATTGATTGATATGATGTTTTAGAGTGTCATCATATGCAGGGCTGTTACTCCAGGGTGTTTCGGGCAGCGATTCTTCCTAATTTACATAATTTCTATATATATATATATGAGAGAGAAAAAAAAAATTTGGTAATGATGATTCCATTTCTTCTTTTTAAGTTACTGAAAACTGTTTTAATATTTAAATTTTAACTTATCCAAATATTAAATAATAAAATTTCAATTTGGAAAGATGATTAAACCTCTCTTCATATATAATATTTTGTATTTATGTTATTTATAAATAGAAAATTATTTATACGTTAAAATTCTTATTCTTTATTTTATTTAATACTGGATTATAAAATGGCAAGAGACGTACATGTGTTGTCCTATGTGTGACAGTCAATTTAAGCAAATGTCTCTCACATAACCTTCCAAGTTGTTGGCAAATAAAAGATATGTTTGAACCATGTGGAATAATTGTGTGCACCAATTTGATGCCAAGATTTAATGCAAAATTGAGGAGTTTGTCAAATGGGCCAACCTATCCATTTTCCATGAAAGACTTTATTATTTATCGTATGATTGTTCTCATATATTATTGTTTGTTTTTTCTTAATTATTTTAAGTATTTTTTTTTCTATGTATTATATGCTTTTATTATCTTTAATCTTAACTCGATGCAATCTTTTCAAACCAAATTTAGTTGATTTTACAAAATTTACAATTTTACTTTTTTTTTTACAATTTTGTATGTATTAATATCACAAACGAGTTACACACAAAATAATTAATAATATTTTATTTTAAATTAATTTTAACTATAAAAATAATTTTGTAATGTTATAATTTATTAATTAAAAAACATATCAAACTATTATTTATAAAAAAAATTCTTTATTTTCTTTCATTTTTCATTTTTTTTCTTTAATCTAAAGTTTTTTTTTCTGTCAAATTCATATTTTCTCTCAAGATAGGTAAAAGATGAGAATGGAAGTGACAGGTGGACTGAGAAAGAGTAGGTCTAATACATGGAGATGTAGATGAAGATGGACAATTAGATGGATAAGGTGTTCTTGGAACAAGAGAAAATAATAGGGTTAGCAACATCAGCCCTAATTTAGCTTAATTTGGCTTGTTTATCTGTTTAAAACTCATTCTGCATAATTTGGAGTCAACTTCGATCGTGTTGCGTCAAGTTAGCCCGCTAGACTGTATTTTAAAAAAATCATATCCTATTAATTCATTATTACAATGTAATATTTATTTTATTTTATTTAAAAATAATAATTTAATGTACAAAAAATAATGTTTTATTTTAATCATTTAATGGAGTTAAGTTTTCTTGTTGATCAACAATAAAATATAAATAAATAAAAATTACTTTAGAGTGATCTAACCATGGACAAAATTGCACAAAAACGAACAGTCCCTTATTCCAGAAGTTTGTCACTAACTTCCTACTTTAGCAAATACAGTCTGACCAACCTAAGTAAATCATTTATGTTTAATCGAATATATACAAATTAGGAGATCCAAACACCAGTAAGAAAAGAAAAAAAACAGGTAAAAGAGACTTTAGAGGTTACACAAGACCAGACCTTTAGGTGAACCATGGAGTTAGTATGAAGAGTGATAATGAATATAGTTTTAAGTAAAGTTTTATTTTAAAAATTTGTTAATAAAAAATAATATAAAGAGGATATTTCAATAGGATAGTTAAAAAATTAGTCAACTTCGTTAAAATATTTTGTAGCAAAACTTTGATAAGATATTCTTATATATTTACAAACATATATATGAAAAATAGATGCAAAGCAAAACTTTAATTATTTTATTTAAGTCTTCTAACAACCTTTATACTTGAATTTATATTTTTACCTCAATTGAATGAATTGAAACAGAGATAAAATTTTAATTTTTTCAGTTGTAGGAATAAGTTTTTTAATAATTAATGAAATTTTAATTTTTGAAAAAAATGCTCACGGGTTACCTCTTATGCGAGGCGGGTCAGTGAAATGAGTCTGCACTCCTTACACGGGACAGACCAACTCGACCACATTTCGTGGGCCAAACAAGAGGCGGACCTATGTGAGACAAGCCAACCCATATTGTCATCCCTAGAATATAACAAATAAAGACAAATTCTCCTTGCACTATATCATTTTTGACATACACCCAACAACACTCTCTGAAATGTCCTGTGTACCCTTAATGAACTATATGAAATGTTTATGGTATCATTAATGAAATAAAAGATAGGTTTCCACTACGGTAATGCATCCTCTACACCCAACCTTGTGCACCCAACATTCACTGACTATCTAAGGCACGACATATTAGTGAGTTTCTAATGCACGGCGGCAGAGAGGAGGAGAAGAGTTGTCATTCATGGAGTTGGAGAAGAGATATGGTTGTGGGAACTGATATGCAGTGCAGTGCAATGCAATAAGTTTTCGCAAATTCTGTGACTTTTGGATATCTGTATCCAGAAGTGTTTTTTCTTTTCCAGATGTGCATATCCGGGGCTATACCAGATGCTTATGTCCGATTGTACCAAAATCATTACATTACAAAAAAAAAAAAACTGAGGATGATTGACTTCTAGATATGTATATCTATAGTCAAAGAGTACAATTATGGATACAATATCCGTAGACAAATATGACACTTCCAAATACTAATATCCATAGGCAAAGTTGACTTTTAGATGCGAATATCCGTAGACAAATATTTGACTTCCGATATTGACATCCATACACAAATATGTGACAAGAGCAAAGTTTGATTTAAAACCTTATGAGAGGTGTATATAAAAAATATATGTTGCAGGAAGAAATTGCCACCAAATAAGTTAGGTTACACGTGTGATTTTGGTGGACGGTTCCATGGGCTTTAACCCAGATGAGTCAGGTTGTGAAATTGGATTCACTACAATTTTAAAAAATATTAATGAGTTTTACTTCAGTATGACGCGAGCCAGGTTGACTTGGACCACAATCCACTTTTACTACCCTACCAAGAAATAATTACTATGATATCATTTAGGAAATTTAAATAAAAGTATATAAAAAGAAATGACAATATTAACAATTTAACTATATAAAAGGTCATCGAAGTTCTAATTAAAAGAGGATAGGAAACCTTCATGCCATATTTAATCTTTTACCCTCTATTTTAGTTATAAGCATATAACAGCCTTTGTGGGAGTGGTGGTATCGAAGGAACAAAAACCAAAACAACTCGTATAGAACTACCATCCATTGTTTTATTAAAGCACCTTAAGCCAAATTAGCAGAGTTGTAGTTGATAAACGTTATTATTTTGGGAGAAAGGGCAAATACTTAAGTAGTAATGCCCATACCCAAGGCAACATATACAAAGTGGTTTCAAAAGGATGGATAGTCTCCACTACGCTCTAATCCACTATATGGCTGCAGATAAGAGAGGTGAAGATGATGAAACCCTTTTGATGGGATAACCAGCCGCAGCATTGATGGCACACACACCATAAGGCCACTCCTCACTAACATTCCTTTTCATCAAGAGGTAACCTTCTTCTCCCCAATCTTTACCCCACGAGCTCTTCACAATCCAATAATCTTCTCCACCCACTGAACCATATCCCACAATTAAACACACAAGAGTTACAGACCTTGAATCCTTCGAGCAGTTATCACCACCATACACTCCCTGTCATCAACACAACACAATAATTCACCAATTAGCCACCACACACAACCATCTAAAACACTGTACGTACCCAAAAGTTTCAAATCTGCATAATCTTTCTAGACAATATTATATAGCATATATGTTCAATTAATCAACCATTATGAGAAATCAATATTCTTACACCAGTGTAAAATTGAAGACCGGTTGCATCTATGCTCACACTAACAGGCTGCTTACTGACACGGCACAAGAGACCTTTTTCTGTCCCATCCACAACTATTAGGTTATCAATACTAACAGCCTTGTTTGCATTTACCTTAAAGAAAAAAACAAAAACCTTCAAATGAGCAGACAAAGATAATGTCTAGAAAAATATATTGTCACACTTTTTTCTTTTTCTTTTTGAAAATGTAGGCTATGGATGCTAGGAGAAATAAACTGTAAACCAGACCTTGCAAGAACCGTTTTTGGCTGTGTAAGGGTAATTTGCTTCTGTGTCAATGCCACCATTGTTGATAACGTAACCAAATGCATTGAAGTAAAATCCTCCAGCACAACCATGGCTAGAAGGGTCACAGTCCACGAGTTCTTGAGCAGAGAGGGTAACAAGATCCCCACTAACTATTTTGTTTATTCCTTCAATGGCCCCTGTCACACTGAAAGCCCAATGGCTCTCTAATAAAACAAGTATAACATGTTAAATCAGTACAAAATCATGCATGTTGCTAATGTTGCAAAATGAAAATATTGAAGAAGAGATAGAAGTCTATGGAAGTACAATAGTTCTATATGCTTATTTCTTTTTTGCAAAATATTTTGTGTTTGGATTAGTTTATTAATATAAGTGAAGTCTTACGGCATTCTCCTTGATCTCTAACTTCGGTCACAGCACCCTTCTCCCTCCAATCTACAGAATCAGGAAGGTTTTCACAGTCATCATCATCATCCTTCTGCATCTTCCTACTCCCCAAGTTGGAGGGCATATCTATTTCTTTCAAGTAGGTTTCCGCAAACTCCTCGGGACTCGTATCAGCAAACTTGTTCAGACCCAAACGGTGCTGCGTCCCTGACTTTCTCTTTGCATTCATCTCATTGATATACCTCAAATTCCTTTGGAAAATGTGGAACCTCTTTGCCTTCTCCTCTGGGTTGCCGTATTCACGCCCGTGCTCCTTCTGCCACACTTGGAACAGTTGCAACACTTCTTCCTCCGAGGAAAACTTGTCCAACTTGTCACGGCCATGAATGGTGTAGGCACTCGGAAAAGCAAAGGAGAGACATATGAAGGAAACAAGGACGAGGAAAAGAAGAAACAACTTGGTCATCTTCGAACTCATCACCTGCAGAAATCAGTAACCAGTGTTGAGTTATACAGTTCTTATGTATCTGAGTAACATATATTGTGTCCGTGATGAAGTTGCTTCATGTGCCACCTAGGTGAATTATTGATACCCACGTTTAATTCGTTTGTTTTTTAGGGGCTCCAATCCAATTGTGTGAATGGAGACGTACGCATATTAATCATTCTTTCCATATACCTCCAAAATTGTCATATATGTAGTTTTATTCCCACAAATCTCATGTCATCTTATCTTTTCATTCTAGCGAGGTTCCAAATGATATTACGGTGATAAAAAACGTTGAAGATAATAAATAAAAAAAGTTATGCGGATCATATGTGCTTTTGCAAATAATTGTAGAGAAAAAGACATGATATTTCCACAATCAACCTGTTTCATACAGTCATGATATAATTTATTTAAATGGAGATGAAGTTAATTATTTCATATATTCTGTAAGAAGAATAATATATCATTATTGAAGTAAATTTTTCATATGGTGAGATATGAAAACTTGGTTTTTAAAGGATAATTTTGCTGCAGAGAAAGAGAAAGAAGAGAAAGGTAGAGTGGGTGACGTTTCTCTGCTAGAGTACATTACTACTGCCAAACCCGTGAATGAGAAGTCAGACTAGATATTCTCAGCATCAAATAAATACCAATGAAAGCTTTCAACTGGTAACTATCAAGTTATTGTCTCAAGAATGTGATTTTAAACTATGTTGATGATGTGTTGTGAGTATATATAAGTATTCTTTTAGTTCTAAGGTTAGTTCTGATATTTTTAGCACCTATTCATTATATTATTATAGTAAATAGAGAGAAATATAACACAATTAATAAATAGTCTAGAGAATTTTAGAAGAGTGCAACTAATTGCATGTGATGATTGAAAAGTTAGCTTCTAGTATCTATTCATTTTCTTGAAATCAGACAAACGTGCTAGATGTCTTTTAGCATGGAGAGCAAGCCTCCCCATTTACTTAATTAAGGAACCATACAAAATTATAAACTTTTTAATCTTATAAAATATTAGACTTAAAATAAAACAAAAATATTGATTAATTACTTTTAAATTATATAATCCAAAATATTTATTTGACAAGTAGTAGTTTCTGATTATCCAATTCAAAAGATTTTTTATGTTATTAAATACATTTTGGGTCCATGAAAAACAAGTATGGAATAGAAGGTCTTGAATGGATGAAAGATGCAGAGTATGTTTATGATATAAGACCAAAACCTTTGAAAATCTAACAAGAACCATCACAAATGGGCTCTCGGTTAGTGGTGCGCCAGGTTGCAAGAGTGCCGCGGGTGAGAGAAGAGAGTCAGAGAGAGAAAGGTAAAAAGTGTTTAGAGTTTTTTATTTTAAATTTTTTACTGAAGGACAAAACAGTATTTTTAAATTTATTATGGGGGTAGCTGAAGAACACATGGGGGTGCAGGAAGTAGCAGCTGAAAATGTTGAGTTTGGAAAGCAACTTTTTTTTCTTCATAAACTACTTAGCTTATTTAAAGGTGGCCAATGGAATAGAAACAGAGTTGATAGAATTATTTTTGCCAAATTTCGCTCAACAAAAAGAAATTAATAATTTTTTGCTCATTGGATTTTGACTTCTCTAAGTAGATTTCTAAAAAAAGACTTAACTGTAATATATTTATTTAAATTGTTGTTTCATTCCGAAGAGAAAGTGTGTGTATATAAGTTAAATTTTTCGATTATATTTTAATACAATATATTATTTTTTAAGATAATTATATTTAGAATATTATTATAATAAAATAAATAAATAAATAAAATGTTAAAATAAATTTATTAATTTAAATGTTGATATTTTATAAATTAATTTATTTTAATATTTTTGAAATATAATTTGTTATTTAGTAAAATTTTAGAGTAGTCTTTTATTTTAATTTAGATTTATATTTTTAAAATTATTTTCTTATCAAATTATTTCAAAAAATAATTTTTATATATATGCAATTTTTTTCTATTATATCAATCAAAACAACAATAATTTTTCATTAATTTCTTTTTTTACTTTTTATTTTCTTCTTCTTAATTCAAATAATCTCACTCTTGAGTGTCTTTCTCTCTCTTTCTCTTCTATTCTTTTCTCCTCTTTTCTCTATCATCTAAACAAAGGCCGGGAGAGTTATTAAGGACAAGTAACTTATACATTAATAAATTAATAGTTCTGCTTCTTAATTTATACGTTACATATAGGAATTAGTGTCATCCATTAAACCAAACCCTCCTTACTTCACAAAAAATATAATATTTTATTTTGTGCATTTAAATATATAGCTTATTTTTAAATGGAAGGAATATAATTGATAAGATCTTTATTCAATAATTAATTAGTTTTGACAATATTCACCAAGTACATATTAATTAGTAGTAAGAAGCAGACCACTTCAAAATTATTAATAAACGAACATAATATTAAAAAAACCGCTAATTAGTTACTTAAATTAGCAGAAAAGAGAATAAGCACAATTACATGATGAAAATTTATTATTTTTACAATTAAGGTGTGATTTATCCTTACCGTCTTTACCAAATTTCTATGATTCAAATTGCCAAATATAGATAGCAAGTATGATGGAATACTTAAAGTGGTAGGATAAAAGGGAAATATATATTTTTTCTAATAAAATTATGATATATTTGAAATTATACAATGCCTAATCATTGATTTTTAAAATAAATATACTTTAGGGGATTCTTCAGCTTAACGTTGAAGCCATGAGTAGTGTGTTGCATGAAAGCGATATGGAAAAACTTGTTTACAGAAAATAAAAATGAAATTGCAAATGAGGAAACAGAAAGAATGTAGTAGAAAAAGGAAGCGCGTGGTTTGAGCAGCAGTCCATCACAGTGAAAAAAAAGTGTAATAGCATTGAAGTGGAATATTTAGTCCATTCTGTAACGTTATCTTGCAGACACATTGTAAAATCCGAAATTACGCAGAAAGCAAAAGAACAACAAATACCCAATCTTTCTGTCTTTATCTCTGCTTTCCTTTGTGCTTACTCATTCCCCCCACTTTCTCACTCACTCACTCATTTCATCTTTCCTGGACTGAACTCTCTCACCAAGTGATGTTCACTCACTACTTATTTGACGATTCCCTGCTATCCATTTCTTGAGTTTTATATGGCCAATTCAGATGCATAATGCCACATGACCATGACAAAAAACACACACTACAGACACTTTCTTCAATTTGGCTTCCACTGCAAATTCCAGGGATGACCATATCCCATGTTTCATGCTGTTATTAAATAGGTATCATCTTTTCTTCATTGCTTTTTCTCTTCTTTTCTATTGCACTTCAATTATTACTCTAGTGGGACCTTAAGCTAAGCTTGTTATGATATGATGATCCATGAAGCTTCTCTTGCTTTGTCTTTTTAGCTTATTTACCATATTTAGTTGCCTCTGTTGTTTTTGAAGACTTGCAATTGTTAAATATTTGTATATTTGGCTTATTGAGAAGAGGAAAGTCTGGCTTTTATAGGAATTTTACTGTCGTATGCTTGAGTCTTTGGTTTCCTAAGCAACAAATATAAAAACTTATATAACTAGAATCAGCCGAATGTTTGCTTTTCCCGTCTCACTCGCTCAATAATTTTTCTCTATGGTTAAAGGCTGAGAAGATGGAAAGTTATTTGAGTTATCTGTAGCTGTTGTCGTGAGTTCATTTTGGTTTAAATTTTTCTTACTGGTTGCATCACTGTGCTCCTCTGGTCTCGATTTAACTCCTGTTGAATTGGAATTTGAAGCAGAGAATTTACTGTTTAAATTGTAATTTAAAATGTAATGATCTGGTTCTTCCATCTTCTATTTTTCAGAGTTTCTTGATTGAATAGAAGGATTTTGATATCCTATCCTTTTTATGCTGAAATTAGTAGCATTTGATATTCCCTTGATTCTTGAACTTACTAATGAGAGTGACTGCATAAAAGAAAGAGTTCATTCAGTTGATGTTGGTGTGGAACATGATGGATGAAAGGAAGTTGAACATTGATGCTCCTCTTATGTCGGTGAGACGCTCTTTTGGTCCACCTCCATCCTTAACTGAAACAAGAAGGATACTAGAGAAGCCACAAACACTTCCACACTGTAATTCAGACACCACTTTGGATCAGGTAACAGACCCTGTTGCAGTGCCTTTCAATTGGGAGCATATCCCTGGAAGGCCGAAGGATTATGATGGATCTGAACCTCAACCTCGTGTACAGGCTTCAGTTACCCCAACCCCAACTCTTCCCCCTGGAAAGTCCACAAATCATGCCAAACAGCTACTGGAAAAGGACGCTAATGTTGCAAGTAGCTTTAGATCCCCAACCACATCAAATTCTTTTAGTGAGAAAATAGACTATGACGGAGAACACAAAGATGAGAAAATAGAAAAGGTGGAAGAGAACGACGAGTATGATTATGATGGTGATGTTTTTTCTGATGCCCTTGAAACACTGTCACCTACAGAACCATTGTCCATGAATTGTAGTGTAAGTGGTGTTAGCGGCTTAAATAATTCGGATGCAAATATGTGTGGAGCCTCTTCTACTGATAAACAAGCTCAAGATTTCATGATGAGCCGGTTTTTACATGCAGCAAAGGCTATGACTATCCAGCCTCCTCAATATATTTCTTCTAGAAAACAATCTGTTCTTGCAGAACAACCTAGGGAATTCATCAAATTGGTTCCTGAGCAAAAGAAATCATTTGTTAATAGACATATCACTGACATTGTACCATATAATGGTCAATGTCAAGAAGATGAAGAAGAGGAAAGTGGAGATGAAACTAATGATTATGCAAATATTTCAGCTAAAGGTTGCGGATTGCTTCCTCGCTTATGTGTTAGAAATTCATTGTGCATACTAAATCCAGTGACTGAAACAAAAATAGGGAATCAGTTGTCATTGTATTCTGCCTATGAGGTTGGAAAACCTGATAAAAGTTCTCATATTCGCTCTCACGGACCAGCTCCAGTTATAAAGAAGGTATGAACTATATAACACTTATATTCTATTCATGCATTGCATTGCACCCTTCTGTAGTCCATTGTACCCAGGAATGAATTCTATCATGACGAAACCATGTGAAATCTGTGTCTATTTCTCCCCATAAATATTCACAAATATCGATAAGATTCCATCTGTTTAATTCCTATGAAGAGAGATTGACACTACGTCACAAGACAGGTTCATGAAAATTCAATATTAGAAGATCCATTCCCCCCCTTTACCCTCCTTCTGTAAATCGGGTTTTGTCAACGATGACTTCAACACAATTACACCAATCATGACTTCAAGTCATTTATGAATCATTAACTTTTTCAACAGGCTTGGGATGCTATTAATATGAGGAAATCAAGCTCTAGAGCTGCATCACCAGACAAGAAGGATCTAAGGAAAAAATGGACTAGTGAATCAAGCAGATATACTTACTCTGGTGAAATGAAGCAGCTGGGTAGGCTCTCTCCCTTTCGTCGTTCAAGAGCTGCTGCTGCTGGCATATCTCCTTTTCCAAGTAAACCTCAACCTCTCTTTCCTGGAGCAAAGTCGCTTGGGGATTCCAAACAAGCTGACAATAATCTTTCTGGCAAATTGAAATTCCCTAGCAGAGGATCTGCACGTATTCAAGAGATGCTATCACAAGGAGCCAAAAGAAGCTCAAGTTCTGGGAGCCTTACTGTTGAAAAGACACTGTACATAGACACTGCGAGTACTGTAAAATCATCATGCTCTAGTTCACGTTCATTAGGAAGCGGAACAGTGGTAGGAAAAGAAAGAAATTCCTTACTAGATTCTTTTCGGGATATGAAACACCTACAAGCTTTGGACGAGAATTTGGGTTCTCAAAAGTTGAATTCTTCGGATGCCGATTCTTCAACTTTACCTGGCATGCTATATCTCATGTCCAAAGAAGATAAAGCTGAAAAAATGACAACTGATCAAGAAATTAATCAAGAATCCGCGTCTTTGCAAATTGTGCCAAGTTCATTTGACAAAGATGCAGAGATCAACAACCAGAAGATTGTCGTAGTTGATGATCAAGGAAAAGTTGGCACGGAATATGTTCTGCTTCCTCTTGCCCCACCATTGCCAAAGTCACCTTCTGAGTCCTGGCTTTGTCGTGCCCTGCCTCTAGTTCCTTCTAAGAATTCATTCCCACATTCGAATCAAGGTACACTATCCAAGGCTAAAAGACAGGGTTTTAGTAGAGCATCAAGCTATACTAAGTGGGAAACAATAGTGAAATCTTCGAACGTGAATCATGATCAAGTAAGCTGTTCTAAGGTAACCTCATTAATCCCTATAGCCTTGTTCTTTGGCATTAATCGATGGTTAAGTTACACAAAGGATGAAAACTCACATTTAACTTTTCTATACAGGAACTAGTCGTGTATAGGTCTCGGCATTCGAAATCTTAGACATGGAACGCTAGCGTTTATACCATGTTATGATCCAAAGCTTTTTATGATCTTTATTTTTTCAGCCTCGTGGGATATAGTTCTCCTCCTCCTATTCCTTGTTGTCATGACAGCATAGGTTAGATTTTGGCCTCTTGTAAACTTTCATATCTTACTTTTCATTTTCTATTGAATTTTGTTTATATTTGTTGACTTCTTAAACTTGATTCCTCACACCTTTTCCATTTTCTTGATATCAGTATTTTACATAGAGAAATGAATATAATTTTTGGTGATCAATAAAAGCAAACAAAGCTTCTTTGGACTAGTGGTACTTTAGGTGGATCCAAAATTTGATAAACTACCTCCAGAGGTGCAGTCTCACAGCTATATAGTGTCTTCCTTGTGGTACTTCCCGACAGCTTGCTCAGACCAACGAACCTTTGCTTTTTTTATCTGCAGCTAATCTTAAAGTATCGGTACTTTATATATGGGAATGTATATATATAAACTATATTAGTAATTGCTGTTATTCATATTATATTGTTTCTTCTTTACATACAATATTTCATGCAAAATTTTCTAACATTTAATCTGTCTTTTCTTTCAATTTCATAAACTTATGTCCAAGTATGAAAATCAAAGTAATTCTGATTTAGGGTGGGTTTATACAAATGTCACAAGCAACTTTTCTAGGGTCAAAATATAAAGCTTCATAATAGGCTCTTCATGATGCTGCTATAGTAGCCTATCACTTCAACAAGGCAAATCACATCTCTTTATAATCGCTGTCTTCATTTATTATCTAATATATTGGCCCTGGATTACTTCAATGTTACGTAAATTGAAGGACGCAATTCAAGTTCTATTAAATTGTTAAAAGGCAAAACTAATTCATTCATTGAAAAGATTACTACAAGGATATTTTTATACAGAAAAGAAATGGCACTCAACTAGTCAATTACAGATCATTTCTAACATATTTTTTAATGATGGTTAATGTTTATGATGATAGACACCATTAGATGCAAGACAGATAATTTACTGATTATTACATAAACTTATAGTGGTGGACGAAATTTGAACGGTATAATGCTACAATAAACATATAAATCAAAATGTTTCATTGGTCATTGAGATAAGACACATTATTTAGCTTTTGAAAACAGGAAGTCATTTCTTTGACTTTCATAATAATATTTCTAGAAAAACATTAAACTTTGTTGACTTTTTTGTCTAAGCAACTTCCCCAATTAACATGAATGGTCAGCATAAAAACATCACATAAAAGCACACATATGTATGTTGGAATGTCGTCAGTATACATAAATTTTGAAGTCAAGAGAGGCCATGCCAGTATAAAACATACTCATAGGTGTTGCGAGGTCATGCGAGGTATAAATTTTCGTTTTGGAGTTTTTAGAGACTCTTTTTAAATGGGTGTTTGTTTTCCGAAATCTTTTTACATTTAAAAAAATATGAAAGTAGAAGGTTGTAAAAAAGTATGTATGTGTATGTTTTATTTTTAAAGAAATGATTAAATACCTAATAAAAATGATTAAAAAAAGTGTCCGTTGATAATTCCTAATAAAAATGTTTATGTAAATGGTTATTTAAAAAGTTCAACTATTTATATATAAATCCTTTATAAGTATTTAATATTTAATACACAAACACATGTTTTTTCTTTATATTTGGTACATAATACACTACAAGAAATATCCTTTTTAGCATGGGCAAAAAACGGACAATAGGTGCAGTAAACGGACGAAAAGTGTAATTAGCGTAGGCTTAACATCAACTTAAATGTGGCAGTTAATATGTTCGACGTAAAATAGTGGGGGTTGGGTTGGACACATTTTTGCATAGGCCTAACCTACATTTTGCCCACATTTTATATTATTTATTAAAAAAAGCGTGGGCTAAGCTTACTCATGGGCCACACAATTTTTATCCAACCGTGAGCTTAGCCTTAGCATTGGTCACGTAAAAAATATATTTATAGTCTAAGCGGGGCTTAGCCTACACACAAACCTTCACATTGGTTACACAAAAATTATAAAAGCGGGGTTTAGCCTACACACAAGCCTTCGCATGGTCACACAAAAATTATAAAAGCGGGGGCTTAGCCTACACTTAACCCACACAATTTTGAAGTATACGTAGCAACCACACAATTTTGAAACAACTTAGCCTACACAGGTTTTTGGACTTTAGAGTAATATTTTAAAATATAAAATTCTTTTTCATCTGACAACTTTAATCACACTAACTTTTATTTTGTTTTTTATAAAAAATAATATTTTCTCTTAGGAAAAATTAATTATTGTTTAAATAACATATAAGTGTTATTATATTTTTTTTAATGTAAAACTAGTTGCTTACTATTTTCTTTATAAAAAATTATCAGTAATTCCTTTTATTTATTTTTTATTAAACCATTTTAAAAATTAGAAGTTAACATTTCAAAAACTATCAATAAAGTGAAACGAACTATTCAAGTAGAAAAAAACTAAAAATGAGTTGACATCCTAGAAACATATCCTGGTTAAAATATGATTTTCCCTCAAACATTAGTGAAGGTATAATTTGAATTACATGCATAGTATTGAGAAAATCCAAAAAAAAAGAAAAATGTTGAGTGGCTTAATCGTGGAAACAAAGAGCACCTTTTGATTTGTTATATTTGGTAGAATGCACGTATCCATAGGAAATTGAAATACTTTTGGGTTAGAGTAACACAATAACAATTTGTATCTCAAACATGACCTTTCCAGCAATGTGTATCCCAAAGTATATAATGTGTATTTATCAACGCAAAAATAAAACCCACTATATATACTCATGGTTTTGCATAAATAAAAAGTGAAAGAATTAGCCATTGGTTAGTTTATATACCATCAAAACACTACTTGTCCTCATTTGGAGACTCCGCAAGTGAAGGATCATTCCCAGCAACACTACTTGTCCTCTTGTAGATATCTCTGCATGAAATAACGTTTAACACAAATTATTAAAACAATTAAAAGTATTTAATATATTAAATATTTCTTATTTAGTAATGTGTTTAAAATATTCATTAACAAATAACCTTCAAATAACTAAAATTTATTAAAAAATATTGAATGCGCTTATGATCATGAGAAAATATATTAAATATTCTGTAACTAGTATTTTTCTAGACATTTCTTAATACGTTTGTCAGTTTTTAGAATAAGAATAAATAAAATAAAGTGCTTTTTGTTTTTGAACTTTCTTTTTGTGTGGATTCTGATATTCTTGACTTCAAGTCAAGAACTAAAGATTGAGTCTGTGATCACATACTTAAATAGAAGAAGTTGGAAGATATGAATGAACTATTTTATTTAAATAAACTTAACTTTGACAAAGAAGCTTTCTGCACACCAAACTTTTCTTATCGAAAGGAAAGTGAGCAAAGACTGGGAGTTGTTGGAAAATTCACTTCACTTTGTTAATTTGAATGATGATTAAGCAAAAAGTTTATGTTGGAAGTCCTAAAGATGTGGCATATATGCAATGGAGGTAACATCACAAGTCCTAAGCTTTCTGAACACACACAGTAGGTTACCATTGTGAGACAACATTCACAATCAGTATAACCTTCCCAGTGAAATCATTCAGACTCACATCATTTCCTCGGATGTCCTGTAAATATAGTTCACTGCATAAACAAATATAAATTATCAAAGAAAAACTTCTTCCAAGCAGTTAAATACTAATCACAGATCAGCAATATAACCAGACTTGTCCCAACATAACTGTCATGTCTTATCTAGTACTCTTCCTATAGAAAATTTAAAAGAAAAAACAAATATATATACTATTCGTTGTCAAAAGAAATAGATTGGCTTACCTCAATTTTGTTTTTATCCTTGCATAATTCTATTTCTGACTTGTTGACATTCTTTATCCTTTGCTCGGTCTTTGATTTTAAATCAGCTTCCACGACTCCAACAGGTTTTGTCACCTTGAAAAAACAGCATGGAAATGAAAAACTAAGCAGCTATTAGACATAACAAATCTCCTAATACCTGTCTTAGGGTGCATAATAGAACTTCAGAAGGCATATTAGTAGGTATATACACAATATTTGTTTCAAAGTTCAAACAACTTTCCCAATTCATCAAGGATAACCATTATTGAAGTGGACATACTGGTTTTTTTGCTAACACTGCTTCTGCACTATAGCTTAGTTAGTAAACCATTGATGTTTGTATTGTAATCAACAAGTTAATAACAATAACTTTGAAATTAATAACAATATTAATAACAATAACTTTGAAATTAATGGTAAAAAATACCCAAAACAACAAGTTAGATGCTATTAGAAATTTGAAAAAGAAAACTCTAGTGTTGTCACTATTACAAAATACCTTAGGTTCTTGAGCACTAAAGAGCAGATAAAAGGCTCACAAAATGAAAACTACAGAACAATGCAGTTGTACTTTCTGTTCCTTTTTTTTTCTACTCTTTCTTCTATTTTATTTTCCATCATGAAGAATGCGCTTTTGGAGAAGCCAAGGTTCTTTTATTTTTTGGAAGTGACCGAGGAAAGTGACCATGAAGATGATTTCTATGTTGAGTTTGGTGTTGGAAGTGGGTTTGGTGAAGGATACAGTGGAGAGCAGGGTTATGAGAATGAGAAGCAAGTGGCTCCTTAGTATCCTAGTGGATATGGGTTGGAAGCTATGGACATTTGTGAAACCTAGCCTAATCTTATTCAACTTCAAACACAGGATGCAACATCAAACACAAAATAAAATTCTATCACCAGGTTGGTTTCCTCTGATGTCAGGTATCACAAGCGTTGCCCCGAGACTTCTAGCAACAATCATCGGATATTATCAGCAAACACAATCTGAAATCGAGAAGTTAGGGTTACTGCGAAAGATTAAGAAAGGAGAAGGGAAACTCACTGTGAGTACAATCGCTCAATCGCTCTCGCTCGCTCAATCACTCTCGCTCCATTGCTCTCGCTCCATCGTGTTGGGTTTAATAGTGCCAAAGTTCAAGAGGGGGGGTGAATTGACCTTTTAAAACTTTCTCGCAGAAACAGTGTTTAACACAGTTTTACAGAAAATAAATCGATTTATGTGAAAATGAACAGATTTATTTCAGCACTGTTTTTGTTTGAAACGCTTTTAATTCAGCAAGGTTAATCACAAGGTTATGCAGTGAGAATTTCCAGCAGCACACACACAGATATCAGATTTGAAAAACAGTGAAACACAAAACAGCAAGCTTCAATTTCAAGCACGTGATTAAGGTTCAATTGATAGCAAGCTAATTAATTGAGTGACCTTTGCAAACAAGCTGTTCCAGTTGCTTTTAACAGACTATGAGTGTTCTTCTTGATGTCAAGCAATTTCCAGAAATTAAGAACAATGAATCACAGAACAGCAAGCTTCAACTTTGAGCAATTGTTTAAGGTTCAATTAATAGCTTTGACAGTTTCTTGAACAACTTATCACAGTCAATCTGTTCCAATGGTTTTTAGCAGATTATATATGTTCTTATCAGATTCAAACACCTTTTTCAGAAATCAAGAACAGTTTGCTCAGTGCCCAGAAAGAACAGATTTATTTTCAATTGAACAAATTTATTTCTTTGCTGTTTTATCAATTGTGCAGAAACGAAATTGCAGAGAGAGAGAGAGAGAATGAACACAAGCAATTATACTGGTTCACTCAACCTGAGCTACATCCAGTCTTCACCAACAACAGGTGGAAATCACTAACACACAGTACAACCAAGTACAATTCCCACTGTTCTTGAAACCTACAAGAACTTAGGTACTCTTGCTGAAAAAACCTATTTCAGCATACACACACCCACTCTTCAAGAACACCTATCAAGAAGAGTGTTCAACCAAACTATTACAAGAAAGAGATGTGAAACGACTACACCTGATTGAGGATACACAGATTTGCCTTAAACCAGTAGGCAAGATTGCTAGAACAGTAGCTGCACCTCACACCAAGCTTTTGGAACCAAACCAAGAACAAGCACTTTGTGATTTTTGAAATCTTTGAAGAACAAATGCTAATCCTTGAAAACACTTAACTCTCTGCTGTCAAAACTTGTTTTTTGCAAATGTATGAACTGTTTTAATCGTTGTTAAACTCAGAAAACAAGTTTGCATTTTATAGAAAGCCAGCTTATAACAGAATTTTGAAAAACAGTTAAAGTTGTTATAAAATGAACAGATTGAAAATAAAATGAACTGATTTATTTTCAAAAGCAGTTAGAGAATTTGTTAAGTGAGGAGACTTAGTCAACCATTCTGGTGCTGAGATAAAACTGAAAAACGTTTAAGCTTGATATGGCACCAGAGGCAAAAAGAATCTATTCATTTACAGATGAACAGATTTATTTTTCAAAACGAAAACAGAGAAAGTTTAACTATTTGAAACTCAGTCGTTTTGAAAAGAAGAAGACTTAGTCAAAATACCTGATGCACAAAATCTAATTTTTACAAGACTTTAGCCAAGGCATCAGTGAAAAAATGAATCTGTTTATTTAGAAAAGAACAGATTTATTTTTATGCAGTAAACGTGTTTTTGTGTAAAACATGTGAAAAACCGTTTAAGAAAACTTATGCTTGTTCTTATCACATGGCCAGTGGTTATGAGGTGAGTTACTCAGCAAAAAGCCACTCTTAGACTACCTCTAAGCACTAACTAAGACATACTTAAAGCAAAGCAAAATTACATGAAAAGTACATATAAGACTTCATCAAACACTACATATAGGTCTTCATCAAACACAATCTTGAAGGGGCAGCAACCATCTTCAACACATCGCTCTCGCTCCGTCGTTCTCACTCCATCGCTCAATCGCACTCGCTCAAATGCTCACGATCCACTGCTCAATCACGTTCACGGTCACGTTCAATCACGTACCAAATGCTCAAATGCTCCACTGCTCAATCACGTTCCAAATGCTCAAATGCTCCACTACTAAGTTGCTCAAATGCTTAAGCTTTTGAATGAGTTTAAGCCCCCAAAAATGAAACCATGGTTGGGTATTTTGACTTTCAATTTAAATTTAAATTTAAAATTATAGCGGGGGCTAAACCTTCAAAAATTTAAAATAAGATAGTGTAGAGATAGTGTGGGTTAAGCCTTCAAATTTAAGTAGGCATAGCGTCAGCCAAACCTTCAATTTTATTATTATTATTTTTTTCTTTAATTGTGAAGGTTAAGCGGACACTATTTAGTGTCCACAAGTGGGCCGTCACTTTTCTTTGCAGCTAAATGTTGTTTTTCTTGTAGTGATAAGATGTGAGAAAATAATTTTATTTATAATCTAATGACTTGAAAATGTTTAATCAATGACCGGGCACTATAGTTTCATAAAGAGCACATTAGGTTCATCGGTGAACTAATGGAATGTTTTCAAGGAAACGATTTTGGAATCGCTGGGAATATGGTAGGGAATGGAGTTAGGGAGCTAACCGATACCAGGAAACGCCATTTTTCTACACTCATTTTCCTGTGAATTTTGGCGGACTAGATCTAGGGAGGATTTTTCATAAGTGAGAAAAAGTAGTGGACATTTTCATGGTTATGAAACTCAATGGCAGGGGTCAACGACTTGGTTTTGTCACGGAGGTTGAAAATTAGATTACTTTAGAAAAAAAAGGTTTAAACTATGTAAGGATTGAGAATAGGAAGATGCAATAGGAACGAAGTTCAAAAGGAGTATACCAAAAAGATGGAAGATAGTAACAGAGCTAAAAGAAAACTATGAAGTGGGTGAGACGGGAGCAACATTGCAGAAGTCACAATGAAATGCACTGCCATGACTCAACTGAGCTTAGATGGAATGATTTGGAGTTTAAGGTGGAGGAAGAGATCAAGAAATGGAAGAAGGAAAGTATGGTGGGAAAATTGCACAATGCTAACAATTTGGACATGATAAAGGAGCATTTTATATTAGGCGGGCTTAGTTTCATTAGGATAAGGTATATAGGGGATAAGAAGTTCTCTTAAATGGAGACAATGAGGCTGGTTTTAAGCATTTTCGAATCCATAATTCCATGGTCGCAAACATCAACACCGACGAATAAGATTGTATGGGAGAGATACAGAAGAAAACCCAAACGGTAGTTTCTCTATCTGAGGTTGCTCAGACTTTTCAAAATTGTATTGGTATCACAGAATGGGTCAAGGACAAGGTTCAGTTGCAAAAGATTCAAGTGAATTACAAGGGTGAAGGGATTAGGTCAATGTACAAATCTTTATTCAAGCTCAATTTCGAATGATGATGGGAGCCCTTCTAGATTACTCCAGTGAGTGTAGTGGCCTCGGGGAGCATTATTCCAATCGTAAGTTAGAGACCGGAAAACCTAGGGCAAACAATGAAACGACGACATAATGGAAATCACAAAGAAGATTCCCAACAAGTAGATGGGAAGAACATGAAGGTTATGGAAATGGGAACACAACAAAGCAGTAGCAGGGGAGGGGAATCATGTAATCATCCGAAAAGCCTTAACACGGTCTTAACGACAAACACGTTGGAAAGGAGAAAGCCAAGGTAAAAAATTGCATTCCCTATATAACTGATTCAACTATAATTTTTTTTGTAATAAACTGTTTTGGCTAAGAAATGAGTATGATGAAGCCTTAGAATTTGGAACCTAGCAAGAGCCATAGGCATTATGTATATAGGAATGCGGGGAAGATAATTAAGATTATAGAAAATTTGAAAGAAAGGGTTTGTGCAACAAAAAAGAGGCAATAGAAAGGGAGAAAAGAGGGTCAACAATGATAATACTTTGTATAAACGTTAGATGGTCTAGGACGATCTGAGAAGAGAAAATATACAAGGGAAACGATAAATAAGGAAAGGGTTTTTTTTATATTCCATTATATAAAAACTAGGTTTTTTTTTGTAATGAATGAGATTAAAAGGTATCTAGAATCATCTACAATCTCACGGTCTAAATAAATGAGAGTTTAATACAGGAATTCCAACATAAAAATGTTTAAGATAAGGAGATTCGTAACTCCATTCTTGTTTCTTATTATGATAGAAGGATTAGTAGTGGTAGAAGAAGGTGGGAGCCAAATGAATTCTTTGGGAGCAAAAGTAAGTAAAGGTTTTGGCAGGCGTTTTGGAATAATCTAAAGCGCCTTTATTGATTTTTATCTAGAATAACCATTAAATGATAGTACTTAAAAGAAATCTTCTTTACTTCTAGTTTTGTTTGCCTCTCCTAATCATATTGATGTTGTAATGATTTCATAGAAATTGTAAGTTAGGAGGCGAGATGCAGAGGTTATCTTAATTCTTATATTCTTGTATAAGAATTAAGATACTCTTAAAGTGTCCCTTTTAATTCATTAATTAGTTGCTAATAAAAAAATGAGATAGACAATCAAAAGAAAACTATTTGATGAGTGAAGGTGGAGAGTAAGGAAATAGAGGTTAACATGTTACAATTACATTAATTATTTTTGTGTGAGAAAAAACTCATAACATCTTAGTCATAAAAAGCATTCTTATATGTGTTTTTCTAGAGACTTTTATCTAGAATAACCATTAAATGATAGTACTTAAAAGAGATCTTCTTTACTTCTAGTTTTGTTTGCCTCCTGCTAATCATATTGATGTTGTAATGATTTCATAGAAATTGTAAGTTAGGAGGCGAGATGCAGAGGTTATCTTAATTCTTGTATAAGAGTTAAGATACTCTTAAAGTGTCCCCTTTTTAATTCATTAATTAGTTGCTAATAAAAAAATGAGATAGACAATCAAAAGAAAACTATTTGACGAGTGAAGGTGGAGAGTAAGGAAATAGAGGTTAACATGTTACAATTTACATTAATTATTTTTGTGTGAGAAAAAACTCATAACATCTTAGTCATAAAAAGCATTCTTATATGTGTTTTTCTTTCATTTTTTTCATTCTTTTCTTTGGCATACTTTTCCGTCTTTATTTTCTTTTTCAGTAAAGATTTGTTTGCTCACACTTGTTCAAGAATCTATTCCTAAAAGGATTCCAAAGCTCCTTTATCCTCTAAGGTAAATACAATAATGATTTTTATCTTTTGAAGACTTGTAAGGAGGTTAAAAACAAAAGAAAAATGCATAAATGCTTACCAGACCGTCTAGTTGGTCAAAAATATGTTTAGGAACTTAGCAAACTATCTAGATCGTTCAAGGTCTCAACATCGTTTTGTCTAGCGAAAGTGGCTATCCTTTGAGCATAAATTTCTAAACTTCAAAATACTTTAATTGAAAGGTCATATCTCTCTAGATAATTAGAAAAAAAAATGAAAAAATATGTTTAAAATGTAACTTTAGCCAACAATCTCAATTAATATTCAATTAATTCTAATTGGATAAATCTCATTCAAAAGAGTAAATTTATTCTAAATTATAGTGGTGTAACAAAGTCAAGATTAATCACTTTAAATGTAAATATAAATGTACTCTTTAGACATGTTTCGTTGCACTGAATTGCATTACTTGACCGTAGGTTTGAGTATGCTCGTGGAAAATGAATATATGAGTGTGGTTGACTATTGAAAATACAAAAATCTTCTTAAAACTTAATTTCAACTGCACAGTAATATTCACCCTCAAAAGAATACTACACAGTGTTCAACAAACCAAAAACACAAATGCACAAGAAAAAAATTCCACTCTCATCATAAAACTCAGCCTGTGTGAAACTCAATTTCAAAACTTAAATCCATGCATTTTCCTACTTAAATCTTCTTCTCTGTAGGTGTAGCTAGCTCTTGCCATAACACCTGATCGCCATATTCTTGTTGAACTAAACTTATCCAATGCATGTACTCACTAAAGGTTAAGCAAGAACATGTTGCAATATTTGTTATTTTCTTCACTCTTGCACAAGAAAATTCTCTCTTGCAAACTCACTCATAATCACGACCACCATATTCATTTTACACTCAAATCCCATTTTTTATTGTTTTTTTTGGGTGTGAGGAGAAACCCTATGTACTGGCCAGCCCACAATTTAGTGTTGTAGCGATATATAATTGTGTAATTTTGTTTTAGTATCGATATATATATCTTCACTCAGACTATATATATGAATGGCTAGGCTGTGGTATTTGCATTATACATTGACATGGCTATAGATTCTAGGAAAGTGAAAGTTTCGTGTTGATTTCTTGGGTTTCTCTGCAATGATCCGTCTTCTCATCATTGTTGCCATCTCTCTGACTTAAACTCAGTCGCAAATCAGGCATCCACTGCTTCTCTTTCTGCATTTTTTCTTGATTCGACTGCATTTGATGTAAACAAGTTCTATCAAAGGTGGAAAAAGGTAAAAATAATAGTTTTGTATATAGTTCATGAAAGTACGCAATTTTTTTTCTTATATCTAATTACTAAAAATTTAATGAATTAGAAAACAAATTTAGTAACGAAAAATATCCTTTTACTAAATTTTAGTGACAGATTTTTTTAAATTTTATAGTTAAATTTTATCTTACTATTTTTAGTTCATAAATTTTAAAAAAATGATAAAAACAAGTTTTTATCCTTGAAAAAATTAAAAAATCACTAATAGTATTAAATATAAAGATTAAAAATTTAAATAATTTTTTTTCAAGGAATAAAATATATCTAATCCAAGAAAATAACAACAATCTTATTTTCTTAAGCCTTACCTTAATCCGAAATGGAGGTTCAAATTCTAGCTTGGAACTGTTCGAATAGCTGCGATGCTCATCAGAGTTAGATATATGTTCCCTGATTCTTGTTTTGTTTGCGAAGTTCAAGTCACTTGGTCTAAGAGATGCTGGAGTAGTGGTGCCAAATTGATGAAGTAACACAGATTGTGACTCAGTATTAGAAGGTAACCTTTTCTTCCAGGGGTGATTGTTCATAATTTCTAATGGAGGCCATCTTTTCCCTTCAAGAAACTGGCTTGGTCTCATGGGTACAATGCTGGTAGCATCCATTTGGTTTGAAGACATTGATCTTGCTTGCGGTTGTAAGGCTGCTGAGGCAACTTCGTTGCTAGAGTAACTTGGTTTTCTAAAAGGTTGATGATTATTGAAGTACCATTTTTGGTGCCTGGTGTAAGATTGCAGATTGGATTAAATTGCAGAAGCATGGAAAAAATCTGGAATAAAATGACTTAAAATGTTTGCATGGTTAATTACCTTGAGTCGATGGCTTTTGAATGTGGATGTGATAGGGTCGAAGGATGCAAGAGACCATGGAAATAACTGTGCTCGCTGTAATCACTTGCTAGAATAATTCCACCATTTCCCATCTTAAAATGTTGACGAGGATGGGTCATATGAGAAATACGACCAAGTTCATGGGTTGATTTGTATGTTTCGCTTAATACTGAAAAGTGAATGCGGATGAATATATAGTAAAAAAGTTAAAATAACAATACAATGTCACTAACAGTACAATCTCGAACATGCTTGAGAAAAAACACGGCCAATAAAATTAATATTTAAAATAATTTTTATTATTAATAAAAAATTATAAATTATTTTTTAAATTGGTATATAATATTAACTACCAGGTTACCGAATATTTTAGATTTTAAATTAATTTTTATAATGATAAAAACTATTTTAAATATTAATAATTTTTTATTTATAAAATAATATTAAATTTAAATAATATAATAATTAATTATTTATTATCTCTAAAATTAATTGTAATTTAATAATTTTTTATTAAATTTTAAAATTGACTTTTATAAAATTATAATTTTTTCGTTAAAAATAGTTATTTAAGATATTTACCTTAAAACTTTGTTTGATTCAACTTCTCCTTTTGAGAGAAAAGAGAGACCCAAAATAAATCGGACGAACTTTTCTTAAGTTCACTAAGATATTTACTTGTCTTTCTAAGTATAATATTTTTCAAACAAATATTGAATTCTTAATATAAACATTATGCTGAGTTAAATTAATATAATTTTGTTTGAATAGGAAATATTGAGATATACACACTATTAAGAAAAAGTAAAAAATAGTATGGGTTAAACACATATGTAAAAACCTCAAGGACGCTAAGTGAAAAATAAGGTGAACATAGCATCTCATGAAAATGAACATTGGAAAGCTGAATTTTTTTTTTTTTTTTGCATAAGCTTAGAATTATTGTTGTAGGCTAAGGTGGTCAAACCCTTATACAAAGAAATTATAATTATCAGATATCACAAAATCTTTCAAACTACTATATATCAAACTCTATGACTAAGCCCTAGCTAGTTAACTGAGATGTGGAAGCTATTAAGTGAAATGGAAACTAGCTGAGTCAAACTTAGAGAAGTTCAAGCCCTTTTTAACCTAAACAAAGAAGCAAATAATGAAGGGAAAGCTTTAGCTTAATGGTTGGAGAAGTAAATAGGGAGGGTTAAGCCCTAACTTAATGGTTGGCACAAAATTTTTCGCTCCATGAAGTTAATAACCAACTTAAACCCGAAACAAAAAAAAACAACACAAAATGAATCAAAATGAACTAACGCACCTCAACCACTACAAGAACCAACACCACGAGAACCAAATAAGGGATTAATAGTTGGTTGGGTTGGTTTTCCTTTTGTAGTTTTGTGTCTGGACAGTTGTTAAGTTTTGGATTGATGTGAGTTTCTCTCCAAAATGTAAAAGAGTTTGAATACCCCTAAAATGATTCATATTTATTTATTTATTTATTTTTCTTACTAATAAAAAAAATGAGAACGAATCAACCAACAACAAATCCAGCCACCAAGAACAATAGAGGCAACATTTGAGCCGAGAAATAGCCATGAACCATGAGCCAAGAACCAAGCGAAAGGAGAGGGAGAGCAAAACGAGAGGGGAAGCGAAAATGACCATAGTGAGAAGCAAGAAATGGAAACCACCAAATGCAATAGGAACCAATGAAAACTACAACAAATACACACACCAAGATCAATGGAGGCAACCTTTGAACCACGAATGGAGCCACAAGCGGACAAACATGGTACCCATTTATAACAACATATCTTATGGAAGTGGTGGAAGGGAAATACAAAATGTATATGAAGAGAAAGATGAGGCTACAAGTCCAATCTGTGACCCCGGTGAAGTAGATTTAAGCTGAGGGACCATGAGATGTTTGCTGGGTATGATGCAACAAATTCTGCAGTTTTGTTGTTAGCCTTGCGAGGTGGCTCAACATTCATGAAAAGGGAAGCAAATTTTTTTTAATGTAATCTCTATTGAGTCATCAATAATTTATGTATAGGTTATATAAGGGTTGGAAGTGAAGTATCCGTTTTATTTTTAATTTAATTAATTATTTAAAAAAAAAAAAACAGGTTTAAGTGAAAATGGTAAAGTGAAAATAAGAGTTAGAGATTTCGGATTTCAAACACAAATGATAAAGTGAAAAGAAATGACATGCAGAAAAGGGATGCAGTGGCACTACATAACTTAAGTAGCAAGGGCCAAGCCCGGGCTTCTTCCACATGTATCTGCCTAGTCCTCTCTTAGGCCCTAGCAAAGTCTCCAATGCTAGCTTAGTCCAATTGACCTGTGTCGATCAGATCCTAGCTTAGTCCAATTGACCTATGTGTTCTATGTAGTTTGAAGGAGGAAAATGTCTCTCATTTTTTTTTTACTTTTAAGATAATGTGCAATGGTATTTGTGTGACAAAGGTCTAAGCTATGTACACCATAACCAGCCTATAATTCTTCTCCAAAATTTTACAGGTCCTGAATTTAATAAAAAATGCAATTAGCTTTAGAGAAGTGTATGGATCTCTGTTGTTTAGAATATATGGTGCCACAGAAATAGAATAAGTAGGGTATAAAATTTTCAAAGAAAATCTTTACTTAGACACAATTACAAGCGTGGATACAGATGAAACACAAAATTCTTGCATGAACTTCACTTACTTGGATCGGTATAATTGCCCTCTTCAATCTTTCAGGTCAGTAAAATAGGTTGCTTAAGCTAGAAATTAGGGGGGATAGGGGGAAAGCGAGTAGTAACTTAATGGATGTGGTCTAAATAGCCGGTTGCAACATGAGCCGAGATGTCATTGTTAAGGAACATTATAAATAGGATTTAGATCAGAGGGTCTATGAAAGAAGATTCATGTGTGCAGCAAAAATGTATCAAGGGCAATACTAAAATCCAGTGACGTTTTTCAGCTTATCAGTTTAAGGTTTATAGTCTAGAATGGGTCATATCTTTCTCCAGTGCAGACATGGAAGTAAATTGATGATACCTGAATGAGGAACTATTGTGCACAAGCTTACTATAAACGAGGAGGATCTAATGATTTCACATACAAATTAGGTGGTTCCTATATCAAGGAGAATTCACACACCCTATATTACACCTGGTGTTGCCTGTCAATGTAATTATGTTGTACATCAATGCAATATGGACGGGAAGCATCAAATCTATCACTCTAGAAATCTCATTACTGAATAGCAGTGACATGGGTAATGAATCATTAAACAAGTCCAATGATAAAAGCAGTTTATGGTCCCTATGAAGTCCAATATCAAAATGTTGTGAAGAGAAGTAAGAACAAAACTCTTAACATTGGATGCAACGTGTTTTCTGACATCAGTGTATGATATATTATTGATTCCTTGAAGAATCTGTATTGTATGGAGAAATGGTTGTTATTGTATTAAAATTGTGATCCTTAGACAATTAGGTGGCCTCATTTTGAGTGAGATAAAGAAGGCAGGCTAAGTTTTATAATTATACTAGTTATATTATGTATACGGTTATAAGCACTCCCTTATGTTTTCTATTTATATTATTTTTTTATTGATAAAAAATAGTTATTTAAATTTAACTATAAAAATATTTTAATCCAACATATTTATTGATTATTTAGTTAAAGATTAGTCTTAAAATTTAAATACTATATCTAGCCTCTATTTAACTTAATATGAACAAGTGTGATTAGCATTTTCAGTCTGAGTTGTGAATTTTGAATACGGTATCAAACAAAATATGAGAGATATATATACAAAAGCGCACACTCTTTAAATTGTAAAAAAGTTTAAATAAGAAAAATAAATATATTAATATCAACTAAAAAAAGTGGTATAAGCCAATGAATCACATCCCAAAATTATAAATAAAAAAAAAGGATTAAATTGCATTAGCACGCTTGTAAGATTTAGAATAGATCTCACCTTGCCCGGCCTCATCTAGTTTCTTGCTCCGATACATCTAAAATGAAAATTGCATAACTGTGAATAATCTATGGCAATTAAACATCAAATAATTTTCCAGGGAAAAAGTGCAATCTTATCAAACCCCCAATTTTGTTGCTACCTGCAAATGACTCTTGACATGAGCAATGCTGAGTCCTCTTACATTCATTAGCTGAAGCACCAATTTGGGTGTTGCTCCTGCGCCAATTGATGCAAAGATAGCCAAACATTTTAGGTCAAATCATTTTTTTAATTGTAAAAATATGTTAATGAAGAATTCAAATACTACTCTAACCCGTTTACAAAAATCTTAACAATGTCACATTAATTAAAAGAGTAAACAAAGACAAGCTACATAGAATAAAATAGAAGAATAAATATAAACTACACTCTTGACCTTAACTAAATCATGTTAACTATCTAATCTTTATCAATAACATATATATATAAGGCTTTTCCTGGCCTCTATATCTATATATCTATCAATATCTATAGATATATACATGACTTACTCTCTTGACCTCCAAGCCTTTCAACAGCATGCACAAAAGAAAGATGAAGTTCAGGTGTCCAACGAAGTCTAGGCATCTTTGATCTAACATATTGTCTCACACCACCTCTTCGTTCATTATTTCCTTCCCTTGTTATGCTGCTACTTTTATTTGTTGAAGTACCTTCATCCTTAGCTTCCTCATATATCTTATCATTAGCATTGCTATTATTTTCACTACTAGCTTCTTCATTCAAATCAAAGGATGAGCACTTTTGGGATGATCCCATTGAACTGTCATCAACCTGTTCATCACTCATATCATATTCATCTGACATATTCGTTTGTTGTCGCTCAGGAATCAGGATCACCTCCCACTTCAATTCTTTATTGTGTACAAATTATGAATGACATTCTGAAATAAACACAAAATTAATATATATTTAAATGTACAGATCAAAGTTGGCAAAATAAACAATAACATGACACGTACGTAGTTTCTATACAACAATTACGAAGCTTTAAAACTCATAATATTATTATATTACAAGAAGCTGTACCAAAGAAAGTCACAAAGTAGTGAACAGTGAGAAGTTATGGCACAAAGAGCTGTAGTAGGTCAAAATTCATGAATTTTAGTGTAAAAGTGCAACCAACTTGTCTACCGTGAAGCTGTGAATAAAATTTATGAGGATGTGTCAAGTTCAGATCTGCATATTTAAGTTGAAAGGAATTAACTGAAGGGGTAGACGAAGAAATTTAGTGCTACTAAAAATATGTAATTTGTATGAACAGACGCTTTAGTTTACTTTAGGTCATGTCATTTCCTACTCAGGAAATATACCGAGAAATATATTGTTCTAATTTAATCACTGAAACAATAAATTTCAAAAGGTTCCTATATATTACGAGTTCAGGAGATTTAGAAAACACACTCATGATTATGTCCACGAACTAAAAAATATTAGTGAATAAAGAAAACCTGGATATAGCGGCAGAGAGAGAAATTGTTTATTCGGAGTTAATTAACATTTTATCTATACAAACGTTTTAGGATATGTGAAAAATGGTGTTTAGGACAAGACAAGGTGCAACACTTGTATCTTTAAATAACAATCAAGGTTCTTATTCTAGACGTATTAAGAAAAGATGTACGATATCAAGAGAAAGGGTTATTGTTTTGCCCCTTGTGAATGATAAATTCAAAACCACTGCTAATCACCAGGAACAAAGCACATCTTAGTTAGGGAAATGCGGTTCAGAAGGAAGTATCGTGTGCTTAAAAATCTTCTTTGAAATAGAAAACTTATGATTGATTTAGAAATCCTCAACAGATTGTGTATGAATAAATTTCAAGATGTTTCAAGATAATGAAAAATTATAGTTTTCGGGAAGTAATATTAGAGGGGTGGTTTTATATATATAATCATTAACTAGAAACAAAGAGAAAGAAATAGTATTCATATACAATCATAAGAAACAAAGAGAAAGGAATGGTATTCATGATCCTAAGTCCAGACAAAAGAAGAGGGAGAAAGAAACCCAAGAAAACGGTGGATATATAAACTGGTATTCCTTGATGGTTTGCCCAAGAAATTAACAGAAGAAAAGAAAGAAACAATACTTTGATTTTGAGTGTTTCACCTTTTTCCCTAAAGCACCACCATTCACGATGCTGATGTGCCCTCTATTCTTTCTTTTCCGAAACCTGTTGATCATATATGAAGCTGCTCTTATATCCAAATTCCAAACATATCTTCACTGAGCCACCTGTGGAAAAGCTGTGTGGCCAACAACTGATGGAAAGATTGAACTGAATTTAGTCTTGGTATTGGATCATGCTATATGTTTGGATGGGGAAAGAGGGAGAGAGAGGATATTACTTGATAACTGGTCTTTGTTTTGGGCTGTGTTGTCATATAATTCAGCAGCAGAATTAGAGTCATAAGTTGAAGATATTAGATAGGCTTTTATGGTACCAAAGAAAAGGAAAGAAAAAAAGAAAATTTAGAATCAACAATATTCGGACAGGCTACTTGTTCTCCTTAAATTGTAATAAACCTACATAATGGATACAGATGTTGCTGGTCCCTTTTCCACTGTTGCAAATCATGTGACAATTCCTACCTTTTTCCCCTCTACCCTTTTCTCTCCCTCCCTTGACAGTTGTAAAAATCAATCTACCTCTCTGTCTGTCTCTAACTAGCTAGCTCGTGATTATCTTAACTGTTTGACCTGTGCTAGGGACTTCTCACTTTTATGCTAATTAACACACACAATAATGTTCTTTTATACACTTTATTTTTAAAAAAATTTATTTTAAACCTCAGGTTCATGACAGAGAAAATAGAAAGGAAGAATATGTTTTTTTTTCTCTGTCCTTCTTCCTTACAAAAATATAAAATATGAGTGATATATGAATAATATTACTGTCAGCTTAATTGAACATGCTAGCTATAGCTCCATATTCTTAATATAGGTGCATGTATGTTGTGGACCCCATTTTTAATCCACCTTTCGTTTTCTTCCCACCTAAACTAAGACTTTTTTCCCATTTCAATATACCACAATTTTTCTGTCTCAATAATGTGCATTTTCTCAATCCCTTCCTTCATATATTATTTTTAAAATGTCTCTTATTTTTTTTTTGAAAAATGACATATGTTTCCACAGACTTCTTTGCTTTGTATGTGTAAATGTGACGTCTAATTTTTGGTATCATGTAGAGTATTAGACATCGGACAACCTTAATTAATATAATGCAGTAATGTTGTAATGGGTTTGTGGTTTTATAAACAGTCAAATTTGGTGGGGAGTGTGCGAAAATATTACAATGACATGTACTATAGTTTATTTTTTAGGCCTTTTCAAGAGTAACTGATGGAAAAATATTCATTTCATTATATTGCAATATTTGACCAATTGTTATTTACTTTTCTAAGTGCATGATGAACTATATGACTGGAATCTTGACTCCAACTTTGAATACTTCCATGCACGGGAAAGGAAATGAAAAAGACAATAGGCATTTCTCAATTTACTCAATATTGAATAAGGAAAGTCCAAAGTCCAAGCATTATATTGTTATCAAAATAAACTAACAGTTCAACTCAGCATAGCAATAGCCGAGGTAATTTAACCATTAAGATCCCACTTTTTAACCAACATAGTAATTTATTGTTGTTCAGAGAATCTGTAGGAAAAAGAGGATTTGTTAGCAAAATATTTGACAATTGAGCTTTCTTCTAAAGGAAATCTAGAAGCTGGAAGGGGAAGTTGAAATTTATATCAACTTTATTGACTTCTGATGCACCCAACTCTTTTAATTTGTTGAATACCGCAACCATATGTGGTTTAACTTCGTGATGTCTTTATCAATCCCATATACCATTACTATTATTAGTACTAGTAACACCAATTTTCCTACTCCAGGTTTTTGTTAAATTCCAGGACATCACAACTCAAAAAGTGACATTGCCAATTCTGGTTTATCTATCCTCTCACAACTAATTACTAATATATATATCACTCGAGTGTTATAAATTTTCATACTATATGTCCTTTCAGTTTTCATATGTTCCTATGCTGTTTTTGTTTTACTGGGATGTGAAGTATTTGTTTTTCACTGGTGGGTGGGAAGTGACTTTTTGTGCTGTGTATTGATGCCTCGTTTGGCCACATCAGGATTATATTTTTTTTTTTATGTTAGTCAAATCTATTTCATTTATTCTTTTTTGATAAAAATAAATAATAAATTTGCATACTACGTTATTTGTGTAATCATTCTATCTTTCCCATTACTTTTGCTGCAATAAATTCTTGAAAAAAAAATTGTTCAAATACAATCAGTCAGTTGGATGCTATCAAAGTAACTGTTTCAATGTTGTATATTGATTGTGATTATTATACATATCACGTGCTCCATTTTTATACATACATTATGTAATACCATTGCAATATTTTTTGTTTGACAGACTATATATTATTCATTTAGGTTTAGTAAACAGTATAAAAATCATAAATAAAATCTATTAGAGTGAAATTCACTATAATTTCAGATTTTTCTGTAAACTTTAACCAATAATAAAAAATGTACTTAAAAACTTTAGTTATATTTTTTATGACAACGAAGTCTAACATAAATGATTGATAAATGCGTTCCATAAATTAATGAATTAAAGGTTTTTTTAGTTTTTTTTTGGCAAAAAATTAATTGATAAAGATTTGATTTTCCGTAATATTCATATATAAAAAATGAAAAGGAATTAAACTATTTTAAGAGTAATGTTAAGAGACCAACTTTTTACTTTCATCTTTTATTTATTTTCTTCCGTATAATGTATAAGAATGAATTACTCAATTTAACTAACACTACTACAAGAAAAACATGAAATAAGAACTAAATTAGAAACCATTTTAGAAACTAAACAAAAATTTGGTTTCTAAATTAGTTTATATTATTATTAAATGATTTTAAATCTAATTAACAACCAATGTTTTAACTATTAATTATTTAGTTTCTAAATTTGGTAACAAAAATTTTAGTTGCTAATTAGATATCAATTTAGAAACCACTAAACAATAACAGAAACTAATTTAGAAACCAAAAATTTCTTAATTTCTAAAATAGTTTCTAATTTAATCACTATAACAACTAATTATTTTTTGTTACTAAAAATTAATTTCTATTTCATTATAATAAGGATGAGTAATTTAATCAATGAAAAATATTATTTCTATAACCTGTACCATTAAAAAAGGATCAATAATCCTGGGTTAACAGTTGAGATAAAGAAGAGTCAAATTTGAAGTTTGGTAGATGAAAAAAATGCGGAATGGCAGAGTCTGAAGTCAGAAAGCAAACAAAGAAAATATGTTTCTCCCATAAGATGTGCTGATTATAAGGGCACAAATTTTGATCAGTTTCCCCTCTTTGGGTTGTTTGTGTCCCAAAAGGACAAAGAGGGCCTGCAGATTGGGACAACGTTGGAATCAGCTGGGAAATTAGGTTTAGCTAGATACCGTCCAAAGCTCGTTTTGCGTGGCATGTGCATAGATATATAATATATAATCTCTGAGCCCAGTGCTCACAGTGAGAGTGTTATATATAGAGAGAGAGAGAGAAACAGTGATGACAGATATTCGAAGAATTAAAGTAAAGAGTTTGGCAGTGACAAAATTACGTGGAAAGAAGAGAAATAGGAAAAGCTTAAGAAATTTAAAAGCATTGGGTTGGTTTTGTCCTGACGTTTGCATGAGAGTTGACATTTGATGATATATTAAACATCATAAGAATCTTTCAAAGAATTAGGCCAATTTTTATACCATTTCATGGATGAAGACGTCCAACCTAGCATTACATTATTATATACACTGACATCCCTCACCATCTACATCTATAAAATACTTCATCATATTAAGCATTTCTTGATTCACCCATAAAGGAGAATCATGTCCTATAACAGCCACAGCAAAACACTTTTATATATCAATTATGTGCCAAGCTTTTATCCCCCTTTGGTATGGAATCATGCAGGATGTTGCATGCTGCTGCTGTGCATTGAAGTTGACAATCCATGACTGGGAAATTAATGCATAGTCAAAATAATTTCATTATTCTACTGCTAATTTCCAAACACCTATACTTTACTAATACTCATCATCAATTTGGAAGCGATGGTAAAAACACGTCACTCACAATACACATTAAATAACAATAAGTATTTTCACTCGAAGTTTTTTTAGTCCCACGTGAATTAAAGATAAAAACATTTTTTAATATAAAAATATGTACAAATCTTGAGTTTTATAAAATTAAATTATATTTAAAATTAACTTTTTAATATAATATTATATGCATTTAGAATTTATGGAGAGTTTGTTAACATTAAAGTCTCATTCTTCATAATTTTTTAGTAAGTATCATTTGACAAATACTTAATTAAAAAGATTTTTAAAATATATTAACTCCTTCAATTTTTTATATTTTTTTTACAATATGCATGAAAAAAAAAACTTGTCAGAAAATCCTGTGTAATCTAAGCCAAATCATTAAATTGGTGTTTCTAATAGTATTTATAGACACGTAAAAGAAGAAGGTATTTTATTTATTAATCATTAAGTAAGTATTTTAAATCATTAAGTGAGTTGTTAAGAGTACATGTTAGAAAAATATAGAAAAAATATACTTAGTTTACATTAATTTATATTGGCGAAGAAAGATCTTAAAGCATTGTGTTTCAATAAATTCAACCATAGAGTTGTTGAAACTTGTAAGTATGGCAAGTAACTACAATTATGACGGTCCCTTGGTAGTTTCAAGCACATGTTAATTAAGGAGATTGAAAATCTATATACAAAGAAATTTAAACACTTTAATCAACGCTATATTGCGTAAAAAAAAAACTCAATGTTATATACATTTGATTTTTAGAGTATACTTTTCATCTTATCTCTTTTTTTTTCTTTTTTTTTTATCTGAATAATCAATATTTAAAAGAGACCGTCGAAAAGTGAGTTTAACAGTTCAAACTGTGAATTTTCTAAGTCACGCAACCTCTACGGTATTGTTTTATAAAGAAACGTGTGTTATTTTTAACCAAAAAATAGTTAGATTTAATCCTTTGATTAGTCCTCCCCTTATCCACTGAAAAAAACCCTTTGGATTCAAAAGATCCATAAAAAAATACGCCTTTAAGATTATTTTTGGTTTTAATATCTTTTAAAAAAAAAATCATGACGCAAAACATCTTATAAAAATAAAATGGGGGAGAATAGTTCACAGGAGTTCCAGCAGGGGCAATCATTTTTCAATGTTTAATAGGATTTTAATTCTTAAAATTTAAAGTAAATTTTGGTTTCCGAAAATTTAAATAATCATTTAGTTTCTGTGGAGTAAATTGGACTTGATGTAGAGTTAAGCAAAATGAATAGAGACAACGTGGAGAAAATTACCAATTTTAAATTGGACTAGATGCAAACTTTTAAAGCCTTCATACAGTGAAATTCAGATTGAATTTAAAGACTTTAAATCTAGCTTGTATGATTTTTTTTAATAGTTTCTTTATTAACCAGAAACAATAAATAAATATAAATCATTTAAGCGGTGACACAATTTTTTTAACAAGAAGAAAAAAATTATAAGATCTCATATCTCAACTTATCTTAAACTTCCAACGAAAGCTACCAACTATTTTTTACCCAATACCAATAAAAAAGTTCATCTTTGACAACCGACAGAATATAAAAACACATCAAAATCCAAAATAGATAAAAACATAAAAAAAACATCAAACATTAAAAAAAAAACTTTCAAAAACACATTATATCATGCTAATGGACATTTTTTTTATCAATAATAAAAAAATAAATAAATTAAAATATTTAAAAAATATTTCCAACTCTTATAAAAGAAAAAGTACTTCTGTATATAGTTCTTGAAAACCATGTCCTTCAGAAACATGTTCCAACAATAGAAACAATCCACGGGAACCACATGAACCTAATAAAGTACCCAAAAAGACGCGTACTCTATCTTAAAAAGGCCATAAAAAAACAGTCATAAATTTAACAAATTATGTATAAGCAACTAAGCAAAATAAGCAAGACTTCGGATGAAAATGGTGGGATAATTATTCCTCTGCTATCAAATTCCAACTTGTCCTGGTAGTCACAGTGATAAAAAAAACTCATTTTTATTAGATTTTCTCGTATAATTATAAAATTGGTAATTAAATTTTTGGTAGTCAATTAAATATTAATTTAAAATTGTTTATAAATAATAAAAATTATTTTAAATATTAATAATTAATTTAATTTTTAAAATTATATATAATTTAGTTAATATAATGATTAATTATATTTTATTTTTAAAATTGATTTTTATTGAATAATTTTCTTATATAAATATTTAAGATATGCTAATGATACATTATAAACATAAAAATACTCAGTGTGATTAAACATATCACATGGAAGATCATATTTAGTCCTTATATTTCATATTAATAACATTTATAAGATGGACCATCATATTAATAAAAAAACTAATAGTAGAAAAACAAAACTTACCTCATAATAATTTTTTAAAATAATAATAATGTTGTTAATAATATTAATAATAAAAAACATATTTCTAATACATTAAAAATAATAATTAATAATAATCAATAATATTAATAATAATAATTTTATTAATCAAATTATTTAATTAATATTTTTATTTTAATATATTAATAAAAAATAAAATTATTATTATTATTACTATTATTATTATCTTCATTATTATTGCAAAAAGAATATTAAATTAATATTATTATTTTCCTATATACTAATATAAATAAGGTTATTAATATTATTATTATCATAAATTAGTGAAAACACAATGTTGTTGCGCCTGTGTATCCGTATTTTTCTCTCTTCTACTCAATTTTCATTATGATAGAAATTTAAAATATATAAATAAATAATTTTGAAAGAGTCGAAATTGAAAAAAAATATATAACATATAAAAGAAAAATGATGAATTGATTAATCAACTTTTTTTTTTCTTCTCTAGTTTGAGTTTTTCTTCTTTTTCAAGCTTTTTCTATTCTTTCATTTGTAGTTTTGATATTTGAGAATATGATGATATTCACATTAAGGTTAGGATTTTGTAGAGAGAATTATTGGAAATAAAGGTTATTTTATTTGATATGTGAGATTTTGTGTGAAAAGAGGACGAGGATATCCTATTTCTTTTTTGTTGTCTTAAAATAAGGAATTAAGGAAAAAGTAGAAGAAATTAGAATGCATATAAAAAGTGTCAATTATAATATTAATATAACTTTTTTTTTTAAGTAATTCACATGAAATGACAAAATACTCCCTTATACTAATAAAATAAGATATATTAAATAAGGGTAGAATCAGAAACAATTTGTGTACACCAAAAAACGATCATTTAAAAAAATCCTCTTTATTTATAGGAATAGATTATTATTATTAATAATAATAAATTATTAATATTACTATTACAATTAATATTTTTATTATTATTACTATCGTAATTATTATTATTATTATATCAAATTATTAAATTAATATTTTTATTTTAAGATATATTAATATAAAATAAAATTGTTAATATTACTATTATAATTAATCTATGGGTAATAATATGTATATAATGTTAAATTTTACCTAAAATATATATATATATATATATTTTGATAATTTACCTATAGATCAGTATTAGTAGGTAATAATCCTTATATAATTGTGATTTTACTCATGAATAAAGATTAATAAATAATATACACATGTAATATCAATGGATAAAGATTCATAAATAATGTTGGTATGTAATGCTAATTTACGTTTGTATATAATAATTTATTTGTAGATAATTTTGAAATTTCTTATAATAAAGTAAGAGACTTTTAAGATAAATATTTTAAATTGGGGTATATAAAATATTTATAAGTCGTATATGTCACAAAGATTAAAAAAACAACATACAAATCATATTGTTTCATCTATACATTACTAGAAAATCATAGAATAGAAAGCAATTTTTAGAGACCAAAATAATTAGTTACAATAAGAACTAAAATAAAGACTATTTTAAAAACTAAAAAGAAATTAGTTTCTACATTATTTTATATTATTGTTAAATAGTTTTTAAATTGGTATCTAATTAGCAACTAAGGTTTTAACTACCAATTATTTAGTTTCTAAATTTGGTAGCAAAAACATTGGTTGCTAATTAGATACCAATTTAAAAACTATTTAACAATAATAGAAAATAATAGAAACTAATTTAAAAACCAATTTTTTTTTTTAATTTCTAGAATGGTTTCTAACTTAGTTACTATTGCAACTAATTATTTTGGTTTCTATAAATTGATTTTTATTTCATGATTTTCTTTTAATGATAATACTATTGGATTATATAATCTCTACGTACTTTTGAGATTCTTCTATCCAAAAACATCAAATCTATTTTTTATTTTTTAACTGGTTTATCTGTAATGTATTTTAGAGTTACATAATCTAAAAACTTAACATACAATTCAATTTGGAATCTCCCCAACAAGATCATAAACACAAAAACTATGAAATGCAATGACAAAAACTTGTCTTAAAGGAAGATGATAAAGGAAAACAATGATACAATCCTCTTGCGATAACTAGAGACGATAAAGGAATGATTTGCCAGTAAAGAGGTGCAGCGAGGAATGAAAATATGTTAAGTTTTTATATGTATAAAAGGGTATTTTTGATATTTTCGACAACTCATAGTGAGATAGTTAGAAAGCATGGAGTATAGGAAGCAAAATCCCAGCTTATGTTATGAAAAAAGTAGGCTTCTTAACACAAGGCCCAAAACCATTGATCAACTCATCTATATATATTTATTTATTTTGTTAAAGAAAATAACATAAATAACCAATAAGTAATATTATTAATATATATTTATCCTCTTTTTAAAATTAAATGTTCCTAAAATAATATATATATATATATATATTGATAAATTAGCTTCTCTAAACTTGATATTTTAAATTATAAAGAAAATTATTTTATTTTTTATTTTATATCTAGAAATATTTATAAAGAAATTTATAAAAAAGGAACCCAATTTTAACTAGGAAAACACCATAAAGATCCATTTTAATAACCAAAATCCGTGATTGTTTTAAAAATGAGATTGAAAAGACCATAACTTGAAATTTCATGATCTATATATCGTATTGGTTTTTAAAACATCATAAGCATAAGACTAAAAGTATATAACTCCTCGAGAGGAATGGATCTAGTGAGAATTTACATTGATACGCTTATTAAACAGAGATTGCTGCTGCCAACAATAATTGAATACCATGCATGAATTTTAACTTTTTTACTGACGAGTGTTCAACCAACTCCTTCACTAAAATTTTCAATAAAAAGACTAATATAAATAAAGCTAACCAGTTTTTTTAATAAAAAAACTATATAAATAATAGAATACTGGATTTTCTAACTCGTATAAAAAAAAGATATATATAATTAAGATATCCATATATGTTCTATTTAATCTCTTACACTTTTGGATTTATTAGTATGTCTTTTCTAAAAAAAAATGGAACTATTAAAGCAACACATGGTTAAGAAGAAAAGCTTATGCTTCTCTAAGGTATTGTTATAGACATGCCAATTGGAGAACATTCAAAATAGTCAATAACAAGTGTGCTTTAACCTAATTTGTGATCTTTTTATCTGTGAGATTTTACCTAGTATATATGGAGTCAGTCTTAACCCTGCGTCTACCGTTATGATTTTCTCTTTAATGTCTGATTAATGCTAATTAATCCAAATCCCCGTTCTATGCTATTATTCATTTACATCGGCCTCCTACACTTTGGTAGTGCTCTTTGATTGTTATACAAATAAAAAAGAAGAGCATAGGGAATCATCTCTTTATTCTTTACTGTCAAGAAAAAAGATGGTGGACTAACTAATATTTTGATCAGTTAATGAAAAAGCTCAATGCAAAAAAAATGCACGTTGGGTTTTGAAAACAATTGAAATCATTGAGATAATAATGAGTTTTAGCTGTTTTACCGAGAAGGTCTACGGTTCGAGTCCGTATAGCCCTAATATTCCTACAGATACTAATAATATTCAGAATATTTAGGATCAAATCTATATCATTACTAAGACTATTCCTAAAAAATAAAAATAATTTTTAAATTTATATCCGAACATATATATTCATATTGGATAGAATAATCTTAATATTAGTATATTAATGACCAAGGATTGGCCCAAAGCTCATAACCCAACAGGTATGTTTGAGAAGTCAAAAGTGTTGTGTTAGTGACTTGATCCTCATCTCGTTCAGTTGTAATTTACTTGGCTTTTCAGTCTCTAATTGACAATAAAAACCAGGAATTATAAAATCCTTCATCCGCGATACATATCGTTTTGTCAATCGTTTTGTGGTTCGAATCCTAACTTGATACATTTTTGTGAATAGTTTTGTAGTTCTAATCCTAACTTGAAATGGGTGAATCGAATGTGAATCGTGTCATTCGGGATTCAGTTCCGTCATGGACGATTTGTGAGAAGAAAAAAAAGTGAAAAATCATAAAGAAACAGGGTGGAGAAGAAACTCAGTGAAGAGGAAATTCAGTGTAGAAGATGAAGTTCAACAGAAAAGACAAAATGCAAAGAAGATGAACAATGAAAAAGACAAACATCAGAGAATAGTAACATAGAAGACAAACAGTAAAAAGAGAGTAGGAGAAGATGAATATTGAGAGAGAGACTCGTGAATAACTTATTCATTTTTTTCCACCTAAGAGTTTTAATCTTATTAACTTGTTTTAATGATACCAACTTACGTAACAATAATATTTTTTATCTTTTTTTTATAAAACATTAATACGATCTAATTGAAAAAAAAAATTATTTAAACTAATATATAAGTGTTATTATATTTCTTATTTTTTATGTATAAAATTAGTTATTATTTAATAATTTTTATTTTATTTCTATTGTAGAAGTTTCACAATATTATTTAAATTACTATATATTTATTCTTATATTTTTTATTTTTATATAAAATTATTTGTTATTAAGGATTATTTTTCTTTAATTTTTTTGAAAAGAAAATAAGTTTTGAATTAATATAAAAAAATTATTATATTCTTTATTTTAATTTTTCATAAAAATAATGATTGTTTAAAATTTTTGTTTATTAATATCTTTTGGATTATTAAAGTAATGTATCTTAGGATTCATAATAAGATTTATTCATAAAACATTAAAATAATTTATTATTTGAATCTCTTCAATAACCATTGTGGAGAGATTTGAGAATGGTGTGCAAGAGAGAAAATCAATTTAGTTGGTTTGAAAAATTTTGTTTGTAAAAACTTTGAACTAAGGTTATGAGGAGAAAGATGAGTAGGTGAAGAAAGTAGTTGAATGGTGGGTAAATCTTGGATTTGGAGGCTAATTTGGAGAAGAAAATTATTTAAGTGAGTGAAGAATTTGTTGCACAATCTCTACTTAAATCTGGAAAAATAATGAAGAGGATAAATGAGTTTGGAAGGAGTTTAAGTAGTAGTTATGCCGTCAAATCAACATGTTTTAGCTTATATAAAATAAATAAATAAAAGTGTTTAGATAGGCTCAATTCCCTATTTAGCACCATTTACACTTTTATTTCCCCATCTAGCACCCTTTTGTTTTTATTTTCCTATTTAGCACCATTTTATTTTTATTTCTCTATCTAGCACCTTTTTATTTTTTATTTCCCTATCTAGCACCATTTTAAAAATAAATAAATAATAATTTTTTTTATAATTTTAATTTTAAATGCATTAAAAAATAAATATTTGTAATGTTTAAAATAATCAGAAATATAATTAATAAATAAAGAAATGAGTTTTTACAAAATAAAAATAAGTAAGTAATAAATTAAAAATGTTTAGTTTAAACTTTTTCATTTTATGATCAACATATATAAATAAATATATTAAAAAGTTTAGTTTAAAAATAAATGATCATCTTTCATTTAGAAAAATATTAAAAATTTAGAAAACATTAAATGAATGATCATCTTTCATTTATATATTAAAAACTTTAAATATATAAAAAAAGTATATTAAAAATGTTTAGTTTAAAAATGAATTATCAACTTTCATTTATTTTTCTTCAATGGTACATTGAATGAAACATAATTAATGACGAGAAGTGCACAATCCAGTAATATTGGGACAAGTTCTTTTTGTGTGTCCTAGTCTTTGACAATATGAAAAAAAAAAATTGTTCGATCATGTTGTTCTCTTATGTCAATATCAGTCCTTATTTGACTTGACTTAGTCTTCCCCTTTGAGGTTATTTTCATGTCGGAACTTGAGTCTAGTATTTGACCAGTGTATGCAAGCCAATACTCTTCATTTATGAGTTCCATCAAATAGTCTTTCGTAACATGAAAGACCTGTTGCAATGTTACTGTTTTTATTTTCTATATTTATTTATTTTTACATTTTTTCTTCTTCTCATTTTTAAGCATTAAGTGTAGCAATTGCATTAGCTTTTTTTTAGGATTTTGCATTTAGGGTAGACACTTCAATATTATTTTTGTGTCCAATATTAATTAATACTAATTGACTTTGATTTTTTATAATTATGTCATGTATTTTTACTTGAAATTAACATGATTACATCATCAATAATAATAAAAATAAATACTAAATTATGTTTATAGATTCAACTTTTATGTTGTTGTAGAGTTTAATTTTTTATTTTCTTCATTATTAAAAAAAAGTTTAAACTAAACATTTTTAATTTATTACTTATTTATTTTTATTTTGTAAAAACTTGTTTTTTTTATTCATTAATTATATTTATGACTATTTTAAACATTAAAAATATTTATTTTTTAATGCATTCAAAATTAAAATTATCAAAAAAATAATAATTTATTATTTATTTATTTATTTTTGAAATGGTGTTAGATAGAGAAATAAAAAATAAAAGGGTGCTAGATAGGAAAATAAAAACAAAAGAATACTAAATAGGGAAATAAAAACAAAATGGTACTAGACGAGGAAATAAAAGTGAAAATAATGTTAGATAGAGAAATGAGAAACAGATATTGATTACCCATTTGAATTAATCTTTGGAAAAGGAAGGTGATAATGCATTATAATGAAATCAAGTGCTCTTTATGTGATATGAAACTTGAATATCTCAAACATGTCTTGTTTTCTTCTTTTAAAACTTACTTTGTGTGCCAATTATGTTATATACGCATGGGCCATTAAACATTATAAGACCACAGGCCAAATTCTTCCGGCAACATATCAATTCTAACATGGACCTAACCTAACATGTTATTGAAAATAACAAAAATATTCATTTAAAGTGATGAAAGCAACCTTAAATAAAATGAGGGTGTAAATAAAAATTACTTCCACAACCTTTTATTTGAAAATATTTCGGATTTAGATATCCGAAACACATTTTTAAATTCTAACTTTTTTTATCCAAAATGTATTTTTAATTTTGTGTTTTGGGCTTTTTTATTGAAATTTATTTTTTTTATTTTAATTATATTTACTATTTCCTATTTTTAAATCCAAAATAAGAGTAATTTTGAAAATTTATAAAAATAATAGGGTGTTGGTTAAAATTATATGTTGCAGGAAGAAATTGCCCATTTCTAAACATTTACTTTCTTAAGAGACATCTTTGCTAGAGGGAAGAATATAGAATTATGTTGTATGCAATCTTATAGAGAATGCTTAAATATGTTTTTAAGGGAAGGAATTTGAATTTAACATTATTTTCAATATAAAATTCCTATGTTGGTTTTCACAGAAAAAAAAAAAGAGTAGGGATCCACTAAAGAAAAAATAGAAGCAAATTTCTGAAGAAAAAAAAAAGAAAAAACCAAATACAGGAGTAGTTTATACTTGTATTTCTACAACCAAAAGTCAATAAGGTTATAATCTCATTTTTTACTGTGAGTACATATAATCTCATTAAATGAGATTAAAAAATATTTTATATTCATTTACATTTGAAACAAATATCAAAATGATATTTTTTATATTTGATACTAGAATAAACATTTCTATTTAATTTTATTAGTATGGACTATGTTGGTTGGAGACTGATATTTTAAATAAATTCAACTTTGACAACAAATGAAAAAAAATGACTGAAAGATAAGATTAAAAAGAGTAATTATTAAGCATTTAATATAAATTAATCATTAAAAAGTCATTTAATACTTTATATATATATATATATATATGTGTATTGTCTCTCAGCATTAGTTATATTTTCAAACGAATAATTAGAAATTATTATTTTAGTACAAAAATCATTTAAGTTTGGAGAAGTTTTCTTTTAAATCCTAATCAATATTCTTTAAAAAAAAGTCAGTTATCTGACAACATTTCTGAACATTTTTAGTGGGTGCCTGTTAACCTAATTAGAGCAAGTATGTTAGTACATATTTGAATCACACACTATTTTTTTTAGGTAAAATGAAATTTTAATACACCCCTTAAAAAAAAGATAAATTACATTTATAGGATAAATAGCAAATTCAATTTCACCTTCTAAGGATCGCAACTGGATGAATAATTATGGCCACTCTTTATGTTGTTCATCAATCACAAAGTTTAATAGTTTATGGATTCCAATTTGTCACTGTATACTCTGTATAATAAACCGTATCAAGCAGGAGATGACATTTTTTCTTTCTGTAACATTTTCTAAATATTTTTTTAAAAAAGTTGGTTTTGTTCTCTTTGTTATAAATAATATATTATAAATTTATAATAGTTATGTTTTTATTAAAAAATTAATATATAATGTAAATTTATAAATATTATTATAAATTTTACTATTATTTCTATTCACATATATTAAAACGAAAACATCAATTTCAAAAATTTGATAATCTTATATTCTTGTAACAATAAATTAAATCTTAAGAATTTTAAAGAGAAAATCTGATTTTGTTACTTCCTTATCAAACATCTCTTTCCTTGGTGCTTGAGTTATATAATTAGGTTTCATCTTCTAATAAAAAATCAATTACAGTGGTTCAATTTGCTTAGGCAATCAATTACAGTGGTTGCACAATTTAATTAGTTCAAAAACTCGTTCTTAAGTGACATTTTGTTTCTTAAGCAACATTTTGTCGTTTGAACATAATACTTTATAGGAGAGATATTTTTCTTCACCTTTCTCTGAAGTTCAAAACTTTCCTTAAAATCATAATACTTATCATTTAAATAATAATCATTTAGATGTCGTTTGAGTAATTGAACACCACTTAAGAGATTTTTGCACCATATATTAGAGATACCACTAATTAACATTTGATCACGAAAATGTCTTTAGAAGATAGTGCAAATTATGAGTGTTTTTTTATATCATTTAATAGGGTGAAATTGGTTTATTCATGACTTCCGTGGAGAAGGATTGAAAGTCGTATTGTTCCATTAAGATTTGATCTTTGTCATCTAGAGTGTGATGATTTGGAGCTCTTCATTTAACTAGTTAGGATATTTTTATGCTTTGGATGTGTCTTCCATACATTATCTTAATTCCTTATTCTCCCATTGCAATTCTTCCACGCTTTGTTAGTTTTTGTCAACACTTTACTGAACAAATAATTCATAATCTTCATGGTTTAATGTAATTTAGAAGAATCTCCTTTGTTATCCTTCTTGGATGTTGCGCTAGATTCCCTCATATTTTTTAAAAAATTCTTATAAATTCTCTCACCACATATTGCAAACAACTTAAGTAAATAATACAATTTTATATGTTAACCAATTATATATAACTTAATCCGTTATTAAATAGTTTGACCAATTCTCTCAACTTTCTAAATCAATATATCATTTAACCTTAATATAAGTCAACAGTACATTAAAATATAATAATTAATCTATTAGAGTTAGACAATAACAAGTTAGCCGGTGATAATTCGAATTGAAATATACTGCAATGTCGCTAATTTATTTCATGTATGCTTAGTTGATAAACTAGTTAATTTTTTTTTATAAATTTGAAACTTAGTTGTAAAGCCCAAAATTTATAAGTAAATTGAATTGAAAGTGTTTGAAAAAATTTAAACAATAAACATAAAATTAAATACTTAATTATATATATATATATTACATTTAACATTTTGAATTTATTTATAATAATTTATCAAATTTTATTGAAATGGAGGAATCAAATTTGCGTAGTAACGAGTTTATAAAACCAAGGTACGTTGTTTAATCAATTAAGTTGGATTTGGTGATCACTATTCTGTCCTTTTAAAGAAAGAGAAATTTATATTATAAGAAGATGAAGCTTTGATTATTTTAAATGATAAAGGTGAATATTTAAGTGATTAGATATATGAAAATATATATAGTTTATTATGATAGTTTTGAGGAGTAAACATGTGATGGATAGTCCAATCCATAATATAAACAAACTAGGATTTTTAAATTTAATTTAATCGTATGTTAAGTTAATGATACTTTTATTTATTTTAAAACAAATTTAAATCTAGAAATTAAAAAAAAATATTTTTAAAATTAAATTACTATCAATAAACATTAATTTTAATTTTTATATATACTAATTTAATATATATATATATATATATATATATAAATTATAATATATACCTCAACACACCACAACGTTATGTATTAATTGTTTCCATGTCTGGTGCGAGCTGAATGATACCCATGATATTTATAAGAAAAAAAAACTAAAATAACTCATGAAACAATAAGTTTCAAGCTAAGCCCGTATTTTTTTTGTCAGAATAAATTTAAATTAAGCCCGTATAATCATGCATCAGTTAAAATTTATTTTTATATGTATATATATATATTAATTTACAATATTGTACTATGTAATTAACTAACCATTTAATATTTTTTAAGTATTAAAAATATAATGATTTTAAAATTTAACGAGATCTATGTGTAATATAAAAATTAATGACAGTGTAATATTTTAAAATAGATAGATATTTTAATAGAATGTTGAAAACAAAAGGTTTAAGTATTATTTGAAAAAATTATCATTTACTCTATTTTGTATTCTGGAATGATAAAATATTTTCAAAAGAATATGTTGCACCTTTATTTTTTATTTTATTTCATTACATAGCTTTCCAAAATTATATTATTCTTCTTCTTCTTCTTCTTTTTATTTATTTTCATTCTTGATTATCCACTCCAGTGCAAAATGTGATGCACGTTCATAGATTTCTATAGAAAAAAAAATATGACTTTGTCTTTTCATATTATACATATTAATAGCATTACAACCAATCATTTGACACCAACAGTTTGTTTAATGGTTCGTATGATCATATGTAATGACAAATGCAATTAATAATATAAAATATATAAATAAATACAATAAGTGCTGTTTTACAAACTGTTATATGAATTAATAAATAACACTTATATTTCACCTTTAAGATATGACATTAGTCATAAAAAAAATCATCTTTTTTTCAGGGCAAAGTATATTCGTTTATAGAGCTTAATAAAGAGAGTTTTTGGTTGTTTTTCTGTAAGATGTTAAAGGAAAACAGGATCTATTATTCCATTTAAGATCCTTGTCGTGTTTCTCTAGCTCACGCTAAAGATTCCCAAAAAACCTTCACTTCACTGTCAACAGAAAGAACATGGGGGTGGTAATAACCATATATAACTTATGTGGTCCAAGTTGTTACCTATGTTCCTATTATTAGTTAAGACTTCACAAATATTTTACAGTAAATCATTAAGTATACTATTATTATTTATTTTAAAAATATATGAAAATAGTTTATGTATATTTGAAACTTTATCTCCCCATCGAAAACAAATATGTCAAAATTAGTATAAAACTTAAGTTTTATAAATAAATATATGATAAAATATTTTATAAAAAAATGTTAGCAATAAGATTACACAGTCAAGTAAACTTTCTTTTCGTATTTATTATTTTATATACATAGTACATTAACTATTTTTCTTATAGAGAATCATAATTAACAAATTATGTTAAATAAACTTTAAATATAAATTTTCTTTGAAGTTTGGACACTGCCTTAAAAGGAATGACATGTTATGATTTGAGAAATGTGGGATTGATGGTTAAGTTGCAAGATTTGCACATTATTTATTATATCTTTCTCGTTGGTTAGTGGCCAATTTTACATAGTGAGACCCTGAAGTATATTATGTTTTTGTTGATTTGTCTCTACTACAGATCGTGACAAGCAATTCCTCAACCATATTTTAATTTGAAACAGTCTTTGGATCCGAATATGTTATGATTTTGCTTCATAGTAGTATCAATTTTTTAATAATAGAATACTTTTTTTTTTATCGGCTACATTGCACATATTAAGAAGACAATCTATTCCAAGATAATTTTGATGATATTGTAAAAAATATAACTTTGTTAAAAGAAAATGGAAAACAAATTGATTTATATTAATAGTGAACCAGCAGAAACAAAAAGCGCGTGCGAGTAATTCGGAAGTGGTGGCCAATGGGGCCTACAGCGAATTTTAGGAAAAAGGAAAATATGAGAGGGGGGAATTGTGTGTGGGTGGTGGGGGGTGATGAGAGAGAAATTGAGATAAGAGACAAAACAACCTCAACATTGTAAGAGGATGAAGGTGGTCGGAGAGAGGTTCATCTGTGATCCTCCTCTCCAAGGTAGCAATTGAGCGTTCAATATTTCTTATATCAAATCATTGCTTAATCTTTTGCTGCCTTTATCTGATCCCCTCTCTCAGTTTACCCCCCCACCCATCACCATCAATTTGCATTGGATATCATCATCAACAATTCTTGATCCTTCGCTTACATCCAACCAAGGACATCTTTTCCTGCACCCTTGTCTCCCATCTGCATGGTAATTCAATGCCCTTTTGACCTTCTATTTTTTTAACATTGGTGAGATGACACACACCCACAAAGATTGCTTGCTGATGGGGTTATTCCTTGTTTCTTCTTTCTTATGGTTTTGATTGTCTGTCAACTTTGTCATTTTTCTTTGATTCTTTAATTGTTGGAATAAAAACTTTTTTTATGTTTCCGTGGTTGTAATTTCTTACAGCCCCGGCCCACATTGCTGGGAAATCATTTGAGAGGAAGATCCTGAGCCGGGTATGCTGTTGTTGAGCAAAAGGTTGTCAGGAAAAGATTGAATGCAAAATGAGAGACCCTGAAGTGATCTTTGGACCCAAGAGCTTTTGATTGTAATATACAAATTTTGTCTGGTTAGTGAAATTTCCTCTGCTTCATCCACATAGGTGGAAGGGTTTCTATGTACAGAAACAATCTTCCTATTTTGTACATATGATACCTGCTGCTCATAAAGAAATATAGGTATTGTCTCTACCAAAGCGACATTGCCTTCATATAGCAATGGAAAACATATGGGACCCATATGGATTATGGCTCAAAATTTATGTTGGATTGATTTCTCTATGGGGAACTCAACAGTGTTTGTCTCTAAATGATGAAGGTGATTTGCATGGATTGTCCTTTTAGTCTCTCTAATTTGCCGAGAAATGTTTAATTCATTCCTTTTATCTTGATGTTTGATTTTTGTTGATGCATTTGGAATGGACATTACAGGATTATCCTTGTTGGAATTTCGGGGAAGAATAACTTCTGATCCTTTTCATGCTCTGGCAAATTGGAATCCAAATGATTGTAACCCTTGCAAGTGGTTTGGTGTTAGTTGTGTAGATGGTAAAGTGCGAATGCTGTAAGTTCCTTTTGATTTCCTCTTTCTAATCTTCCATCGAGACTGTATTATTTTTATTTTTATTTTTATTTTTATATTTATTTTGCCAAGGCAAACTATAATACATATAATGATATAACTGTTCTTGACGCCTAAAGAAAACCGCCATTTTGATAGACGTGACTGCAGAATTTTGGATGCTTTTATGATTTTGTACGTCCAATGTTTCTTGTAGGATCCTACCTGCACTCTCTTTGGAAGGCACATTGGCTCCTGAGCTTGGGAAACTTAGTCATTTAAAATCCCTGTAAGGGTTCTTGCCATGTTACCATTATGTCAAAAGTAAAACACGTTATACTGGTGAAAGCGCTGATTGAACTTTATCTTATAATAATGTATCTTAATCTAAGAGTCTGTATTTGTCATGTAGAGGTCTTTCTTAAATTTCAGGATATGCTTGAAAAATGAAATGGTGATACTTGTATGTTGTTATTGTCTAGGATGCAGCCAATAACTGGTAGCAATAAAGGTTGTCTGTCTGTGTGTGTATGATTTTTATCACTCTTTTCTTTTCTTCTCCCATCTTCTATTCTATGTTCATTTTGTAAGTTTGCCTGCAATATAGCAGTTCTCTTCCCGTCAAAAACTCTGAAAGTGGCTATATTCTCAAGTATTTACAGTTAGTTTGCTCTCAGCTGGATTATTAGGCCATGTTAGTGTCTATCGTGATTCTTTGCCTCCCTTCTGTTTGGTTATTTTAGTTCTTGTTATACTGTAACTTAATTTTATTTTGTTTGTTAATGTATGTCTTAATGAAAGACTAAATTACGGGCCATTTCTTCTAGAATTTAGAAATCCAACAGTTCATTTTGAGTTAATATTGTAATTTATATTAAAATATATTTACAATTCAGATAAACTGTTGTTTCTTTGAAATAGTGTATTATACAAGAACAGTTTTTCTGGTACTATTCCCAACGAACTTGGTGATCTAGACAAGCTGGAGTTATTGGATCTAAGGGGGAATAACTTGAATGGATGTGTCCCAACAAAAATTGGCCAGACGTTGTTGTCAGAACAATTGTAAGTTAACTTTTTTTTTTTTTTCTATTCGGTTACATTTCTGGGTTACCTACAATGAAATTTAATTTCTCCCTAGGTTAACTTGTGACAAGAAATGTGAAGAGATTGGAAATATCAGATTGCCCTGTAATATCAATCGTTCAACTCCTTTGACAACTGTATCACGTGGCAACAACAGAAAGGTTGCACCCAGGTAAGTGTATCTTCAGTTTTCTCCCTGATCTAGTGACCCTAGTAGTTTCATGGCATGCTTTCATTCCCTTCGCTTCACTTAAAGGCAGGGCAAGTTATTGAATCATAAAAATCTGTGTTACAAATTTTATTCTTTTGCAAACAATGAATCCTTTTTGACAATCACTGGAAAATTATTTCCACAAGGTCAGGCATTATGTGAAATAGATTCCACGTGGTTAACCAAATTCTTCATGTGCCTAACCTTATTCAAGGCATCCTTGATAAATATATGAGATCTCAATTGTCATAGTTGAAATAATTTCTGTTTACATAGAGTTTCTGTATATTGTCTTCAGTAGATACAAATATTCATTCTGAACTTCTGATGGTGCATCTCTTTGATCTGTTTAACCTTTTATGCATCAACAGAATGACAATGTGTTCTTTCTTGAATGGAGGTCTATGTAGGTAAAGACAAATTGAAATGTGTTTCTTTTTTCAGTTTTTAATTTATTGTTTTAACTCCTAATTTATTGTTTTGGCTCTTGTGAAATTGCATATGTGCTGCAAAGATTAAAATTCATCTAACAATAAAAGCAACTTGTTTATCATTTGTCATTTGATAGCCTTATGGTTGGTGAAAACCAAACTGTCGATCATTTTGTTGTCCATTGGAAATTCTTGGTGTACTTAGCATATCAATTCAAGAGAGACTTGCAGAATTACATGTGCTCTGTGTTTCTTTTTTCCATTTGATTTTCTTAAATTTGATCACTTAGTTATTTGTTGTTATATGAGGAAGTGAAATTTTAGTGTTGTCTTATGGCTCTGTTTAAAGGTGGTAAGATTAGATTTTGCAGTATCAAACTTTAACAGTACATCCTATGGGATTATATTCTTAATTTGCTTCATCCTTTATGGTTAACAAGAAGGTTGAGTTTCTGGTTTTGACCTTTTAATGCTTGATCTGAAAAGTATACAACAACATGATGTGCAAAGTTTGTGGTACAGAAATTTCAAGCAATTGAATGAGGCAGATTCGTCTTCTATTCCACTTAAAGGAGCGCTAAAAAAAGGCGTCACTGCTGTCATTGCTGTCACACTGCCATTGTGTGTAGATAACTTTCTACCATCTCTATCTGAAGATTTACTTATATTTTGTTCTTGCATCATGTTTACCTTACTAAAGTAGTCTGCTTTTAATTGAAGGTTCAAGCTAGGAAAGGCCACCCCTCATGCCCATGCAGAGAAATGGTGTGACATTCAGACTAGTGAGTGGAGAACCTTGATTGATTTATGGCCTGTGAGAAATTGATTTCTGTGCTTTTAACTGACTTTCAAGGCATACCTTCCATCATGTAGGCTCTGATGATTCAGAGATTGGCCAGAATGTAGCAAATCTAGTCAATTCAGCACGGCGCAGGCTGCTTGATCAGTCCAGTAACCTTGCAGCTGTACCTTTCAGTGGTGGGCCTACTATACAGATGAGTTCTATTCCAATTACCCAGAGCAGTGGAGCTTTTCCAGCTTTTCCAGACACCAATACGAAGCAAAATCTGTCGCCTGCACAATTACCTTCACCTTCTAATTTTCCATCTATTGATCAATCAAGTCAACAAAATTCAGCTAATGTTGCTTCTGGAAAATTATGGGAGTATATTATTATAATAGCAGGTGTATCTTTCTTGGTCATTATTGTTTTGATCATGCTTTGCATTTGGCGAAAACGAGCAGCAAAAGTAATAAAGCCATGGAAGACAGGAATAAGTGGACAGCTGCAGAAAGCATTTATAACAGGTATTATTTCAGTAAATGAATAAAACTTTCGCCTTTGTGATTGAACTGTAAATTAGATCTAACAAAATGAAACCTGCAAATGAGCAGCTATGTCCTGTTTCTTGAGCTAATCACCTGTTGAGGAATTCTGTTAAAACTTTAAAACGAGGCAGTGTTTGTAAACCCAATTTACTTTTATTGAAATTTGTTTATGCTAACTTAGTATTTGGAGATTATATTTTGCAATCTTGGTTTCACTTCACTCTTCAAGCCTGTTCAAGGGAAGCTAGGGCATATTTAATATTTTGACCACAACATAACTTAAAACAGCACTATTAGTTTTCACCAAAGAATTTGAGATTCCTCAAAGAACTTGACGGTAATAAATTATTGATTTGAAATTTTTAACTTGGTTAATTTCAGCTTACCAAATTTTAAATGCCTCATGTTTCCCTCGTATATCTTCTTTAGTATGTAATAATGTGATTGATTATTTTCATTTCTTCATAGAAGTTACAACAGGTCCATAACCATTTTTATTAAAGGTTTGGAGGTTCTCCTGTTTAACTTGTTGAAGCATCATCTTTCTAATTTGAATAGCAACAATTTTATGAAATCTTTTGTTATTTTATGGTCAGCCAATTGCTAGAAAATGGATTCTGTCTTCTTGTTGTGCAATATCTATACCATCTGAAGTGCCAAACTATGAATCGATTCTCTTAGCTCTTCCATAAGTTATTAGCTCAATTCAAAATTCCTGCTAAGTGCTATCTGGGCTTAGATTTATTACCAGGGTTAGGGACTCCAGTAGAGGTTATAGCCAACAAAATGGTAAAATGTTCCCAATGTGCTCCATAGATAAAAAGAATAGAAATTAATGTTAACATATTATGTTGACAGTGTTTCGTCCTTGTATGTAATGTAGGGGTCCCCAAGTTGAACCAGGCAGAGCTGGAGACAGCCTGTGAAGACTTCAGTAATATTATTAATAGTTTTGACGAATGCACCATATATAAGGGAACACTCTCCAGTGGAGTCGAGATTGCTGTTGATTCAACTATTGTTTCTTCAGCCCGTGATTGGTCAAAGAACATGGAGACAGCCTATCGCAAAAAGGTTCTCTTTCTTAAGCCAATGGAGAGGAAACAGTTGAATTGGGAGTCCTAACTCAATTGAGAGAGGGACTTTCAATTCTTAATTACCTGTTGCTAATTTTGTTCCTTGTATTCTTCAGATTGCTACATTATCCCGTGTTAACCATAAGAACTTTACCAATCTTATTGGGTACTGTGATGAAGAACAACCATTCACCAGAATGATGGTATTTGAGTATGCTCCGAATGGAAGCTTATTTGAGCATCTGCACGGTAATAACACTCCTTAAAGGCTCAAGCTATTACCCTGCACATAGCCAATCTGATTAGTTTCGTGTATTTGTTTTCTTTTCAGTGAAGGAAGTTGAACATCTTGACTGGAGCGCAAGAATGAGAGTAATTATGGGCACGGCATATTGTCTTCAGTATATGCACCATGATCTGAATCCCCCAGTAGCTCATTCCAACCTCAATTCAGTTGCTATATTATTGACTGATGACTTTGCTGCTAAAGTATAAATATTTCTATTTCTCCTTTGCTTTTAATGTGTTAGGTTTCAAGTAACATATCTCCATTCCATTTCTATCAGATATCAGAAATCGCTTTTGGCAAGAGTGTACTTTCACAAGCCAACACACCTGGACATGAGTCACAGAAATCTGACTTGCCACCCCAGGCTGATCCTGAAACCGATGTATATAACTTTGGAGTGTTGTTGCTTGAAATCATTTCCGGAAAACTACCATACTCTGAAGAACATGGCCACCTTGCCAACTGGGTAAGTTTGAAATTTGTGCCCCCTCCCAATACTGCACCCCGGCTTACTTTGTTTTGCTTTCCTTTCGAAGTACCACTCTTCCTAGTACTTTTCAAGTGCAACTCCATTGCTCCTGTATGTCCCTTAAAAGATAAATCCTGATAAACTTTTCAGGCTGTTCAGCACTTGAATGATAAGCAAAGCATCAGCAATCTGATCGATCCCTCGTTGGAGTCCTTCAAAGAAGAAGAACTTGATGTCATTTGTGAGGTGGTCAAAGATTGTCTTCAATCTGATGCAAGGCTAAGACCAACAATGAAGGACTTAGCCCCTAGATTGAGGGAAGTGCTTCATGTATCACCTGAGCAAGCTGTTCCAAGACTCTCTCCTCTCTGGTGGGCTGAACTGGAGATCTTATCATTAGAGACCTCTTAAAGTTCTACTTGATTCTCTTCTCTGTGTTGTATGTCAAGTGTCTCTCGCCAACCTTTACCATCCTGCTAAGAGAGTAAATATTTCGGATAATGCTATGTGGTATTTGCTGCTCAAATTCTTTAATTCTATTTGTTCTTTTATAAGTTCTTATGATCAATACCATAGCAAGTCATGTCCCAATGGAAGGGTGTTGTCATGTTGAAGGTGGGGTGTTGTAGATTGTACTTTTGTTGATGGAGATTGGGATGTAAAGTGTTGACAATATTAACATATAAGTTCCAATGAACATGCAAGTTCTATACAAATATTTAATTATAAATCTAACTTGTAACTGTTCCTCGATTTAGAAAGTCTACCAATTGCCAAACACAGCTATCTACACATTTTCCAGAAGGAAGACAAAAAAGAGTTGAAAATACACTACATAACCAGTGACAACTGAACTTTATTTTATTCCACATCAAACAACAAAAAAACGTAATTAGCCTTGCAGAAGTTAAATCCTAACTAGATATAACATTAATGTAGTTCTTCTCAACCTTTACTCTGAATACATAAAAGCGGGTAGGGTTAGCCAGACCCTTACATGTGTTAGCACGTATGCCTTTGGATTCCAAATTCCCTTAAGGGAGTAAAAAAAAAGAATAGTATGATTCTTATCTTACAAAGTTTACTCAAAGACCGAATTTGTCCTATCCTACAACTTGCTTTTATTGTCTCACTCCATGTAAGCATGGTATAATCTTTGTAACTCTATTTCTCCATCATGTAAATTATTAAAAAGATAGACTTTCAAAGAATACATGATTGGATAATATACTAGGAACAAGTTTTAATATAAATATTAACTGAACTTAAAAGAAAAGTATGATTCCACCAATTATATTAGGCATTTTTAGATTAACAACAATTGAATCCTTTTTGCTAGTTTAAATTAAGTTGATGATGAGTGACTTATCTGACATAAATACTTCTATATTAATAATCGAGGTTAGTTAATTAGTAAAGGTTTTTCTTTTTTTAGGTTGTGTTTCCTACTAAGCTCAAAATTTATAAGAATATACTGTTTTTAGGCATATTTAATTAAAACTTAGTTGAATTGCACTTGCACTTGCACTAATGTAATAGTATGCTTGAAAAAATTTCATCTTCAATTTTAAATTCCTCTAGTTTGATGTTAGTATTTTTCAAATTGTGCAACTCTTCTATATAACAAGTTGTGCTTGAATTCTCGACCACATAAGTGTGGATAAACAATAAACTTACATCATGATTAAATTATGATATTGGATTTTTTTTTCGTAAATGACTTTTTAAAATTATAACAAACTATTTTAGCACTAACTTATATGTATCTATATACTTAGTATTATTTGCTAAAAATAGTATTGTTTAATTAATTTTTTATAAAAAAAAATCAGTTTATTGTTGGGTATTTTTTACCTGGTCCTGACTAAATTATTTAACTGTTAACAAAAATCACTTATAATATATAATAAACAGTTTGGTTGTTGAACTATATTTGGAAGAGTTTGACTCTTTAGTGCAATTTGGTTTATTTCCAAATATATAGGTGGGTTGAAGAGATATTCTGCACACTCAAGTTAAGATTTCAGTGTTGTCTTGTCACTTTGTTTATAATGGATGGTCACTTTGATTTTGAAACTTTATTTCTTAATTTGACACATTTCATTTTTAACTTTTGTAAGCCTTTTTCACATTTATGTCATACTGAAAATCTGTGTACTTTCAAGAACCACAATTAATTAAAAAAAGTGGAAAAATATGTACGAACATACGCAAGATTAGGGTATTATCATTTTATGGCTTCTAAATAGGAAATGCACAAAAATAGTGAAGATGCTTTCAATAACTCATTGACTCACTTGATGGAAAAAGTTTGAACAATTCAAACAACAATCCCCTTCATTATCAAATAACACCAAATCAAAATAGCCAAAAATAGTAATATATATATATATATATATAGTCAAACATAACTACCAATTTATCAAATAAGCATAGTCTCATGTAATAAAAAATTACAACCAAAGTAATGTATTCAAACTCATTAATATAATAAACAACTAAATAAGCGTATACAAAATTTAGGATTGTATGTATTAGCTATTTCTTATTACGCAGTTTATATTAAACATTGGTTAGGATTTGGGGTAAACCTTTTTTAGATTTATATTTAGACTTAATAAGTTTGAAATATCCCATAAATTTAAACATTTTTAATTAATAAAAATTGTTGTGTACTCAATTTTTATATCTTTAAAATTAATTACATGTTTTTGGTGATTTTTTTCATATATGGATGATGTTAATTTGATCATCTTACCCAGTAATTTTGTTTATTTATTTTCTTATCTTAAAAATATAAGGTTATGTGATTAATATCCAACGTATAAGATTTAAATACAGATCTCATCTTTTATTTTTTTTCATTTCTAATAAAATAAAAGTTTCATTATTAGTTATAGATAGACATTTATTTTTAATTAATTAATTTAATTAGTATAAATTTGAAAATACCCATGAAATGTATAAGATAAGTAGTTGAAATAAATTAGTTATTAAACGTTTTCCATTACAACTAGATCTATTATCTATATTTAAGTTACTCAAATTATAAATATTACGTGAATATCTCAAAAATAATATTATTAAATCAAACAAACTTATTTAAGTGAAAATTTTATTAAAATCTATCTATCAACGTGTCCATCTTGTAAGAACTAAATTAAATATTGATTTTAAGATTCAGCCACACAAATCACATGTAAATAAAATTTGCTATTACATTTAATTTTTTATGTGAACTTTTGAAAATATTTATATACAAGACTATAGATTATTAAGAACGTATTTATATGAAAAATTATTTAAAAATATATCAATCTGCACCCAAAATATTTTACAGTTTAAATTAGATATTTTTTATTTATATTACACGTCAAAATCTAGAAGAATAAGTTTGTGTCCGTCCAAAGAGTTATGTATAAATAATTAATTGTGTGGTTGTTGTGTTAGAACCGATGAAAAATAAAACTAACTAATGTTGTATTTTAAATTAGGTAAGTTTTTAAATAGAACCGACTTGATAATATAATTATACAAGTTGGATTAGAACTTTATTTCTGTCAAAATTGATAAGTTTCTTGCTATAAAAGCAAAAACAAGTCCGCATTGGTTGAATAATAAAAAATTCCACTATCTTCATTATTATACATCCATTATATCTTATAAAAAAATTTGTATTTATTTATAAATTATAAAATATTTTAATTTCTTCACTTATAAATTATAAAATATCTTAATCTATATAAAATATCTTAGTCTATAGTGATCTCTAACGATTTAAAAATATAAAAAAAAATGAAAAAAAAGTAAAATATAAAAAAGACGCAAATTAGAGAGGGTAGGTTGAAGATAAACTAAATATGATTTTTAATATTTTTTAGAAGTATGGTTTTTTAATTTTTCTTAAATTATGGTTATTTAACTTATTAATCATAACTTAACATAGGTTTAATTTGCAAAACAATTTTGAAAAAATTAGGCAGAGGTTTCCTTAGGGATCCAAAATAGTTATATATTTTTTTTCCATTCGACTTAATCTGCATCTTGTACAGAGGCAATTCAGGTAAATTTATTTAGTTAAATCTAGCTTAAATGACAACTTAATAATAAGTGGAGTTTAGTAAATTTTTAGTAAATTTAGCTTATTTACAGAGGCAATTCAGGTAAATTATGTATAAAATAATATAGCTTATTTAGTAAATTTTTTCATTCGACTTTTTCCATTCGACTTAAGATGAAAACAACAACAACCATTATCATTATAATAATAATAATAATAATAATAATAATAATAATAATAATAATAATTCCAAAATGAGTGAGAGCAGGTATTTTTTATGTTCAACTTGCCTTCGTTAGTAGAATATTACTAAAAGTTTTTATAGTTTTGTGCAATTTTCTATAAAAAAAAAAAATCTTACAATTTTTTTTTGTAAATTTTGTAAAGTTTTACAAAAAAACTTATAAGAAAAATCTATAAAAAAAAAATAATCTATTACTGAACATTTTACATTTATAAATTGTTCGATCGTAAAGATTAAATAAATTCTAATACCGTACTCTTTTTATTTATTTATTCTGCAATACCATAAACTTTGGTTAGTAAAAAAAAGTTAGCATAAGTCTTACATGAGTTACTTTAGATATATTCTTAGTTGACATAGAACTTGTACTAAAGAGTTTAATAGGAATAGTGAAAATGCAATGATGGGGCGTTATTATAAAGTTTAAATTATTAATAGTTGTAACACATATAATAAAATGTCGTATAAGGTACTTTTACCTCAATTAATTAATAAGAATATGTAAAATAAAAAATATAAAAGATGGTTTTTCTGTTCAAGCAAAAATAATAATTTGAACTTTTTAAAAGATAAAAGATAAATTGAATAAAGATAAAAAGATATACATCATTTTAATTTAGGCATAATTTTTTTTTTATTCAAATCCCCACCAATAAGGAAAAAATTTGTGTTGAGATGATTTCCTAATACAGAGGGAAATAAATAAAAATACAAAATTCCCGAATGAAGCATCTTTTTCAGCCTTATACTTATCAGGTTGGTTTTGAATATATACAAACAAGCCATATCAGAAAAAGAGACATGAAAAAGCTTTTGAACATTGAAATAGTTCCAAACAGTAGTTACCATTAACCACCAGGGTCCCCTTCAATTTGAATTATTTAGAACCACTGTTTCTCGTTTGTTCTGAACCACAGAAAGGAACAAGCATTGAAACCATAAGTAGACAACCGCTTATTCTAGTTCAATACCACGCTTCATTGCATCAGCATAAAGTACCAAATGATCCAGAAACCATAGATGTTGACAGGTGACTCATATTATGCAAGTGTACATTTTCTAATTAGTCAATTTACACCTAAAAACTCTATCCACGATAGTTCAACTCAAAATGAACATAAACACAAAGGTTTTTGTTAGAACTTTTTAATCTGTAAACACAAAGGTCCTACGTTCACTGAATACTCCAGTTTCTTAGACATCACTTTTGAGTGTGTAGGACCGATACATACAAGCAACTTATGGTCTCTGTTTTGCTGAAGCATTTTGGGTCAAATAATAGGCACAACTTGTATGTGTGTAGGGCCAGTGTGAAAGTAACAAGCTTATTTTTGTATATAGGATTTTCACGGCATTTATCATTTTATCAATGATCTGAAAAACTTTCAGATTTGAGTGAATCTCATCCATAGCATTATTAGTCGTGGCATAATTTCTCCCATTTTTCTCTTCTCTGGGACAAGTTTATTTGCTTTTTAATCAGTCCCCTTGCTTAAAATGTAATATCAACATGAAGTGCCCTGGAAATCAGCATGATTCAGGGGAAATAGGCCACTTATTTTCAACGAGAAGCACTGCAAACAATAAAAACTTTATTATGTTTTCATTTCCCTCAACATCTGTAAATGGTGGGAGAAAGGATATGAAATCTCAAACTGATTAAGTTTCATGTCTTTAGTTTATGTTTAGTTTAACAAAATCCCACTTTCCAATACATGCTGACTCAATCATCCTCTCATATGTTCAATGTGACAGAACGCCAAAAACACAGACTATCATGTTGTTATTGACCTGTTTTGACATTCTGTTTAATGCTTGGAATCTTATTCTCTTGGAATGGCTTCCCCCAATTTCCAATTCCAAATTAAGCTGATACTAAATAAGGCGAGCTAATGTGAAACACTAGATACTCAAATACAGTGCAACACTTCAGGGGTTCACATTAAATCTGCATTCTTATTTACAGAGCAATGTAACAAGACATGTGAACATGTACACTTCTTCATTCACTATATGTTATAAATTAAATTAGCCTTGCAATAAAACATTTGGACATACAAATACAGTAGCATCTAATACTCCAGTCAAGGAGCAGACCTAATAAAAGCTGGACAATTCTTGAGGCAAAAAAAAAAAGAGAAATAAAGCATGCACACAACCTAAAATTACAAGAAAGAAGTAGTATACTATTATCCTCTGTCATTCTTCTGGTACATTAACAAATACAAACATACATTTTTTTTCCTCTCATGTTTCAATCTTAAAAAACAATCTCGTCCCAAACACGGGTCAGATACTAAATGTTAGTACCCTTTTCTATGAGATTTCGAATATTGATTCACCATGTTTTCGGATAGTAGTTTTTTCTATTTCAGCCAAGTTTTGTTGGTACAGGCTTTCACTATCTGAATGAATGTTAAGGGCAGAGTCAGAGAGTGTTCGTTGATGCAGTTCAGATTCAAGATGTGTAGATTGGTAGGACGAAGAAGCAGATTCCTCCATTACCAAATTCTCCAACGCGGGTCTCAACTCAGAGTTACAAAACTTGTCATACTCTGCCTTATCCCCTCCTTTTTTCTTCACCTCCACCACCACCAAGGAAGGTGTCAACTCAAAAATCTCAGCAGCAATGGTCAAAGGCCCCTTCACGCCTTCTCTAGAGCCCTCCAAGCTCACCCTGTAATCTTTCTTCCTCACCGTGAAGCTAACCAACTGAGCAACCTCCTCCAATTTGGATATAATCTTAGACACTGGAGCAGAAGACACAAACCTGGCCTCATCCCCCTTTTCCTCAAACAACCCAGAGAGATCAAAGCCCTGAGAAAACGATATGATGTCAAATGCATTCAAACTAGCAGGCCTTGGCAAGGAAGCATGATGACTATTCTTCCTCCTAATTTCAACCTCGGAATCCGATGTTGCCAAATCATCATCCCCACCGCCATCATGGGGATGCAACTGCAACTTATCATCAAAGCTACAAACTCTATCATCCTCCACATAGAACTTTATTTGCTTGAAACCCTTCTTGAACCAGCGATTCTCCATGATTTCAGGAATAGAAATCCTGGTCTGGGGGTTGGTATCAAGAAGCCTAGAGAGAAGTCTAGCAAGTTCAGGAGAGAACCACCTGGGACACCGAAACTCACCCCTGTAAATCTTCTTGTACATGGCCATAACATTATGGTCATGGAAAGGCAAATAACCCGCCATCAAAACAAACAAAACAACCCCACAAGACCAAATATCAACCTTGGCACCATCGTACCCTTTCCGCGCCAAAACCTCAGGAGCAACATACGCAGGTGTCCCACAAAACGTGTGGAACAGCCCGTCCTGCCTAATCTGATCCGACACAGCACTGAGTCCGAAGTCGGAGACTTTAAGGTTTCCATCCTCATCCAGCAACAAATTCTCGGGCTTGATGTCCCTGTGGAACACCCCGCGTGCGTGGCAGAACTCCACCGCGGAAACCAACTGCTGGAAGTACTTTCTGGCAACTTCTTCCTTCAACCTTCCCTTGGCGACCTTGTTGAAGAGCTCGCCGCCGCGTACGAACTCCATGACGAAGTAGATCTTGGTTTTGGTGGCCATAACTTCGAAGAGTTGGACGATGTTGGGGTGGCGGACGCGGCGGAGGATGGAGATCTCGCGCTTGATGTGGGACACCAAACCGCCCTTGAGGATCTTTTCCTTGTTTATGATCTTGATGGCCACTCCTTCTCCGGTTTTGATGTTCCTGGCGTGGTGAACCTTCGCGAAGGTTCCGTGCCCCAGGAGTTTTCCCAGCTCGAACCGGCCCAGCAGAAGGTTCGGATTTTCCTTCTTGGGACTGAGCTCTGCCATGGCGTTCATCCTATCGCTAAAACAACAGAAAGTGTTCTCTAGTGATGGACCTCCATTGAAGCTGTTGTGGAGTCTTGGTTCTTCTCTTTATTATTAAATTCTTGCATTTCTTGGTAATTTTGTGTTGTGTTGTGTGTACGAAAATTAAAGTAAATAAATAATGTCTTTTCAATATATTTTAGTAATTGATATTTTTGGTGGAGTTTTGATTTGTGTGTGACGTAGTTTCTTAATCATTGACCCTGCCAACCAACACCACGGTTCCAGCTTATGTTTCTTCCTAGATAAGTGATAGGTAGGTCAAATTCTTAAGAAGGTGAAATATCATTTTAGTACCTCAACCCTAAAATACACTTTTTATAATCCCTTCCTACATACTTTATTCCTTATTTAAACACAAAGTAATGTTTACAACAAATTTTATTTGATTAAGAGATATAAAATGCTATTAGGACACAACTAATACTAATTATAAAATTCAATTTTAGTTTCTTCAAAAAGAATAATAATACATGTTTTATTCCTTTCAAATATGCTCTAGTTTTAGTCTTCAAAATTTTATGTAAATCATTTTCTTCCTTTTCATAAACTTTTATTTTAACCTCTTAAGCTCTTTTTAGGAGTACAAAGTTAAAATTTATTTTCTATAAGGTAAAATTAGTTAAAATAAAACAAATGTCTTAAATTCATGGACAAAAGTATATAAATGGATGTTAGCCTTCAGAACAACTCATACTTATTTGTAATTGTTGGCAAGTATTTCAAGTTTACAAATAAAATTAATATTTCAAATCCAGGTACGGAATGATGTTTTCGTATTAATTAAGTTCGTAATAAATAATAAAGATCGAGGAATAGCATAAATAGTATAAATATAAAAAGAATAAAAAAAAATACACTTACTTATTCTCACACTTGTCAATTTTTAAAATAAATATTCACTTCTTTTATTTATTTTTTAATATAATAATAGTCGCATTTCCTTTAACTTTTAACTTAAATAGACATTTGTCTTTGTTTTGTATTTTTAATAAATGATATTTATCTTTCTATGTTTTAATGGAATAATATTATTCTTCCTTACTTTATTTTTTTTTTTAAAACTACTGATTAAATTTTAAATAAAAAAATTGTGAAAATTAGATATTAAAATTTAAATTGAAAAATATATATTTTTTATAAAAAAAATGAATAATTTAATTATTATATATTAAAATATTTAAAAATTTATAATCACTACATGATAAATTATCTTATAAATTTATTATGAAATATTATTTTAATGTAAATAAAATAATAAGTATAAAATTGTATGATTAAATTTATTAGCTTATTATTTTTTTATATTTTAAAACTTTAATTCTTAATTTTCATGACTTTTTATTTAAATGTTAGTAAATATGCTATTTTTAGATAAAATAAAGTAGGTTTTAATTTAATAATATAATGTAGATAAGTATTACTTGTTAAAAATATGAGGAAGGTGAATGTATGAGAGTCAATTTATTAAGAAGGGAACAAGATGTGTATTTATTTTAAATTTAGTTTTAGACTATAAATGTCGAAAAGTTCAAAATATGTTTTCAATAAATGTTAAAAATGTGAGTCTCAATAAACGAATATATAGAAATTATTTAATTAATTTTTCTAAACTTTTACTTTGAATGCATAAGTTAGAAGAAAATTAATTTCATTTTTTTTCTTCTTTCCTAGAGTTCTTTTGAAGAAACTCATCCACACATATCCTAAAACAATACATTTAAAATATCTAAAAATAGATAAATATTTTAAAACCTAAAACTAAGGATATTGTAGAAAGAAAAAAAATACGGTTTACTTTTTTAAAATTGAATTATTCATTATATTTTCGTATATAATATTTTTTTAAAGTGAGGTAAAATAATTGAGAAAGTATATTTTAAAAACCTTTTATAATTTTTTTTTATTTTAAAATGAATGTAACAGTACTATATATTTATTTATAGGATTAAATGAGTATTTACCCTAGATTTAGTTGTCCTTTGTTTTTTCTGAATGAGTTTAAACGTCACCGCCAACCGCCAATCTAATGGTGTAAAGGTGTGTTGTCTGGTTGTTATGACATATATAGTCTATAATAAGACTATTAAATATACTGAATAAACGGTTTTATATATTGGAAAAAAAATATTTAAATAATAAAGTATTAAAAAAACTTAATGACAAGTAATAATGATTAGTATGCTGAAAACAACAGTGAGGTATTATAATTACTAAAATTCTGATTCGCTAATGGGAAATGAGTTAAGTATAAAAGTTAATCAGAACTAATAATAATAATAAATATGAAGTTAATATAGTTATAATACCGTATTAGAGTTTTTAACTTCTTCATATATATAAAATTTTAAAATATTTTATTTTTTATCTTAACTATATTTAGACTCTTATATAAAAGAATGAAACATCTGAAATGCACAAGAAAATATTAAAATTGAAAAATATAAAACATTTGAGTGTAAAAAAGGGATTAATTGGCACCACACGTGAGTCAGTCTCTTCCAAGTTCACATTTATTCTCAAATGGCATATTCTGGTGATCAAAAGGATACACACGGGAATAAAGAGTTTCTTTCTACACCCCTAATTTTTTTCCTGTACCCTCACACTATTTGAAATATCGAAATTACCCTTTCAAAGTTTTATGTGATTTTAGAATAGGGATTCCGTAAGCAAAATATGTTTTTTACAATAAGATTTCTGTAACTAAAGAGTGTTTCCGGAATAAGAAATTCATAAGAAAAAAATTATTCCAAATTATCCTTTCTAGAATATATTATTTTGATTTCTAAATTGATGAATCGAGAATTAATAAAATATTTTGGAAATTTCAATCCAAAAGTCATTTTTAAAAGAGGTAAAACAGTTTTTTTTTTTTAAAATGATGGCATGAAAGTAGACATTTGTTAGGATGGAGGAAGAAACCTATTGAGACACTTAGGATTGTGGCCTGGTCCAATTTTCAAGGCCCAGTTCATTGATCCAATTTTTTTCTAACATTTTTAACCTACTAAAAGGCCCACCTCATAGGGTACAAGAAGAGAAGAGGACACTTTGTTTATACAAAGTCATACTTTTCTTCCTTTAGTCAATTGGGTATAATATGAATAATATGTATTTTTTTATAATATTTTATAACTAATTTTTAAATTATATTTCAAATTGTATAATTTAAAATATAGTATAAATTCTAAAATATGAAACTAGATTTTAGATTATGTAATTGAATATATTTAATCCGTAAATCACTATTAAAATAATAGTATGAAATACCTAATTTATAAATTACTATTAAAACAATAGTTATAAACTTCCGGAAATAACAAATATATAATGTATTCTTAGATAAATGGTTTTGGAACCTAACTAGAATACATAATCTAAAAGGTGTTTGACGTATTTCAAAGGAGTGAGATTTTATTTATTTAAATAAAGATATAAATATTTTAGGAAATGAATTATACTTGATTGGACTCAGCAGAGCCTGAAATCAAAAGATTTGGAGAACTATTTTTCGAAATAGTACCAAGCCATCTTCATACTTTTTTTTCTTTCTTTTTGTCTTTTCCTTTCTTTATAGGTGGACGATTCTAATTTTTAGATTTTACATAAAGAGGAAACTAAAGATTCTTTGTTGGATTACATGAAAACTTAGTATTTGATTTCAGTGGTCCTTTTCTTTTCTAAAGCACTCTTTTGAATTAATAGAATTGGATTCAACCTAAAACTAGTGTAGTAGTATCGTACAGTGAATAAAATTGTGTTGAATCGTTTTCGTGCATTCCTTTTCTGCATGCAACTGCCACACCCTTACATTTAGACATATTTTACTTCATTGACTTTTTCCCTAATCATTTATCTTTCCAGGAAAATATATCTTCCCCATTTCTCACTACTTCAATCAATTTTCATTCCGAGTATAGCATATGTAATTGATATAATTTCATCATCTATACTCTTTATTACAATTTTTTTCCCCATATTCTTCCCAAAAAAATATTATTTTGACACCCACTTTTTGCATTGCTCTAAATTACACTTTTCAAATGATAGAGATTATGAAATGTAAAAAGATATTTTTGTTATTTGAAGAGGTATAGTTTGAAGCAAAAGGTGTCAAATTATCATTGCTCATTCCTCCCCCACTACTCTGACTCCATTTTCATTTAGAATCATTTTCCTACAACCAAATTACAACTCTCAATAATATTATTTTAATATTTTTTATATTATTTAATTATAAATTTACTCTTTATATATATATATATTAATTCATTTTATCAATAAGAGTTATATACCAGGGTTTTGAAAGTATTATTTTTTTTTCATTTATCTAACAATTCTATACTCAACCTTTTTAAATCTTTTACTTCTAATCCCCCAAATCTTTCCTTTTTTTTATATGTGATCCCATGATATATCTTTCTAATTTCGTGGCCACCTCCATATAAATTTCAATTAAATCTTTTTAATCCACTTGTCCATCATTAATGACATCTTGAAGAACGAAAGATAATATAGGGGCCATATACCCCTAAAAGAGTATTGATTAAACAAACCCTAACTCCAAAACGACAAATATTTTCCTGCTAGTTTTTTCTTGAATTTACTAACGAGTACCTCTTAGAAACTAGCTTTTCTTTAGTTTTCTCCTATCCATAGGCCAAAGTATTTAAGCGCTATGGGCATAATGCTGCAATTCAATAGCATAAAAACCTCTCCAACTCAATAGGAAGAATTGTTTTCACGCACACTACCTCTTATTGGATATATAAATATAATTCTTGACGTGTCAGTGATCTCTTGGTTACTTCAAGTCTCCTTCCTCCTATGATGATGCTCGGTCTGCTGAGGAATTACCTGCAAAAGGTACTCTGACGCTCAAGTGAGTGTTCTGATTTAAGAGTGTATTATAGTAAAATGGTTAAAACGTACATTACTCCTTCACAGAGGGTTCTATTTATAATATTGGTTTATGGGCCCTGACTTTGATGGGTCGTATATCAGTCATTATTTGACATGCATCGTGGTCCCCTATTATCAGGGATCTGCATCTTTTAGTTAATCTGTTTTAGCTGGTTTGTCAGAGATATTCCCGTATATTTCGGGATGCACCTTGACTCATTCAACGCTACTTGTAACTGTTGTTACTTATTGCATTTCTTATGTTCTTTGACTCGGGCGGTTGGTCACTGAGACCGAGACTGATTCATCCGATACCGACCAGTACACTTGTCCCCAAGCTCGAAGAAACTAATTTTTGAAGATTTGGAGATGATCGTTGGAGTTTTCGAGGTGAGATATGATCGTTGGGAGCATTAAATGTTTGGCAGAGGTGTGACATTTGCTTTTTTAAAATAAAGACGTCGTTTTGATGAACATTGTTCAATCAGATATATCTAACGGTTGAGATTTTGTGTCGTTTCGTATGCAGAATGATGTGAACCATTAGATGGATATGGATCTAACGACTCCAAACAGATGACACAATAACCTCTCTCCTCTACTTTCCTATAAATAGGGCAACATTTGAATGAAGTAGGGTTTACACTTTCTTTGCTGCTATAGAGTTTACGATGTGTGCTCCGAGTGTCGAGTCTTTCAACTTACTTTCACTCTTCATACATCAGCATAGGAAGAAGGAGACTTGAAGTAACCAAGAGATCACTGACACGTCAGTAATTGTACATCCAGTCACAGGTACTATTTGGCCCCCTTAGCCTATACAGGTACATTCACTATTCCAACTATCGAAGAAGGAACATGGATGATTATTCCAACTGTTTGGACCTCTCAACCTGTATTACACAATCTAGAATACAAATTTCTATTCCAAATTATAAAATTTGGAATTGATAATTTAAGATTTTTTTATAATATTAAACTGCAAGACGAAAATATACGAGTTATGTGGGTCAGCCTACCCCACCCCACACTTGATCCATACAAATTGTGGATTTTGCAAGACAAACTTAAGTGGATCAACAAGTTGAAATAAACAATTTATCCCACATTTTTTGTATTGGACCGGGGACGAGTCCTTCTGTCCATCCCACTTTACCATCCCTTAAAGAAAAGAAAGTGTTATCAAAGAAGTAAAGTACCAAAAGGGAAATATTAGTAGTTAGTAATTACTGACATAAAACCTTATCCTATTTTTCTTCAAAAATGACTTGTAGAAAGGGAGACCATTTTGATTGAAATATTTTTATGCATTTATTTAAATTTAAGTGAAGAAATGCTTTTATGTGAATTTCACCCCAAAGCTAAATATTTTTTTGTCTATGATGGATTGTTATCAAACAAAATGAAAATTGACTTTTTTTATACACACATTTTAAAGGTGCATTCCAAAGTTAAAAGGGATATTCTTTTGCTTTACCATTTTGTTGATTACATTTTCTATTTTCACATAGCAAAACACCATGAAAAAAAAAAGATGTCCATTTGTCGATAAGTTTTTTTCTCATTTGGTATACAACAGAATTAAAGGTTAACCACCATGTTAAATGGATTCGGTGAGTTGAGATTACACCTAACTTAATTTTTTATGAATTTTAATTCATTTACTTAATAATATTTTTTTAATTATAATCAATAAGAGATGGGGTCAACTCATTTTCATGATATTGTTAACTAAGTTAGGAAACAAAATATATTTAAATAAATTAACTTATCTAATCTAACGGTGAGTCTAGTTTAATTATAAAAAAAATTAACTCATAAAAAATAAGTCAGATCGAATTGACATAATTTTAATTTAATTTGTGATGAGTCATCTAGAAGAGCTAGGTTGACTCACTTGACATCCTTAAATAAAATAATAAAATAAAATAATCACAAAATATTTTTATTCACGTACATTTTTTTATAACGGACATCTACGTCATTTTGTATACATCTTTCCTTGATCTCATTTTATCAACATAAACGAACATCTAATTAAAGCAAGGTTAATTATTTTTTTTTTGCATGAGATCAATTTTGATATGAACCATCATTTATTTTTAAATCCCAAATTATTCTTGTTAACTTTTCTAGATTTTCGTTTAGGAATAAAAAAAGACTTCTAGAAAATATTATTATGCTGCAGATTTTTATATAAAAAACATATTTCAGTTCTAAATTTATATATCTAAAATTGTTTTATTCGTATTATAGATATAAATATCTGGAAAAATAAAAGTAAAACATATATTTTCTTTGCGGTGTTGGAAGAATTAGCCTTAAAGCAAACTCCAAAAAGCCCAGACCAAATCTACAGGAAACTGAAACGAAATCCAGCATACACATTGGAAAACGTGCCCATTTTATGCATTTTTCTTGTATCCTTGGAGGGGTCATGAACCTTCATATTTGTTTTCGATCAAAATTTTCCTGCAACTTCATATCTTACTCTTGTATATATAGTTTTTAATTTCAATAATATCTTCTTGAATATTTATTTTAATTTTAATAATATTTTTTTTGAATATGATAGAGAGTGTGGTATATTCTTCTTCATTTTTAAGTAATTGTAGTTGTTTGTAGTGTTTGATGGTGACTAATAGTGAAAATTAATGGTTGATATAAATTTTATAGTGTTTTTAGTAGTGTTAACTGTGATTTTATTTGTTATTTTTTTCAAATTTTGGAAGCCACAAAATTTAGAAAAAGAGAAACTTAGCCAGGTACAAAAAAATGAAGTATAAAATTAAAAAAAAATTATCTTCACATTGAAATTGTTGAATATAATTAATCTTCTTGTCAACCACATCTCACATACACTCAAATGATGGAGCTGCTCTCTCAAATACTGTGATTAAAGAATAATAGAAGGGTTGTGGTTGGAAGAAAAATATACGACTGAAATAGATATGGATGAAAATGTGGGGGCAGCTAAAATGATTTAGGAAGGTGAGATTATGGTTTATTTAGAATTATTTAAAAATTTAAAAATGGTTAAAATCCATTTTGTACAATTAATATGGAGGTGCAAAGGTATGGAGATAGAGATTGTAAGGATCGAGAAAAATAGTTTTAGAGTAGAAGTGATATAATTAAAATGACACCTGAATATTTTACTATTAAATTTAAAAGAGCATATAAATAGAAATTCAGTTATTCATGTTTCATTTTAAAAGAACCATTATCTTTCTAAAAACTCCATTTTCTTTTCCTCTGCCTTTTCTCTACGATTCTGACAACCTCGCTCATCAGTTTGACGATTGAAGTACGTCATTAAACTCCTGGTAGCGAAGACTACAAAACTGTCCGATTAGAATCTCTGATAGAGTAAGTTCAATTTTGACTCCTTTTCCTTTGAGTTGGTTTTGATATAGTTAGGTTTGTCTTTATTTTAAGCTTGTGTGTGATGCTTTTATCTTCAGAAATAGACTCAGTTAGCTCAAGGTTCTAGTGGTATAATTAAATTTTTTTATCAAGACTATGTGGTGCAGGTTAGGCTACCATTGAGCTTTTAATAGTTTGGAGCTCTTAAGGAGCATCTGCTCAAATTCAGGTAAGAGAAGCTGGTTTTATTTTTTTAAATTCTCTAGGTTAAAAGTTTTGGATATAGGGTGACAAGGTCATCAATTTCAATTTTTACTTGCAAAATTGTCTCTTTTGAAAAGTAAATAATATATTAACTAAAAAGATTGATTTTGAATATTTTATATTGAGTTTAAGATGAATATATCGTTGAAAATATAATTGTATGATAAAGCAATATGTGATTTTGTTACACATTGAGAAATGAAATTATAATTTTTGTTTGTTCACCAACTAAATTGCAACCTATTTATATATTAAAAAGAATGCGAGTGGCGGGTGGGGAATATAACTTTGCAATGAGATGTAAATTTGTGAAGTGAGTGTTGAAGTTAAGTTGGCATCCAAACAGAGGAAATTCACATCACATGATTCCCACTAACACATACATCTCCACCTATTAAATACTGGACCCACATTATGGATGTGACATAACTCAAATTAACCTCTAATTAAATACTACTTTCAACTGCATCTCTTCTTTTTCCCAAATCCCACAACCTACCTTCCCTATTAAATTAAAAGTTCCACAACACACAATATTCTAAATCATTTCAATCACCCAAAACTTTCTACCTCCCTAAGAGATTAGGACAAATCACTTTCTTCCATGTCATTATCTTACTTTTGAATTTTAGTTTTTTACTTAAAGCTTCTTTGAACTTTGTAGCAACTGCTACATAACAAGGAATAAAACTACACCCTCCAATGACATTTTGGTGCCATTCATGACAAAATAACGTGTTTGTCACTGTGTATCTGTCATTCAGTTAGTTGAGTCCAAAAAAAGAAGTATAACATTTCAAGTGCAAATTTTTATAGCTTATAATATAAGAGATGAATGTAACATGATCCCTATAGATAGTATTAGGTGTCTTTCTGAGGTACGTAGGTAGTACTACCGTTTTGGTTTCGTTTCAGCTGTCTCATTAAATTTTGCATGGATCCCATATAAGTCAGTATAGTGACAATTTATGTGTAAAAATTACCTAACAATTATTATCTCCATTTTTAATTGAATTGGTCTAATTTAAAAAAAAAAATCAAAATAGACATATTTTAAAAAATTTACTCATATGAGTAAGTAGTACCTTAATGACACAATTACATGGATAAGTTGTATTAGTATGACACGATTTTATACACGATATAAGTTTGAATTTGTGAAAGTGAAATCATGTTAGTTTGACACAATTCGAGTGGAAAAGGAGAAATCGTGTTTCACATACACAAATTTGATTAATATTAATCTAGATTTGTTCAAGCACAACTTTAGTACATTATGATTTGAACTAAATTCATATAATACTGACACAACTGTTATTTCATTATTAAATTGAAATTGTACACATTTATACTATTATTTTATTATTTATGTTAATATTCATTTTATATAGAAAATATTAATATGTTAATATTAATTGTTTGAATAAAAATATTATTTATGAAATATAAAAAATATTATATATACAATTATTAAAAAAATAAGACCAATAGGTAATTTTATAAAAAATATAACAAAGTAAAATAGGTTAATCATATAGAAATTATTATAAGGATTGTATTAGGGATAACATGAAAATTAGCATATTAGTTTTATATAGTTATATATTAATATTTATTTGATTATTTTGTGTATAGTGGGAGAAAGTGGAGCTATAAATCGATAGTACAAAATAAAAATAAAATTAATAATGAAAATTGGAAGTAAATTTTACTATCAATCTTGTCTATATGAACAATTACTTCTATTATGTCTTTCACTCTCAAATAAAGAACATTTTTTTGTCTTATTTGGAATTGATTCATTCATTCTTTTATGGATATTATGAGTATTTAGTCTTTCTGATTTGTGTCATTGCATCATGTGTAAGTAGACCAATAATCATCACTTTAAATTGGATGAAATTGGACCTTTTAAGCTTAGTAAATATTGTGAAGACGGTACACAAGCAACAAATGTCGTTAGCTGTAAATGACAAAAATGAACAAATAACAATGACATGAAGACAAAGTAGTTGAAGAGCTTGAACATCTTCAACTTTGGATTTTTGAACCTATTGTTAAAATTGGAAACAATATGGTGTAGGCAATATTGTTTGGAACTTCGACATTCACCGCTCCATTTGCATACAATTTGACATCATCTGTGTATTGTTATTGGCTCATAATGCCCTCATAAAGACTCAATAATGAAGGTGACAATGATAATAAGAAAGACAATAATGGTGATCCACCTCCAACTTCACCTATTTCAACCATTACCCTCCATGAAGGCTTAGAAGACAAACAAGAATACCACATTGTGACACTTCCTCTAATAGATAAATTACTTAATGTAATGTAACAATATTCATATTGTAATCTAATTACAATTTTCTTTATTAATTTTTCCTCTTTTTTTCATTTTGCGGTGAAATTTATAACTTCATTTTTTTTTCCAATTTTCCTACATTTAATTATTAATTTCAATATTTTTAATATATATTTTTTGTTATAATTTCTTAAAATTACCTACTCTTATTTATTTCCCAATTACACAATATTATTTTTTAATTTCACAATTAATATTTTCATGTAAAATAATTTATACTAAAATATCAAACACTTTCTTTATAAATAATACATTACGTTGTACAAATTTCACGCAGAAAACGTGTACTGGTACATGACTTTAATTTAATATAAAAGCAATTGAAATCGTTCTAACTTCATTTGAAATAAAATAAAATAATATATATATATATATATATATATATAAAATCTCAATTATTATTATAGTCATTGGTCCAAACACAACTTCTTCTCTCATCTTCTCATTCTGAATTTATGTATATGACCTCATTTTTACAAATTCAAACTCTGTTATTTATGTAGGATTTTTTAACATTCATATCATGGTAGGACGACTTGTTCATGTGAATAAAATTTTCAAAATCTATCCATATCGACAATTTTTTTTTTTAAATTGCACCAATTATTTTCCCATTACCTCTAAGAAAGTGGTGATTAATTACAAGTGAAGGTTGGGGCGCTAAGTGAGTTTTGTACTGTGCTAATAATGTTCATGTCTTGCTATGATTACCTCATCAATATGAATATGGTAATGGTACTAATGGACAGAATAAAAAAGTGGATGTACTTGACATTAATTCAATGTATAACGTATGAAAGATGAGCAAAATGGTGAAATTCCATGTATGAAAAGAAAGAAAAGGAAACGGATAATGCATCTGGAAGGGTTGCTCTTGGAGTTGTGGCTAGTAGACAAACACATTGGCCATAGTCAAAGCACTTCACAAACCCAAAAGCCATTTCACTTCACTTTCCAATGAAAACCACAATCCACATGGTTTTGCTTGGGGATATTGAACGATCAAACTCCTCCTATTACAAAATCTCCTCTCTGCTGTACCCCATTTCCCAGCTCTCATACCTCTTTTCACTCCAAACAAAACACATTCTCTTTCTCTCATTCACTGGCCCTACTCCACCACCCTTCTCAACCAAACTTTACTCTCAAATAATTAATTAATAATATTCATTCAAGAGTCTACATGTGCCAACCTTTTATTCAGACACATATGTCTTTTCTTTCATCACACATTCAAAAGGTCCTAAGTTTTTTTTATTGCTAAGAACTCCCATCCTTCAATATATCATTAGTATCCCAGTCTTTTAGCCCCGACCTAATATTATTGAACTCAATAAAAGGAAGAGAGTGTTAGCTAGAGGGATTAGGGTAGGGTCCCTAAATAATGTGTCAAAAGCCAAACTACAGGGTGTTATCCAATTATTCATCCCGTGAATTTCCTCTCACCAATTCAATACAGCCAAACAAAAACTAACAAATTTGAAAAACAGGGAGGAAATCTTTAATATACATACACCATTCTTATTTATTAGATTAGAATATTTTCAATTCTACGCGACTTGGTATTGTATTAAACCGTATTATTATCTAAAAACATATATGTACACAAATTACATGAACTTGAGTTCCACTGATAAATTTAACGATAAAGTATAATCAGATCGTAGTGTGAGAGCATGATCCAATTATAAGTTCACCATATATACGAGTGTGTGTATATGTAAACTATACATTGATTAGTGTATAGTACTGATTCCCCTTCTCTAATTATTAAAGATGTGGTAAAATGAGAAAGGAGGAAAGATAATCTGAATTCTGAAATAGAGAAATAGTTTTGATCCCCACAGTATATTATTTACGGTTTCTAACATCAGCTCCACCTTTGTCCATTATCCTCGCTCGAGAAGACATCAATGCTAAAAAAGGGAGGGAGAAAGCCATGATAAACTGCATAAGGTGTTGCATCTCTTGCATCCTCCCATGTGGGGCTCTCGACGTCATTCGCATAGTGCACTCCAATGGCCGAGTTGAGGAATTCACAGGCACCATCAAGGCCAGGGATGTCATGAAGGCACACCCCAAACACGTTCTCAAGAAGCCATGCTCCGCAGCCGCCGACGCCACTGCTGTCCACAAGATCGTGGTGGTGCCACCCGATGCAGAGCTCCAACGTGGGAAGATTTACTTCCTCATGCCACTCCCTCCCTCTCCTCCTCCTCCGCTGGAGAAGAACCAGCAGAGAAGGAGGAAGAAGAAGGAACAGAGAGAGAGAAGTAGGAACAACACCAACGTGTCCCTGACGATGACTAGCTTGCTTGTCTCTGATCGCTACTTGACTGATATACTCTCAGAGAAAGTGTCAACGCAAAGAGAGAGAAGAAGAGGGCGTGTTGCAGTGTGGAGGCCTCACTTGGAGAGCATTTCTGAGTCACCTTCTCATCTGTAACACTTCTTGTCTGTCATGTCTATATGGTTATAATCCTCATATTACAGGCTGCCAACCCCATTTCTTAAAAAAATATAATTTTCTTCTTCTTCATCTTTTTTTTTTTTTCTGTTACTTTGCTTCTGCAAAGCCCGTTGTGTACATAGGTTGTCCATATTATTATGGGGTTTGTTAATGAGTTGGAGAGTTTAGACCATAATTGGGTATGTTTTGTACAAGGTTTTAAGAAATCATTTGTGACCATGACTTGAGTCACAACATCAAGGTTTTCAAGATTTCCGATATAAAGGGTTCTACACCTATGTGGACCGTATTCATCTGTAGTTTTCTGGCAATATTTGAGGATACCATGTAACTGCGACTATAATTTAGAATCTTAGTTTTGACAGCATAATTTTGAGTTTTTCATGGTTGTGTTTCAGTTGGTGGGGGCAGATAATTGATGAAACAGAGTTATAATTTTGTAATTTTCTGGAAAGAGGTGAAGCAAGCGTAGAACTTTATATGGGTTTCAACTATTTTGCTTTTAATTGTTGAAGCTTGGAATTTAGAATCTAGTGCAGGGAACAAAGATAAACTATGATTGAGGTACAGAATGACCAGAGCTACATTCCTGCTTCCACTGTGTTACACTGTCATTTGTAATTCTTAGTGGATCACAATGGAAGGTGATTGCGACACGATAGATATTATGCTTTTGCTAGTAGCAGTGGAGTATTTTATTTACCACTATTCTTATTGTTTCACAAGGGAAAATGACACAGTAGTTCGTCGGTGTCAGTCACCCTTTAGGGAGAGACAGTGACATGATGCTGCAAATGCAATCACTTTCTATACAGTTTTAAGTTGTTGTCATGACAGAATTAAATTCATGTTGATAGCTTTTTTTTTTTTTTTTTCTGAAGTGGGAAAAAAGAAGAAATTCTTTTGGACCCTCAAATGGGGAGGACAGATTCATTCATCATCAGTTATGCAGTGCAAAGCCATGTTGTACTTCACCCCACTACTAGTTAGGGGGGGGAAAGAAGTAAAGGGAAAAGTGTGGTTGGATCAAGAAAAGTCCAAAGGGATAAATTTGTGGTAAAAGGAATTGAAAGTCCCCACACTGCTTTCCCATTATATTCTAATAATGCAATGTTATGCTAAGTTGCATAATGAGGGGGCTAGGGCTTTAGTTTAAGCATTTTGTTCTTTTGGGTATGGAAATGATTGGGAACTGGTTTGGTTAGTGGCAGTGGCATCCTGCAAAGGTGATTAGCACAGTAGAGTTTGACCTCTAGGATTGGATTGTCTGGATGAAATGAGCCTTGAGCAAATCTCAATTCTAGGTTGTTTCTGCTTCTGATTTTCTTGATAGAGTAAAGTCTATTAAATGAATGAACCATTGCAATGTGATATGGCTAAATTCATCAAGTGGAACCAGTAGAGATCTATTTTACAAAAATTATGCAGAGTAAGTTTATGTGTAGACTAATATATAAAGTTGCTAAATTGTTTTGTTATTCATCGGAAAACGGTGTTCGACAACTAAACCTTTATGAACTAACAGAATTTTGCTGTTCATCTTGTGATACGTCAGTGTCATCAGTAGTTTAGGGGTGAAAATTAAGCATTTTCCTGTTTTCCTAACCCGAGAGTGTATTACTAAAATTTTATATCAGATTTTTATGGGGACAGTTATCGTGCTTTTGCTTATATGGAAATGAATTGACATGGGAACAAATAACTGGTGACCATGTTGAGACTCATTGATTAGCATTTTTTTTATTCTGATGAGAAAAAGAATTTGAGAGAAAAAGTATTTCTTTTTAATGTGATTTGATTAAGGATAGAAAGAGAAAGAGAAAAAGCAAAGGGTCTCATTAAAAAGAATCTTTCTTTTGGTAAGGAAAAAAAAGAAGGAAGGTGAGATAACAAAAGACTTTAAAATTGCAATTTTTATATATTTTTTTAAGAGGATGCTTATATTGTTATTTGTTTTCAGTTTGAAGTCAATTTTTGTTTGGTAGAGGGAAAAACTATACAACTATTTCACATTATCCATATATTTAAGTATAATATGTTTTTCTTATAAACTCTACAGAGGTAAATAGTAATTAGGACGAAGGCCAAAGATAAATGTACTAAATGTATACTACATTTAATAGTTTAGTAAATTTCATGTATGATTTATTCATTTAATAGTTATTTAGTACTGAAATTTTTATAATTTGTAGAAATTTATCTCTCAAATACTATATTAGAGGAGATTGTATCTTGTATTACATAATTTCTTAAATTTAGTAGAAGAATACATAATAAGAATTGAAGGTTAACTTCTTAATGCAAGTGACAAGAAGAAAAGTCAAATCTATGAAATTAAAGAAATTTCTCATAATTTTAGATTTGGTGATAGTCTCACAAATATCCTCTCAAGACATTTTGCAGTTAAAAGAATAAATCCATAATCATAGGAAAAACAATGAGAAACTTAGTTGACAATTAATTAATGTCGTCTTTCCTTTCCTTTTGCTTCTTCATGTGAACAAGTGCAGGAGTAATAACAATCCCTCAACTAACAAGAAAAATAAGCATAAAGAATCGTTCAACCAATCAGAATATGAGCATGACCAATGTCTAGAGATCAAGATGTTAATTATGTAGATTATTTAGAACTTTAAAAATTAAACTTCATTTAAAATAAGTTTCTACTTTATTTGAATTTTACTTTGATATTTTACCTGTAAGTTTTGAATCTTGAATTATGTTTCAAATTTATTTAGATTGTGGGTTATATTTCAACTTGACTTAGATTATGTTTTAAGTTCATTTGGATGGTGAATTATATGAAAATAAATAAATTATCTCTACAACTATTATTATTTTATAATCATTTTTTTTAATTTTTCATCAAACTCATTTTGTTTATTTAGAAACTAAATACTAAAAATAAATTAAAATTTTATTATTAATTCTCCAACCTAATGTAAGAAAGTATTGAAACAAAGTATTAAAAAGTATAATCTTATGCTTGTCGAATATTTATATATTCGTTGTAGTTTAAGATTTTATCTCCTAAATCAAATAAATTATTTTCTTTTATTTTATTTTTAATGTAACTTTAAATGAGTTATTTATTATACCCTTTGTAGTTTTTTTTTATTTCAAAATATATATATATATATATATATATATATATATATATGTGTGTGTGTGTCATTATATATTTTTTCTTACAATAACCATTTTCTCTCTTTTCATTTAATTATATTAAAAGTATAAGAGAAAAATGTGTTACTTTAAAATTTAGATGGACAAAAAATATTTTTTTTATTAAATATAGAAACTTTTAAAATAATGGATGAAATAAAATTAACAGATAAAAAATACAAAAATGTAATCTTCTAATATAATATTTTAAAATTAATTCTAAGTTGCATACTATCTCTACCTATATATAAACAAGATTTTTCATTATAAACTTGTTCCTATTTTATCCTTATCAATATTTTATTTTATTAATTTATTTTGATTATTTTATTATTTTATTGTTATCTTGGACACTTCTACCTTTTTCTATTTTTGATATTCACTTTTATTATTTTAATTCTATTATCTAACCAAATGTAACTTCATTCAAAACTTCTCACTCTCCTTCTTAATCCCTTTATCTTTCTCCACTCTTCTATAATCAATTTGATTGTTAATTAACTAAAATAAATCACTCACAATATACTCTTGTATTCATTCTTCTTATATTATTAAGTAAATTCTTACACCTTCATTTTTTTAAAATTACCATTCATTTCATTAAAAAGATACGTTTGGAAAAAACAAATTCGAAATAGAATTAAAAAAATGATAAAAATAAATTATAATTTATATATTATAATTCTTTTTAATAAACAGAAATACACATATGGTTGTGATAAAAGTAAAAAAAATATGGATATACAATAATGATAAAAATAAAAAAATGTGAATACACATGTTAATATTTAAAAAATATAAATACACATAAGTTTACAATAAATTAAAATATTATAATATGAATTTATAGTTCATTTTAATAAATACAAATACATATATTAATGATAAAATTAAAAAGTGCAGATATACAGTTTGATATTTAAAAAATACATATACATAAATTTATGATAAATTAAAATGTTTAAATAAATTTATAGTTATTTTAGTAAATACAAATATGTATATAATAATAATAAAAAGAAAAATTAAGATACATAATAATAATATAAATAAAAAAATTAGATAAATAATAATAATTAATAATAATAAATAAAGATACACATTAATAATAAAAATAAAAAAAACGCAGTTAAAAAAAATACATAATATTAATAAAAAATACACACATTTATAAAAATATAAAAAATACAAATAAAAAGGCCCGCTAGTATATATAATATATATGGGGAGGGACCGAGAGAAAGAAAATGGAGGCGAGAAAAGATAGGTAATATAGTATTTATATATAAGTTAGTTTTTACTTGATAATTTCATAATTTATAACTTTTAAGTTGATAAATAAACGAATTGAATTAAAAATATTTAATAAATTATCTGATAAATATAAAATAATATAAAAAATATAACTACATTTTTATTATATAAAAAAGTTTATGTTTGTAAATAAAAATACACTAGTATGTAAAATAATTAAATTTTATAAAATTTTCAAATATTTCTATTTATTTTTCAAAAATTTATATAATTTTTTAATAAATCATTTTATTTAAATAAAATGATTTAATAAACATTAATCAAATTTATTTATTATTTATTATATATAAATTTATTTATTTATTTCTTAATGTAAATGACTTTTACATTATTTTTTTTACAATTTTTAATGTGTAAATAAAATATTAATTAATGTTAACTATTATTTAACTTGAAGTACATGTAAAAAAGAAACCAATAAATACTAAAAATTAATTGTGTGTATAAAATTAAAATATATAATAACAATAAAAAAAATAAGAAATAAGAAATAATAATTAAAATATAATTTATAAGTTATAAAATAAGGTAACAGTTACACTTTTATTATAAATTCCTTCAAAATATCTACTAAATAATTAATATTAATTAAATTAAATAAATTAATCAAATAAACTATTTTTCAATACCTAACATATTAGTTTTATCAAATCTATTCTAAAAATTTTGCAAATAGAATTTATCAATCTATAAATAAATAGATACTCACTTTATCCAGATATATTTTCTTTTAAGGTTCAGTTTTCTTATTCTGATTCTTTTCTAAGAACCATCAAATAAAATATTACACATATTTTCAAAGTAAAAAATTTATGCTCTTTATCCAAGAATGATTCATATGTCTCCATATATTTAAATATTTAGTAAATAACATTTTCATAAAAGTAAAAAAAAAAAAAATTATTAGAAATATAAACAAAAAACATATGTTCGTATTTTTAATATAAAATAACAATAAAAAATTATAGTTAAATAATTTTAAAATATAATTTCAAATAAAAAGTAATTAATAATTTAAAATAAAAATGAATAAGAAAATAAATATAAGACAAATATACATATTACCATTTTTATACCTAATTTAATTTTTAATATTATATATACTTATATATATGTCTTATTAATTTATATATTCTTAGTTAATATTTGGAGAGATTCAAACAATATAGGTAAATATAAATTTATTTTTGGTCTTAATTATAGAAACAAATAAATTTTGTAAACATGCCAAAAACATGCCAATTTTGTATTTGGAAGTTTTCCCATCCAAAATTCAACCCTCCACCAACCATTCCTTCATAATTCCACCCCCACACTCGAATAAATCACTTCTCCACCTCCAACCCAACACTAAACTTAACTTCTCACTTTAGTCTTCTTAATTATTATGACACTTAAATGACATGTTAATCTTTTATTATAGACGCATTTGGCATCATTAATCAAAATAATAAAAAAAACATTTGTTATTATTTTTCCTAAATTAATGTATTAGCATATTTTTATGATTGGTCTGATAGTGACTCGATAGCAAGGAATCTGTGATGAGTCCAACAAACTTTGTTATGATAGACTTTAAAAAATCTGACATCATAGTAAGAAGTGGAATTTAAGTTTCTCAACCTGTTAAAATCAATTTATGATGTAAAGTTTGTACTCACCTATATATTATATCTCTATCTCTAGTTGATGTAGGATCTTCAACGAGGACAAAATTAATTTGTCGCGTATCAAATTAGAGAGACTAAAAGTTAAATTAAATAAAAATAATTAATATATTACTTTTATATAAAATGTAAAATAAAATTAAGAACATTAGAAAAATAAACACTCACAATGAATATGTTTGATTTAGACTCAAATTCATTATTAATTGAAGAGTTTATTGAAAGAAATATTAATGTCTTTCTCGAATAGTGATGTAAAAAAGCATAACAAATTTTAGAATGAAAATGAAATACAAGAAAAAGGAATGTAATTTAGAAAAAAATATTTGAAGAACAACAAAGAGTTGTAGTCTTATACGAAGAATGCTATAATTAAAAATTAAAATGATTTTTGAGCTAAGGAATGAAAGAATGTGTACTGTTTTTTGTTTTGTTTTTATAATTTAGCTTAAGGCACATCATTAATACATAACAATTGCCCTACAAGAAATAACATGGAACATTTTGATCATACATAATGTAAAAACATATTTCTAATCTTGTCGCATATTTTGTGAGTAATGAATAAATAGAACATGTTCATATATAAAACAATTAGCAGCATCGTGCCACTAATAATAAAAAATCAATTTTTAAAACACTTTAATAAAGTAATATCAAATATGTAGCAACAACTAAGAATATTATACCATGCATGAAGTTTCTTTCTTCGTAATTCAAATTTGCTTAAACTTATCATGCAAAATTTAATTACTAAAACATTCATTTTTTCATATAATAACGTTTTATATCAATTCACCATCCAAATAAGGACAAAAATCAAGATCAAGATATTTCAAATAAAGATCTCTCAACTATTTGGCAGCTTTTTCTATGAGGGGGACTACTAATTAAGATTGAGTGGATTCTTATAATTAAAATAAACATGAAAAGTTGAAAAAAAAAATTCCTCCTCTTTTTTGTGGTTCCTAATGAAGGAAAGGAATCCGAAAACATATAAAAAATGCAATCATAGAAGCAAGCGGCGCCTCACACTTTTGTATTGATGATTAGTAAGATGGAACCTAAAAGTTCTCGGTCTCTTTCACTTTGGTTTATACATACATACATATATATATATATATATATATATATATATATGAAAATAAATAAATTAATAATATTTTAACATTTTATAGATTTGTGCTTTGAAAAGCTTCGGGGAATGATTTTATGCTCTGAGTGAGGGTGAAATAAAAGAAAGAAAAAGGTTGATCATAAACTATGGTTGAGTGAATATTCTAGGAGGTTAGCAGCAATTTTTGTTACAATAATTCTAACTAACGTCCAAGATAATTAGTGAAAAAATGAAGTAAGAATTGAAACCAATTCATAGTATGAACTTTATATAACTAAGATGACTTATTATTTAGTGAGAAACATAGTTATAACTATTGTTGTAACACTTTAGGTATTTTGAAGATTTTTTCATGTAAATGGTGTAACTTTTCATAAATTTATTAATATGGATAAATTTTAAAAATATTATTCGGATAAGTTGTGAGGATTTTTAAAAAAATTGTGTTTTAAAATACAATTTTAACATTTTTTTATTAAGAATAAATGATATTTACATATGACTATCATTTTGTTTATTAATATAGAAGTAGTGCAATTTTACACTACTTTTTTTTTTCTCAAATATTAAAAAAAAGTGTGTAGTTAATGTTAGTAAAAAATTCTCTCATATGCTGATCCTTAAATATGAATTATAATTGGTTTTGCATCAGTTAAAAAATAAACTATCTAGAAGTAGAAGTTATGATATATGCGTCGGTTCAACAATTGATGTTATTAGTGTCAGCTTCATCCAATTTACATTATTAATGTCAACTAAATCATCACAAGATGTGATATTGATAATTTAATATTATTTAATATGTGACATGTGACATCGACTTAGCGAATACAATAACAATACAAATTAAATATTTATTAAGTGGCAGTATCAACCTATACGACACATGAGGAACAAAATATCAAAATATTAAATATTATTGATTATAGAGACCAACACTACAAATAATTAATAATATTACTGTTAGACCATTTTACAAAAACATAAAAACAAAAATAAAAGTAAAGTCATCTATTTAACACATGATTACCTGAGAATGAAATTAACAAATTGATTTCATTTAGCAAATCATATAAATTGAAATGGAACAAATTCATTGCAATTACAATATTAAATTAGAAAATAATACAAATTAAAAGAACTTAAGTAATGATTAATGTCAACTAACTATGAAACCGAATTGAAAATTGTAGTTCAATTGCACATGTAACATAGTATGTGAAATTTTAATATGAAATAAAAATTGACTCCAAGCCTTAATTTGTTGAATTTTATTTTGTAATTTCGTAGTTGTTCTATTTTGTTAAGTTATATTGCAAGTATTATTTACAAATTCTAGGTCTAGATGGATTTATCATGTAGAAAGATTTATAGTTCCATTAAAAAATAATCTCAATTGAGCTTTTATAGAGTTAAAATAAAACACTTTTCCAATTTCGCACTAAAAATTCTGCGCGGATTTACTCAATAAAATTCTGTTTTGACTTTGAGTATTTAAATAATATGATTGTTGCATAATAAAGACCTGATATGTTTAGACAGTTAGTGCTATTGAAACTCAACTATATAATATATTACCACCGAGTGCCCCTAACTAATTAATTCTAAACAACAACCATAATCACTATCTTAACCCATGATTTTTGTAAAGACTCCACTGAGTTAGACTAGGGTGTAGAGTCAACAGAAAGTCTTAGAAATCATGGGGAAATATTGCCATGAGATTAATGTATACAATTAACCAAAAAATTAAGTTCATGAATTTTTTTTTGTCAAAGAAGTTGTGTACCACAAAAATGATTTTCATGTATGAAGTTTTGCAAAGAAAAGTCGTGAATTCTGAACAAGATTTTGATTAGGTGCTAAAAAGTATACACTGCCTATACTTAAGAATATAGGTGCTAAATAAATGTATTAAGATAGGTGGCAGGAAGATAAAAGTTAACTCGAGCAAAGTTCAAAAGATGTTTCTCCTGTGTCTAACAAAATCAAATCCATTGGTAGATTTAAAGTATGATTTTCAGTTTTGTGATAGTAACCCTTGGATGATGAATATACAAATAGTCCAAGTGATTATCATTTCAATTCCATTGTTACTGCAGGGTTTAATACAGGTTGTCTAAAAAAGAAAAACAAGTTCTAGTTTCCTACTTACTGTTTGGATGAAACATTTGAGAAACAAAGCGCAACATAGGTGATTTATTAGGATATTCCTTTGTGAACCGAAAGTGTTAACTTAAATGTGCCTGAAAGACACAGAAATTAGATCAAATAAAAGACTCAGTGACCCTATATAACTAAAATACTCTCACATGAAGAATCTATCAAACATAAAATCACATAAAGAAGCCTAAGAAAATCGATACCAACATTTAACATTAACCATTTGCATGAATCAAATAAAAAAACACACAACTTTTCTAAGTGCATCCAAATTGGATGTTGGACAAAGAAAGCCTAACATTCTACAATATTTCTATCACTTGAATAATAAAAAACATATTTACAACAACAGACTAATTATAGATAACTCAATGCACGGATCAACTTTCAACTTCTCAATTATCTGTAAATGCAAATAAACACAAGTCTCTATCCACTATGGATCAAGGTTGTGCTTTCATACTAATGGATAATCGAAAGATGATATGTATGTTCCAGGGATTGATTACAAACTAAATAATCACAACTAATCTTCATAGTATTTGTCTTTTCCTTATATAAAAAAGCATAGAATTAATCATATACTATCCACAAAAGAAATCCACTTCTTTTATCTCTCCTCTGTTTTTCTGATTCCAGACAATCAATTTTCTATATCTTTACATCAACATAAATAGACCCAAATCCCTTGACATCAAACATAGTAACATGAATGAATTTCAAGCAATTAAGACTGCACAATTCAAAATCAACTTTGGAAACTTACGTGACATCCTTTGCATCAAACATAAACATAATAGTAATATTAATGAAGCATTTCAAACAACCATAAAAAAGATTTGACTCACTTTTCTACAACTCTCACAACTCCTCCAATCAAAAGTATTTTTTAAGTGAAAAATTTCACAAAAGCTCCCTTCTTCAAAAGCAGAGATAAGTATCACAGAACAACTAAATTTTACAAAAAAATAGCACATATGCATCATGGAAGAAAGCAATATCAAAACACATGACAAACAAGAAACACAATTATTTACATATAGCCAACAAATCAGAATTAATAACCCTCTTTTTACAAATTATGAACTCACATAATCATATAGGAAAAGCGAAACTTACAAGTTATCAACTTCACTATCAATAAAGGCAGAATCACAAATAGAACTACAAGACCAAATGATATTATTATTCAAAATCTCAAACCCTAAACCAATAACGATTTAAACACAAAAATGAAAGTAAACAAATGCCTTACAATTTTATAATGTACGAACTTACAAATATCATGTTTAGGACAATCACAACGACGATTTTGAGCTCCACGATTGAAGCCTTAACGCCATCACGTACTAGTTGTTCGAACTGCTCACTACCGAGTTTGAGCTTTTCAATGTGCTTCCACTTAAAGATTTGCTTTGCATAGGGACCTAATTTAGAAGAACTAACATTAGGAGTTATTAAGGCTTCATACTCACCAACGCAAATGGTTTGGGAGATTTCTTAGGGTTTGTGACACTACTCACAAATGACACTAAGATTATTTGAGAAATATATAGGGGAAGAGATCAGGGCTTTAGTTCTCCATACAAATGGAGAAAAATGAGTTGAAGAGTTTCAAAAAGAGATCATAATTGCTAATTAGTTTTTCGGTTGAGTTTTTTTTTTTATTTCTTAGTTTTGTTTTTCTAATTTGCTTTGATGTCCAATGATTTGGTACCATCCTCTCTATATTCCTGATACAAAAATGTAGGAATAGTTAACTCTTCTATATGTTTGCCGTACAAATCTGATTGAATGTTTTGATTAATTTAAAGGGCGTCTAATAACTTTACCTTTTTGTATATTGTATATAAATTGCATAATCTTTCTATTGCTTTGAATAATATTTATTTTCCTATCAAAATAACATGATATATATGTTAATTTTTGCGATTCTGTGATATTAATGAATTTTATTTATTTTCTTGACTTTGTAGTTCCTGAAGCCATAGTGTTGGTCACTTTAATTATTAATTTTATATAATCTTTATTTATCTCTTGGTTTATATAGTTTTTTTCAACTTTATTTTCTTTAATCACATAAAATTTGAAATTTTTTTCATATGTTTAATATAATTTTACATCACTTAGAAATTGAGATTAAAAATAATTTTTATATTTTTTCTCACTTAATTCACCGAAATACTCTTTAAGAACAAAATTGTGATGAAATTTCAGGTTTAAAACCGGATAATACTTTAAATACGATGATTAACACTAATAATTTGAAAGTGAAGTCTAATGATTTGAAGGCGAGATGCGAGTTTATGATTTTTGCTGCTGAGGAAGGTATTAAATTATTGAAAAGAATGACTGAAAATAAATATAATTTATTTATTATATTTTTTAATATTATTTTAAAACTATAATAATAAAAAGAGTAAAATAGAAAAAAATATATATACTCATGATATCCCAATAAAAATAACACTTCAAGTGATAGTTCCTTTCATATAAGAAATTTCAGTAATAAAAATTTATAAACGTAATTAATTTGCAAGAAATTTCAATTTGAACAGGTTTAACAAAACTTATCTCAAAACTTGAGATTTGGAAAATGTCACATGCACTGCTAGAAGAGTCATTAGCCAAAAAATATTACAAAGGATATTAAGCATCCATTTCCCCTGCAAAATAATTTTGCATTGGGTTGCCTTAGTCGGCATGCTATTACTAGCAAAATTAAAATGTCAATATTAATATTGCAAGCAAGTTTACACTAACATTAATATGATGTATCATACTAATAAATATTAGTATCGATATAAAAATTAATACACATCAGTATAATATATTGGTACATTACATTATTATTATAAAAAGTAGCATATATTATTAATATGGACTTAAATCTCTATTATATTTTTTTTTCACTTTAATTTTTATAAAAAAAATGGTATACCAATAAAAATGGTCTTAATAATTCACGTTAAGGTTACATTTCACGTTTTCAGTAGTTGAAATCCAAGAAAGTTCATTGTACGATAAAGAGACAACATGGTAACACTACTAATCCTAATGTTCAAATTCCAGCTATTTCAATATAATGCCTAAATATTTGCGTAGTTGCTGAATAAGGAAAAACTAAAGCAACACTGTGAAAGGTAGCCATTGTCTTTGTTTCTATTTTGGAAAAGAGATCTCATATGTTAGAAAAGTTACAAGGTTGTACATCTCTAACATACATTACTGAGAGTAATGGACCTAAAATGATTATTCTGTTAATATCACTGCGATTTTCTGTAATAATTTTTGGACCATCAGAGATCTTACTTTTCAGGACGTGTTCTTTTCAAAGTTCCAAATCTGCTCTATCCAATTAACTCCTTCGTATGACCCTGCATGCAAACAATATTCAGAACAAAGTGAAATCGTTAAAGCAATAAAAATAAATTTTTAAATATTATTTTTATCCACATGTTTCTGATAATCGTAGCGATTTCCAACAGTCTCTGAGATGTATCATGATTCATGCACACGAAGCATGAGTAATTTTTTCATGCATAATTCTAACTGGAGTTTCAAGTTTCAAGTTCCATCAACATCAAACCTTTCTAACATCACATGGATTGCAAACCTCAACCTCATGGGATTGAGTTAGACTTAAAGTCCATTTTTTAACATGGTATCATAGTCATTTTTTAGCATATCCTAACGAGTATTTGTTGGATTTATCAGGCCACCACCCATAATATGTTATCCTACGCACGAGCTGCTGTTACTCTCAGCGTGAGGGGTGTGTTGGAGATCCTACAGTGGGTGCAAACCTTAACCTTATGAACCAGTTTTATGGAGTTAAATTAGACTTAAAATCCACTTTTTAACAAAAGAAGCTTGGAAAGGTCACAAAGGCTGCTGATGAACATGCATGCATAATGCTAACTGCTGTTCCAAGTTCCAAAATAAAATTTCGCTATGGAATTTTTGTGGCTTACGAATCAAAACATAATATTCAATATTGTAATGAGACAAATGTGAAAATTCTCCATTTCTGACAGAAGAAAGTGGCGTCAGAATTCATGTTAATAATACCAAAATCTATTCCGACAATACTAGAATGACAAAAAGGTGCTTCAGAATTCATGGTCAGACACACACAAACAAAGTAGAGGTTACTATTTTTAACAACACATACTGAGATAAGTAAAAGGTTGACATTCTTGAATCATAGAACATGGATTTATTTTAAGAGTTTTGGATCTTTATTTTGATGTGGATTTTATTTATTGATTTTAGATTTCTAGACCTTAGTTTCGAGTACTACAAAATTTTACTTTTGTGATGTGGAGAGAGGCAATAATGAGACAAGGAAGAGAAAAATCTTGAAAGAAGATTAAAATAGAAAATCAAACATGTTGAGATGATAATAAAGGATTGAAATTCTTGAACACTAATTTTGATTTTAGAGTTTTGTATCTTAGCCCCGTTTTTTTATTATGATCTTGAGAATAAAATGTTAGATCTATAGACAAAGACATTAATGAGAAAGTAAGAGAAATCTCGTAAGAAAAAGAAATGTATGACTCTAACTCTTTAGTGTCTATATATAGGTTCGACTATACTTCAAGTACTTTGTTTATAAATGTATATAAATATCTTTTATGATAAAAAAAAATATAAAATAACATGAGATATGAGTTGTTACATCCATATAGATAATCACTATCACAAGAAAATTATTAAATAAAAATTAATTTTAAAAACTAAAAATAATTAGTTGTTATAATGACTAAATTAGACATCATTTTAAAAACTAAAAAAATTATTGATTTCTAGATTAGTTTCTTGATAAATAGTTTCTAAATTAATATCTAATTAACTATCAAAGTTTTTGTTATCAAATTTATAATCTAAATAATTGGTAGTTAAAATATTGATCGATAATTAGATACCAATTTAAAAACTATTTATTAATATTATAAACTAATTTAGAAACCAATAATTTTTTTAGTTGTCTTTCTAATTTAGTCACTATAATAACTAATTATTTTTTTTTCTAAAATTGATTTTTATTTAACAATTTTGTGTATTTTGAAATTGTAATATTTTCTCCAAACCCTAAATCCAATGTTACTCATACATTTTGACGACAATTAGAATGTATAAAAATCTAAATATTCAAATTCAATACATAATCATAATTATCCAAATTATTTTAGTTTTATTTTAAATGTATCCATCCACCTTCACAATACTTAAAAAAATTATTAAATAAAAACTAATTTTAAAAATAAAAGATAATTAACTACTATATTGATTAAATTAGATAATTTTTTAGATTAAAAAATTATTGGTATCTAAAATAATTTATATTATTGATAAATAATTTCTAAATTGGTATCTAATTAGTTACCAAACTATTAAAGTATAATCTAAAGTTGGTACCAATTTAGAAACTATTTATCATAAAACTACTTTAAATACCAATAATTTTTTTATTCTCTAAAATAACATTTAATCTAGTTAATATAATAATTTTTAAAAAAAATTCTATTTAATGATTTTTTTAGTGATATAACAATATCTTAAAAAAAATATTAAAAAAATAAATTAAATTAAAAAATAAACACTTTAAGGATGTTCAGTCCTTAAAAAAAAACACCTAGTAATCCAGAAAAAAAACATCAGGAAAAAACATCAGGTTGAATACAAAAAGTGCCAAAATTATTTATAGAGACTCCAACATTTTAATAGATTGCCTACCTGGTCTTTCCATCAAATTTAATAACCAAAATCTATTGTATAGTCTTTAAAAAAATTTCGTATATAAGGGTCATTAGGTATCCTGTGAGCCCACTGATGAATATAATATATATAAAAAAATTAGGTCGATCTCGACTGGAATAATATCGATGATTTTATTAAAAATGAGTTTTATCCATAATATTTTTTTTTCCTAAAAATTAAAGGAAATAAAAAGAAAATTAGCTAGTAACAACACATTTAAAAATAGACAAATGATGCCAAAAAATATGAAAAAAGAGGTTTTACATCAAAAAATAATTAAGTAATGAGAAAAGGTGATATATAAAAGAAAAAAAAATCCAATTAGAATTATTAAACATTAATATCTAATTAAATCATTGTATTAACTTTTTTATAAAAAAAATTAAACTAAATGAAGCATTTTGGATGGTCCAACCGAATATAAAAAATATTTAGGTCCAACCCAAATATAAAAAATATTTAGTCTACCCCTACATTCAAAATGTTCCACTAATCACTTATGAGATAGCCAGTATTACAAAAAAGAGGGGTTTGACCTGGTATATAACTAAAGCCACCTCGGTAATGTAATTGGTAGCTATTATATAATAATTACTCTCTCATAAATATAATTTAATCTTAGAAATATCTTAATTATCTAGTAAAAACAACTAAATTAATCTAAATAAAATTTAATTTAAATTATCATATATAATAACCTCAATTTTATTCAAATTAAATGGATATAAATTTAATCTAATTTGAATCCAAATTTAAATTTTATTAAATTAATTTAATCCATTTAAATTGATCTAAATTGTCAACACTAACGAAAACAATTCTCACTTCTATTTATTCTTGAAATAATCTAACTTTTCTCTCGAGGAATCTTTTGGCCAAGAAATGCAACTGTGAGTAGATGCAAGTTCCAGAAGAAAAACTTGAAGAAATAAAGGAACAAAGTCAGAAATGGGCGCCCTCTGGGAGATCATAAGATATAGCACCACATTGACATGATTGTTTATTTTCTGCATCCTAGAAACAACGAAATGTTGTTTACGGAAGACATAACAAAGAGAGTGTGAAGTGAATATTGGAGGTTTTCTTTATTCGGCAAATCGAAATATCCATCGACCAAGAGCCAAGAACGAATGTCTAGGTTCCAAGATCCATTTAAGGGGTTAACATTTCCCAGCAAATACTTTTAGGATTTGAATCCATGATCACATGCTTAAGGGACTAGCAGCAGTATCTACTAAACCGTGGAATGGAGGTTATAGGACATTGGATTATTGATTCTTGGTATGGACTAAAGAACAAATTATGGTGGAGCAACATCAAACTTGTATCTAATGAGCATGGTCACGAAGAGCTTGACCATAAGCAGAACGAAGGTAGCTACAATAAACGACTAATGTGTTGGCGAATGTTTAACAAGTAGTTTTTCAAGTACCTTACACTTTGTATGGCGAGTGTGATTGAATTCTGTGATCACGAAAGATAATTTAAAATATGAAGGAAATGCAAATATCTTGCAACTTATGGGTTATGTGTGCATCAAGAAGAATTAGCTCAACATTTATTTTATGAATGGATAATTAATAACAACCCAACTTAACCAATCGAAACAACATCTTGATCTGTTATGTATGCACAAATTGAATACCAAAGTAATATGATATGGAAGATAATGTAGAGGTAGCATTGATGAGGACTATATTTGATTAGAGAAACACAATTTTCTTTAGAAATGGTACAATGGGCAGTGAGAACATTTTTAAGATGGCACATTTAAAACTTTGGACTCGGATCACAAATAAAATATCAAAAATAAATTTCTAATACTTTTACTGGTGTATATATGTCCAAAATCATGCATTTAGTCTATTGTGAAATAATTTTTAAGCATGATATACTTTAACATAAGTATTATCAGTCTGAAACTCAAAACACAAACATGAAGGTAGTTTGGAATATCTTAAGGATGAACCATGTATTCAGACACACCAAATGTAAGTAAGAAAGTGATTAGAAGCATATGGTATGGTGGTTAGTTAGCCTATATACATAAGACCTGTCTTTCCAATTGCTCAGGTTAGATTTGTTTTCTCATAGAATTGATTTTTTTTTATCAGCAAATAGCAATGAAATTAAATGAGACCACTTCAGAGGTGGTCTAACCCTTATACAACAAAACAGATTTTTTCAAAGAGTCTTTCATCTACATATCAACCAAAAGACCTCCTAATCTCTATCCTATCTTAATCAATAATAAAAGAAACCCAAGAAACAACTATAGAATTGATTAATAATATCTTAATATTTATATGCTACAAAATACTCCTAAAATATTTCATATTTATTAATATAAAAAAAATTAGTTACAGCTTTTTAAATCCAACTGTTTCTAAAATAGAATCTATACACTTGTACAAGAATGATAAAAGTTTTATTACATTTTTTTTTTATAATGTCATTAACATCTAAAGGTGGTAAAAGCAGCATTTTTCTACCTACTAGTATTTTTTTTTCACTTTTCTAGATATTCATATGGAAGAAGGATACTTGTTGGACTAAGCTGGAGTTGGACTAAGCTAAAAAGAATATGTTTGGTGTCGAGACAAACCTTACTTGGAAAATATTTTTTTATAAAAATAAATAAATAAAGTAATTTGGAGATATCCAACCCTCATACATATAGATATACAAACTATCAAAACCTCTCCAACCTATATCTACTAGAGCAATTGTGTACATACAATAGTGTTCAATAAAAAAAAATATAAAGTCTTTGTTGAATCACAAGATTTACCAAAAGGCAGAAATCATGACATAGAGTGAAAGACTCAGCCAAAGTCTTTGTTGTAGACAGAAGATATCTTCCGGAAAGTTATTTTGGAGGATTGCAACTTATTAATGAGGATAGCTTTATAATTTTTTGTTACTTGATTTTGTTAGGAAATTTAGATCTCTATTTTCATGTAGTAATTACATCCCCTTTGTACATATTCTACAATTTTTTTTATCACAAATGCTCCATTCTTTTATTTATAAATTTTTTACTCTAAACTTCTCTGTTATAATATCTTCTAGCTATAAATTTACAGCTTTTTTTATCAGAAAAAAAAATTATATCTTACCATATGCTATATATGTTTTCTTGAGTTATGGCTTTATATACTACTTCTTGAAAGCCACATAGCCATTGAGGAAAAATGTAGAGACAAATTATGGTAAAATTTGAAAGAAAAAAATGAAAAGGGAGAGTATGAGAAAAATGAATTCAAAAGCTTGGTGATATCGTGTAAGAAAGCATGGTTCAGAGACACTATTGCACAACTATTTGATATCTGCCTCTGTCTCATTTTGTTGGATTTCTTATTCAAGTCTTTATTTCTGGCCTGTCTCTATTAATTTCTTTTAGAAGCACAAAGATAGTATTATTGATAAAAAAAGACAAGTTAGAGCACAAAAAGTATCCCAAATGATATAATTCGTTGCTCTTAATTTCTTAACGTTTTCTCATTGGAAGTATTAAGTTCTATTGCTTCTCCATCAAATAAAACTAGCATTTGCACTTGGCATTGAATATTTACATTCATAAACTTTTAATCAGTTCATCTTATAATTAATTCGGTTAGACTCAATTAATCGATGTCCATGTGTAAATGAACGTCTGTTTCTTTATCTTGAAAAAAAAAACTAACACATATAGGGAGAGTCATTAATCCTATACTTTTAATATATAATAAAATGTAATTCTTGTTTCTAGATAATGAGTCCTAAAATGAAATATTACTTTCTCTTTTTCTAACACAATCCATAATTACTTACCTTCCCTGTGACAAACATGATCTTTTGTTAGAGTTATTTTAGGGACAAAAAGACTTTTCTGGTAGGGCCGACAAATTATTGAAGCCTTTGTTGGTATATCCATCTACACATATATAGGCACTAAAGCTTGAACATTAACACCAGACTCAATATTAATGCTTCTCACCACAAACCTCAGGTAAGTTTAAGTGATTTTATCGAGTTATTTTGTTTCCCTTTTATTAATTTAATAAAAACAAATGTATCATTTCACTTTCTCTCTCATTATTTTCTAAACTCATTATTTTCTTCTTTAGAAAATAATTCTTTTCATTTTTTGAGCTCTATTATGTCACGAGGATAAGAAATACAGACATTATTAGATAACTACGATGAAGTACTGGAGTCAGCTTCCACTAATAAGAGACAATAAGTATATAACAATCTAGAGAAAGTCACAAGACAAACAAAAAGGGTATGTCCAAGGCCACTTGTCTCTTCACATGCACAAACAAATAAGCATTAATAAAAGAATGACCAACATTGACTAAATATGTGTGGAAAAGTAATTAAGTTCTTGCTGTTAAACCACGGATTGAAGGTTAAAAAAAATTCTGTGGACCACACACAAAATATGCACGTACAAATTGTTGAAGGAGAATCAAAATATGTATATGTATTTCATTAACAGGTGACAGACTTCAAATCTGTTCTAGTCTTTAACTACGTCAGATTGTGTATGTAATCACATGCAACGTATGATATATAGATCAAGCTCACACATCCATGGGGAGCACAAGAAATCTCCCAGAATCACAAAAGTGCTAAATTTAGCATAAAGCAAACACCTGAGAGTATTTAATTAGGAAACTGCAATAACAGTGTTTTGAATGATAGGAGAGAGAAAGAAAGAGAGGAGGGGGAGAGAAACACTATTCTTTCTAGTATAATCATTACTCTTTCTGTCTTAGCTAGTAAAATATGCTTGAGCCAAGCCCTTTCCGATCGACAATGGAATATTAGGGTTTTTATTCTGCTTCTAGGGTTTTGTAAGCTACAAATAGCATCTACACACACTTGAAGTTTTTTAGCCTGTTTTGTAAAGGCTTCCAATTTCCCCATAATAACCTGTTATATATATTAATGAAATGTTACTCTAATATATGAACAAGCCGCGAGTTAGTTTGAATTCAAGTATTCCAAAGGGTTAGGGGTTTCATGAATCAAAATTAAACATATATAAAGCAACAATTATGTGCATGATATATAATATGAAAAATTTACCGTCCATATATGTATATATAGATATATCGGCTCAAGAAGGTTGTTGCTCAATATCTTTTGGCCTTTGAGTCCCCTTAATAATTGTGTTCCTCTTCTTCTTCTTTTTCTTATATGGGATCCCTCTAGCCTTTGCTTGACACTCCTTCACCTCACGGAGGTACACCCGAATAGATCCGCCTCCAAAGGGATTAGTCTCCGGCGAGCCGCCATGCTCTTCATAGGCCGCACGAAGGCGGCCGATGAGGGCATCGAGGCTGCCCCATGCCTGTCTGAGTGGGCAGGCACAGGGTGCAGGAGGAGTAGGTTGGCCGAAGAAGATGCAACCGTGCAAGTGGACCTTGGTCTTCCCAAATTGATCAAGGTACCGAAGGAAATCCAGCACATGGTTGAAGTTGCACTGAGAGAGAGCCACTGGGGGACTCTGATTCTTCAGGTACTGCCCGAAGGTGTTCCAGTCTCGCCGTTTTTGTGACTCATAACGGCTCAGTGGTTGCTGATTGGAAGGAGGGTGTTGTGATGATGAGGAGGAGGAGCCATGGTGAGAAGAACCGTTTTGAATTTGGGTAGACATGGTTGATTGGTAAACTATGTATGCTACTAGGGAAAGATAGTGATGGCTGTAGATGGATGGAGATGGAGTTTACGGAAGAAATAAGAGGGTGAGTGAGTGAGGGAGAGAAGGAATGAGGTAAAAGAATGTATTGGTGCAGTGGAGAAAGATGAAAATCACGTCTTGTGGTCTTTTGAGAGGACATAGCGTGGGCCCTTTGAAGGTGCTTTTCTTCTCCCCCATTTCTCTTGTATTTGTATTTCTACTTTGTACTATACGTACATGTTTCTCTAGATAGGAAAAAGATGCTTGTGCAATTATATTGGGTATGGAATCATCAATAATACAATCACACCAATCATCATTTTTCACAATAGGCATTATTGTTACTTGGTAATGGTTTGTGTTGGACCCTCTTTTCTTGATTTTGTCTAATCCAGTGGGAGCCGATAAGAAATGGCTTACTCATTAGTCGGCGACTTGGTGCTCATAGTCCAAATATTGCTTGATTTTTAGGACTTTTCTTTATATATTATGGACTCAAAAGTCTGGTGTAGTTGCTTTTGGTGTTTTTGATAAGAATTTGAAATTTTATGCAAACAACGAACTGTAGTCTGCATTTAAATAGCAAACAACAAAGACTGTCAAATGACACACAATTGGTGAAGGAACACTAGGCATGGACTGTAGCTGAGGGGATTCTCCTTTGTAGTATGATAGGGTGTGTGTGTTCATGGATTTGGTAACTAAATTGAATGTGTATGCTTATAGAATCTTTTTGTACATACATATATAGTTGAAGAGTATGGTGTTTTTTGAGGGTGATGTACTGGGTATGAGAAGCTCTATGTAACCATATGCTATCTATGTACACGGATCGAGGCACTCCAAGTGTCTCATGTAAATGTTTCACTTTGCTGATAAAAAAATAGATGTAATAAGATTAATCTCTATCACTAAGATTAATCTGATCAACTTGGTTATCCACAGTACTGTTTGAAACAGGAAATTGTTTATATCTTATTCGAGAACTCAAAATAATATGAATAAATTAATAAATCAATTAACAGGAAGGATACAAAGTAATAATGACCCACAGTATATGCTTTGATATTTTAATGAGGTATAACTGTTTAGATAATTTATAATGGGCTATTTTTTAGTGTTATCTGTTGTAAGTGGCTGCTGCAGTATAAACTGCTTGTAATTATTGTTAGTGAGATATAGAATTCGTGGGCACCACAATTTGGTAGAAAAAGTAATTGTTAATTAATTTGAGACAGTTCTGAAAGTTTGCTTGAATTAGTATAAAATGTAAGCAGCAGCAGAGATACCTTTGACCCCTGTTTACAAATTTTCAGCTCAAAACAATGTCAGGTTTGAGAGTACATGTCCATGCATGAATTGACAAATGGTTATAATCATGCCTGACCCCCCAAATATACCAGCAGTTACCTTTTAACAAAAGTGATACATATATTACATTTCGATTAGCCCTGAAGGGTTAACTTTACTCAAAAGAATTTGAAACTCAGCATCCAATTCAATATTGGGTCTGAAATGATAGGTTTCATCTTCTTTTTCCCCCCTTTTAATTCCTCTGTATACGTACAAAATCATATTTTTTTGAAACTACCTTACATGGGACATCAAAGCAGACAAACTTCAAAGCGTTTTCAAATTCATATCTCAAATCCAGTAATGAGCTACAATGATTAGGTTAGATTGTGGCATATTTATAGTAATTATCTCAGCAACATAATTAATATTCAAATGGACAATTATGTATAAAGGGGCCATAGTATTTCAAGATTGAATCACACGCATAAGATTTATTGAGAGAAAGTGGTAAACAAAGGGATAATTCTCACTGTTAATAATTATACACGTATTCCGATTAATTAGCATAGCCATAATCAAATCAAATTAATTAATACACAGATTTTCAATTGCAGCGAAAAGGAAACAATGAGAGATTGAGGATGGGAAAAAGAAATTCCGTCTTCATGTTTATCATCAAATCAAAGAATAAAAGGAAACAAGACAGTGAAAAGAAAGATTGGTACAAAATAGTTAGACAAGTTTGTGTGATGGTCCATGACTCCCGGAGATGTCCTTAACACATTATGGTGCTTGTTGAAGTTTTGACACTATACATTAACTCTTCACCCATTTCTGATCTAGACATGTATCTTCATGGATAAAAAATGAATTTAATTGATTGGCACACATGAATAATTTCTTGAGTTCAATGAGGTTTGATTTGAAAATATGATTTTGGTAATAGCCAAGGGCACTGGACACAATCTCTTCGAAGCATATCTTGATCAGTTTGTGTTGCTTATCATGTTTACATGTAAAAAAGGTGCTGCGACAATAATGCAAATGATCCAAAAACCTTCATGTTCCCCACCTAGCTAGATACAATATATATGACCACCCCTTTTTGTTCTTTACCTAGGGGATTCTCAATTTTTTTCAAAAGCTTTTACTAGCTTCTATCATCAAAATATATAGGCCATTGATTCATCATCATAGCTCATAACATATTCCAACTAGACTAATAGATTAGATACTATAAAAGGGGTAATATATCGTAACGTATTTCAAGATTGTTTCCAAAACATGTTAAAAGTAAATAAAAAATAAATAAACATTCCAAGAATCTGAAAAGTTAGAACTACTAAATAGACTAGTGTATCAACAAACTTATTTTGGTAAATCAACTAATAATTTAGTCAAGCAAAGTTATAAGTTGTTAGATTGGATTCTTAAACACATTTTTAATGCACATGTTTTTTGAATTTTTTTTAGTTTGACATTTTTTTTATCAATAAAAAATAAGTAGAATTAAAAGGGACAGTTTAGAGCAACTTTTGATATATTGGAGAGGGTTCAAATACCAATTTGAGAAGGAATAATTAAAAAAGTGCATATGATATTTCAATATTTCAATCATAACTAAGTTTTAAATGTTATATATAAAAAAATCTTCTATTTCAACTACTCCTTACTTGAAAATAACCTTATTTATATGGTAACAAATACTCCAAACCACAGCCGACAAGGTTCTGTTTGAGACTAACATGGGCATAGTAAAAATTCTCAAAGTGACATTTTAGGTCTTCATGTTGAACAAACAAAATGTCAATCCACACATGATAAAGAATTTCACATTCTATAAATAAATGTTGAGTTGATTTTGCGCATACATGACAAAGAGCACATGTAAGTGTACTGATCATTACCTCTCTCCTAATTAACTCATTCTTGTTGGAATTCTTTCCAATAGAACCTCCACATGATAGTTACCACATTAGGCCGCGTTTTAATCATCCAGAGTTGCTTAAATCCATTATTATGACCTTTGACATAATTAGCTAGTCATTCATAAGTTATTTTTACAGTAAAGTGACCTAATTTGTCTCCCTCCCACACATTTTCCTTCACCTCCCTATTCAGCTTGACACTAGATAGGGACCTTAACATTTCTTTTTGTTGTATAAGTTCTCATTCAAACCTATCACGTTTCCAGCTAAATCTCCATTTGCCATTCTGATTGTTCCCACACACCTACCTCATCCACCTTTTGCCCCTGATCCAATTCAAATAGAGTGTCATCAACAAATTGAAGCATGCACAACTCTACATCAGACCTCCTTTAAGCATATTAAAATTTAATTTATGAATCACTTTGTTGATGATTAATGAAATCTAACTGAACATATTTTATTCTTTTCTAATCACATTTTCTTATTCCTGAAACCTCAAATTTAATTTTGATATTTTAATTTCACTCTAACAACATGATACTAGTTTCTATATTTTGTGTTTAACTATTAATGCAAAAAATTGTTTTGTGTTTAATTTAAAAATGATTACAAAATGAAATAAATTACAACTAAAGGTCGTGAAAATCTAAATATTTATTACTTACAAAATAAGGAACTAACTTCTAATCTCCTCACATTATCTAAATTAAAGGCTTTAATTTGAAATGAAAGAGTTGAATTCTTTATTCAGATCATAATAAATAAATTAGAAGAATCCATTAATTAATTAAAAAATCATTGGGATTCAGTTGATGAAATTTATCGTATTCATCTATTAATTTCTTTTTCATGAACAAATATTCAATTTATTTATAATAATTAACTATTTTTGTGGTTATTTCAAAATATTTTCTCTCATTTTTTTTTGACAAAAGAAATTAAATAATTTTTATATCACTCCGACCTAAAATTTATAGGTATTTTGAATATGAGATAGAATAGATTATTTACTCATTAAATTATATATATTCATCCAATTAATCCAATGCAAATATTTTTTTAATAACTATATAGAGTGAATTGAATTTTACATATCATAAAAACAATCAACTTGTAATAAAAAAAAGTAAAAATGTCCATTAATTTGACCAAATTCTCAGCGTCTATTAATAAGCAACAGCAAGTCAGGCTTTGTTCTTATTTCAAAACTAACTTCTTATGTTGTACATGATTAGCAAGTACTAAATTGATGGAATGTAAATTTGTGTTCATGATTCCATTTAAATAATGTTATTATGTTTCTGCTGTTTTCAATAAATAAGCGCTATATTTTTTTTATTTCTTATATATTTTACTTATTTAATAATTATTTTGTTCGAACCATAATTACAATATCCGTCACTATGCTTTTATTTATTTGAGATTTGAAACGTATAGTTTCCATTTATCACCGTAATTATCTTTCTTTTTTAATAAAATGATTTTTAATATAATTTAACTTACCAAAGTGTTAGTGTCCATAACAAAAAATCTTAATGGCGTGAAATTATAGCAAGGTTTAGAAGAAGAAAAATTATAAAGAGCAATATGCAAGGACAGTTACAACAGAGCAGATTTACCTTAACTAGGCTTTTTTTAATCATGGTAATAATATAATATAAACAACAATTTAAATTTATACTTTGTAAATATTTTCTAGGGTAAGAATCATACAAGGATAAAATTATTATATTCTTTGATTCACCTTTTTGCTATGTAAGTGGTGAGTGCTTTTTTCTGTGCATGCACTTAAAATCATTTCATAGTAGAAATAAAAAAATAAAATAATACTTACTGATAAATTGTTGATCATGGGTAACTAATAAAAAGTTATTTATATTTGATAATCTCTGAAATATAAAAATCTTATATTTCAGAATATTTCAGAATACAGAAAAAGTGAAGAAAGAGTTTTGTAAGCCCATCCGTATGCAGTTTCTTTTCTATTACTTTGGGTCCCACCCTGACCTGGTCAAATTCCACCAACAACGTCAACTTCCCTTTAGAAAAGATTCAAGTTTTCTTACAACCAAAACATAAGAGAATTAATGGGAAAGAAAGAATAAGTTTCTACTAATCCTTTGAAAGAAAAAAAGAGAACCAAATTACAGTGCTAAAAACATGAGAATATTACTCTTCGTGGGTCTACTCTGAAAGCAAAGAAGAAAACGAAGAATTAGTGCATCCCTAACATGAAGTCATGATGAGCCTGCTCCACGAACCACCATAAGCTGTCACACTCTTCATCCTAATTACATGACTAAGTAATCAAGCATTGCTTTCCTTTTTCCTTTTTCAGAAATATTTGTTTTTTACTATTTCTTTTCCTTTCTTACAGTCAATGGAAGTCATTTCAGAAAAATAGGAACAAAGGTTTGGGGTTTAACCTTTGGCCCTTCCTTTGTCTTATACCAGGATTCCTTGTCTAATTTTTGGCAGACAATTCCATGTTGTACCAGGTTAAAATGCTGGTAATAATATATATGTGCTTTTCACCAAGTGCAAGGTTTCCTTTGCATCCATCAATATTATTACATCTTCTGTGGAGTCTGATTAGAAACAGCTAGTAAGTGTGTATAATGCTCCAACACAATGGAAATGATGCACTTTTTTGAAGGAGTTATCACTTGAAACGCACATGTACCGAACACAGAATCAGCAGCAAAGCAATGTAATGATTTTCAGTTTACAAAATGCCATTAATTTACTCTGATTTGTCCTTCGTATATATATATTTTATGTTCTTCTTTTTTTCTGTCTTTGTTAAAGTAAGGAAAAATAAATGAATGATTTGAGTTTAGGCAACCTAGCCAGCCAAACATGAATGGATGTCTAGTCATTAAGAGTACATCTTTGGACCCTTTTTTATAAGTCCTATAGATTAGCTATCTTTTTCGTTAGTTACTCCTTAGTACTGTTATTCTCTGCCAAAACCTCTTTAGCAGAGATACTTCTTGCAGCCAGTGGACCCATTCATTTTGAATTTCTCTGCATGTGTAAACAAAAACACTGATTCAATTTTATAGTATCCAATAACGAATATTGTATACGTAGTGTTGTCCAACAATAATACAAGAGATGATAAGTTTAACTTGCTAACTAAGCCTCGTGTTTTAAGCAAAGTTATGTATGAGGTTAGACATGATTACCTTGGTGATTCCGAGGTTGTAAAGATAGAAAATTACATTTATAGCTAAGCACAACATCATCATAATAATCCACCTTTATACGAAGCAACTCATATCATTGGAATAAATTTGATGGTGTCTTGTCTAAATCGATGTTAAACCTTCAATGTGAAATTGTCTCCAAGCCTTCTAAATTTTGTTCTTATAAAGCTGATTTTATAAGTTTTATTCCTTCTCTTTTATTTTTAGGGTGTGTGATAAATTTGTAAGGTATGAGCATAAACCTATTTTAAAACCATTTCATGAATATTTAATGGATTAGAATAAGTGTATAATCGATAATATAAATTTAAGTAAAAAAAATTCAAATTACCTAAAAAATAATCAGTTATAGTAAAAAAATAATCAATTATGTTAAAAAATAATAAATTATTTCAATTCAAGGAACTTTTCTAAACACGAAGAAATTTTAAACACGAAATTTTTTTACATCTTTCGAATATAATCAATTATTTTATAATATAATTGATTATACCATTTTTTTTCAAAAATTCAAACTTTCACGAAGAATCTATTGGAATTTAAACAATAATCGAATAATTAATACTAAAGTGTTTTATAGATTGGTTAACAAACATATTAATAAATTATTGTTATTAATAATAATTTATTATTTTGATCAATTATCTCAAAAAAAAAAAACAAAATAAGATGAGAGTACTAGAGGTATTCCAACCCCTATAAAAAACATCACTATAAGTTATAGATGTTGGAATCACATCATAAGACTAATTGGTATCCAAACAAAAATATTTCCTTAAAAAAAACAAGTTACATTCACCTGCCAATAACCCTGCATAGTACAAGACTGAATGTATGACCGAATAGTGACTATCTAAATAAAAGAAAGAAAATGGTGTCTGCAATGTAAACAATCGTATGTCATATAAGTATTCTTACAAATAGATATGACTCATTCAATAGATATGACTTATTCACTAGAGGTATTTCTTCTTTGTAACAACAAAAAAGACAACAACGAGTAACTTGTTCCCAAAATCAATGCCCTTCCATATGTAAACCATATGATCATCAAAAAGTGTAGAAAAAAGTGGGTCAATTGATGAATTTTAAACAAAAAAATCAAATTCAAGCATCAATCAGAATATAAAAAGTTTGTATTAGAAAATTTATGATTCAGCCATGCCATACCTTACCTTAATTTGTGCCACAAGGAAGATTTCAACCGGATTCCACCACTTTACCATTAAAGACCACATTATTTATGTTTATGTGATTTCAAATTTCCCAATATTGCTACCCATGTACATCTCCACATACAAAGAATTTATGAATCAATCTTTTTTATTTAATAATAATACATTAAGTATATCTCATTCACTTTTCATACATATGATCAGTAATTGAATCCTGACAACAAAATGTGCTTATTTTTAAATTATTAAATAAAAATTAATTTTAGAGATAAAAAATAATTAGCCATTAAATTTATTAATTTAAATATTATTTTAGTGACTATAAAAATTATTGATATATAAAGTAGTTTTTATTATTAATATATAATTTTATAAGTTAGTATTTAGTTATGAAAGTTTTAACTAATAATAAATTGATATATAATTAAAATATTGTGGCTAATTATTTTTTTAACTGAATTAATAATTAAAACATTGTGACTAATAAATTGTTTTTGAAGATGTATTTTTTTAAAACTAATTTTTATTTAATGATTTTTCAAATATTCATAATTTATTTTGTATGATATTTAAAAAGTTAAAATACATATGTATCTAATGCTAATAATGTCATTTATTTATAGTGGAAACGTAATTTTATGAGAAAAATTAATAATTACAAAGTGTAAAATATTTGCTAAGGATATTTCTCATTAAAATTGTGTATATTTTTTAAGTATACCTATGTGTAAATATATTTATAACGATGTTTAAATATTTACGAAAAATTCTAAAATATACATGTTCAAAAATAAATTTATTTGAATATATATATGTTCATAATAGTTTTCATATATTTTTAAAATATCTTCGTACATATATATATTGATGATATACTTATAAAAAAAACTTAAAATTGAAAAAAAGTAAAATATTGTGATAATTCAAACTTATACTAGTAAATTGTAAATTCAACACCCATACATCACACTTCTTATTTACTACTAGTTAGTTGAAGTGTTCTTTTCTTGTTATGGTCTCAAATCTCAATCTTGTGATAAAGTATTATAAAAAAAATTATCTATTTAAATAGATTCATCCAATTTAACATAAATTAGTCAAAATGTATTATAACTTTCAAGTGTAAAAGCTATTAAAAAAACCTCCAACTTCAATACTAATATACATAGGTATTGCTTTATTTCATGGGAGTGTTCCCTTAATTCATGATTCAACTTATTAATCGAAAGTTTAGATAACATCCATTAAGTCTTAAATTCAATCCTTATTATCAGGGCTGTAAAAAAATATTGAAGTAACTACCCTCTTCTTTCCTTCTTAAAGTTACATGATTAAGCTTTTTTTTATTTATTTCTTCTTTATTTGTTTATGGTCTAAATAGTGCTTTAACGAGAGTACGATGTTAATCACTTCAGCTAGGGAAAACTTTTATTTCTTCTTTAGGGACTGATTTTGCTTTATATACCTGTGTTTCACTGGATCTTGATAAGAAACCTTTTTAACTTTTTTGTATGCACTCACTGGCCATAGCTAGCAGTGCTTAATACAAGTAATTAATTCAATGATGAGAGTGATCACATCATGTTATCCTCTCGTGAGTGGATAAAATTTGCTGGCCAACCTTTTAATACAGTTTTTTTTTGTCTTGATATTAACCCATAATGACAAAGGTCTTTGTCCCTAGCTTTAAGGCTAAAACGAAGAAACATTTACAAATTTGTTAAGTATATACTTACAAAAAAGTTAACACAATTCACAGAATCAATAATAATAACAATTTATTTCTTTGTTCAAATAAGTTAATACATATGAGACTTTAAAAAAATTAAATGACTTATAAAACTCAATTTGTATAATTATTAAAGTTTTAAAAATGTTTACTTAAGTGCTTTTTTTATATTGACATTTACTTTAAGTCTTGGGCATTTCATAAATAAGTTAACTTAGTCAAAAAGTTGAACATTAAGTTGAACATTTAGGGATGCTTTTAAACTGTGTATAAAACATGACATATTAATTTCATATATTATTTCCACCAAGTTATAATATAATAACTAAAAGTCTCAACTTATAAAAATAAGAAAATAGTCGTCCAAAATAAAAGTTGAGCTCAGAGTCGGTACAGGTCAAAGTTGAGTTGAATAAATTTTAACTTAAGTTAAGCTAAGTGGGTCAAAGCTCAAGTTGAGTCGGCATCGAACCGATGTCACGCCAAGTAGACTTGGGTCAATGTCGAATCGATTCGGCAAAGGCTCATGTCGAGCTAAGTCGACCTAGATCGATGTTAAACCGATTCCGTCCCGATCGATGTCTAACCGAATCCACCCGACTCGATGTCGAATTGAATCGACCTTGTCCAATACCGAATTGACTTGACCCGGACAAATCGAATAAAGTCCATCTAACTTGATGTAGAACCTATTCAGCCCAAACTTGTTATTCAATGTCATCATGTTTGTTGTTATTACAATTATATTCTTTATAATTCTTTAACCAGGACACTCAGTTATAGGTACTAACCCGTGAAAATTTCTTATTAAAAAAAACCTAACTCGATCCTATTTTCAACAAATTAATCTCTTAAAAAATATATTATATATGAATTGATGTGTGTTTAAGTCACTTTAGATTAAATTTAAATTTTTAATTAATTATAAATTATTTAAAAATTCTTTTTTTTTCTTTTCAATTTTTAACAGAAGAAAAAGAATAGCAGAAGCACGTGAATTGGCCCCAGTTGCTTCTAAAGTGTCGCCAATTAAATGATGAAATCTCCAGTTACTTCTGCTTCCCTGCTGCCCTAATATATTTTAAATCCGCATTTTTTTCATAATATAGTGTGACTGTAATTATAAACTATAAAGATATAATTTATTTAGATTAAATAGTACAACATTATTTCAACTTAAAAAGCAATATAAAATTTAAATATTTCATATGCAATTACTTTTATCGAAAATTAAACACTTTTGTGAGAGTTTGAGAATGTGTAAGTTTCTATTTTTATAAATGGAGATGTCAATAGTAAAACGGAATAAACTTTATAATATAAAGAATGAGCATATATGATGGAATGAATGAAAGTCATACAGTAAGAGAATGAGTTAAATTTAGTCTATACGTTGTGGAAGCGTTTTTATATAAGTTTTGGTAGTCCTATTTAAATTAGATATGAAATTGAAGATAAAAATAAAATATAGTTAAATGTAAGACCTCATTTTTAATTGCTTCAAATTAATTTGTTGATTATAACTGATTTATAAGATACAAAAATTATATTCTATATATATATATATATATATATATTATATTTGAGTAGGTATATATAAATTTTTCAAGCTAAAAATATAAGTAAATAGTAGTTTATAAAAGTAAATGATTTATTTGAATTGATACTTTTAAAGATGATGAAAAAACTTCAAATAACTTTTGAGTAATTGAGATATAACAAATTCGAATTAATGTTCAAGTTTAAAATAATTGTGTATAATGTCAATATGTGTTGTTGTAGCATTTTTCTCGAGCCTCATGAAGGTATGACCCAATATGTTGTCATTTATTTGTGTCACATTTTTTTTAATAAGAATAGGATATGATGTGCAAATAGCATATAAAAAATGAAATATTTGGAAAAGATAAAAGATAAAAAAAATAATGAGGAAATAGTTTTTTTATTTATTTATTGTAGAGTTAACATGTGCAATGAAGGTTGTATTGGTGGAAGGAAAACTTGTAAACTAGATGAGAGTTATTATGATACGGTGTTTGATGGTCTATCTTTGTAAAACTATTGTGTATAAAAAGGGTTTAAATTGGAGGAGTAAAATTCTGTAAAATTGAAGAAATGGATTTAGACTATTATTTTATTTGTGTAAGTTGATATGTTTGGTTAGTTAAAATTGTGTTGTAACTTGGTGAAATTAATACAGGAAATTAATACGTCGTCTTGTTTTGTACACGAATTAGAACATTCCTTAAATATTCTACTTTAATATTACTATTATTTATTGATAAAAAAAAATCTGTGCACATATCTTCCATTGTCTTGAGACATTTCTTGTTTTAGTTGCAATGTTTCATTTTTAAATTGTCACACATATATATCCGTTATGCTTTTTTTTTTTTTTGCATTTCTTCATTGATAATAGATTATTCATTCATTTTGTTGGTTTGAAAACCTTTTACTTCTTGTAAAAATCATGTAACTATGTGGCCTAAAAATCTACCAAGCTAATGACGCCAAATATTTTCACTGAAAATTGAATGTCTTTGATCAAGTTATTAATAAAGTAGAATATCTTATTTATGAGTTGGATTGTGAATAAAGGCCACCTACCAAAAAAAAAGGGTTCTTGTAAACACACAAGAGAAACAATAGAGGAACGACCAACACGGAAGAAAATTAATTAAAGAGTCTTATACGAATCAAATAATCAAGACATCAATTAAAAATTAAAATAAGAGAAAAAAGATGAGGATTTTTTAGAGGTGACCTACGACCAAACCATCATTTAAATAAGAGCAAAAAAATTTGAAACATCAATTACACCCCTTTAAATATGGCTTTGTTCCTGTGCTTCCAAGTCTCACTTAATACAGCAATCCAAATTGCTTCCCAAATATCATTAACAGATATAAATGTTCTACCCAACTTAAACGGTAAAAAATAATAACGTGAGTCATTGTGATCCACTGATGTCACTCTTAACCAAGCATAACACTGACTTCAAACAAGTCAAATTATTCTGCACTTAAAGAACAAGCGACGTCTCTTTACAGATAACACAAAAAACTTTAAATCACGACCTTTCCAAATTTATTATAAATATATTCTTTTATGAATATATATATATATATATATATAAATGAGCTTATCTTTTAAATTAATGATCTAATTAGACCTATTTGTTAAGTAATTTACTACTTGATTGATTAATAATATCTTATCTATAAAATATCTATTGAATATATTGGTAAAATATTAAATATATACTTAAAAGTTCTATTAATTCAGTATAATCAAAGTCCATTTTTTTTCTCAATTTGATTAAAACTAATTTTAAAGCTGAGCCGTTGATGTTTAACCTTTAATTTATCTTTAAACCAGCAATAAAATTTAGTATAAAAATTTCAATCAATGCAAAAACATGATCATATTATTTTTATTCGTTTTGAATCAAATGTGCTTTCAAGGGGAAAAGTAAAGTGTTGATTTGAAACAACTAACTCAGTTCAATCTCTAGTTGTTGTTTTTTTACATCATAATCACCTACTACAAGTAACTTACCCATGATTTTATTGGAGTCTCCCACCAATTTTCCAAATAAAGTTGAAAAACAGAAACCAGAAAGCTGAAGGGGTCAGAAATGTTGCAGTGCCTTTTCTTTGAGAAACATGGTCTGCTTCGGAGGAATGATGGTGTCATCCCTTATCATTTCTGTGAACAACTGACACTGCCAAAATGCTTTCCTTTGCACAAAGTACAGCTGGTTAGAACTGGGATTAATTCTCAATAATATGGATTGCACCACATCTCTCCGTTTTCTCGAGTAAAAAAGACAAAATATTACATACATATATAAAAGTGATGATTATGATTTTAATATGGTGATTAATAATCGTATCTGTATAATACGATACAGTAACTATCATAATTATTTTTTAGAACCTGTCATAATTTTTATTTGAAATAAAAGTTTTATATTTTTTTTTCTCCATACCATTTTTTATCATTTTAAAAAAAAAATTAAAATTTCATTTAACTTCTTGAAAATCGAATACAATTAATTTCAGAAACGTGACTCTTCCCTCTCTCCGCAAACTCTTCACAAACTCTTTCTTCACGAACAAAACCTTTCTCTTCACAATCGAAACCCTTCCCTTCACTCTCTTTGCTAAACATTCTTCCCTTCACTCTCGCCTACACTCACTCTTCCCTTCATTGTCTTCTCACTCTCGCGCGTCCTAAACCTAACCCTCACTCTCTCACTTTTCACTATCTGCCATCGACGCCTCCTCGCAAGGATTTCAAACTTTTGTCCGCCATCATTTGTGCTTTATAACCTTGTCTTCGAAATCTATTGCTAGATTGCCTTTCCAGTGTGCTAGTTCTTAATGAACTACGTGATCTGTGATTGCAATTCATGTATAATACACTCCTTGATTGTTTCGTGATGGAGACCACGATATCGGCGACGTGAGGGCGCACACGATTGAAATCCACCCTGGCATGATGAAGTTCATGGTGAGGGATGGCGGTTCGGTGGAGCTCTCGCTCGACCAACTCGAACTGGATCTGTGGAGGTTCCGTTTACCAGAATCGACGTGGCCAGAGTTCGCGAGCACAATGTTCATCGATGACGAGCTCATCGTGATGGTGCAGAAGGGGGACAGAGAGGAAGACAAGGATGGCGATAAAGGTATGGGTGGTGGTAGACTTGTGCTTGTACAATGATGAAGGAGTGAGTGAGTGAGGTAATGGATGATTCTTTTGTTAACTTCATGTTGCCTTCCAAACGTGGTCATATTCGTATGTTGGTTAGATTTCAGGTTCTTGTTGGAACTAGTTTCTCTTTGAATTTTATTGTTGCTATTGTTGAATCAGGAATAAAAATGTTCTATTTGGAGAATGTTCTCCAGACATAACATTTTTGTTCTTGATTCAACAATAGTAACAACAAAATTCATAGAGAAACTAGTTCCAACAACAACCTGAAATCTAACCAACATACTAATATGGCTACGTTTGGAGGGAAACATGAAATTAACAAAAGAATCACCTGTTACCATACTCACTCATTCCTTCATCATTGTACAAGCACAAGCCAACCACAACCCATACCTCTATCACCATCCTCGTCTTCCTCTTCGTGCCCCTTCTGCACCATCACGATGAGCTCGTCGTCGATGAACATCGTGCTCACGAGCTTCGGTTGCGTCGATTTTGGTAAACGGAACCTCCACATATCCAGTTTGAGCTGGTCGAGTGAGAGCTCCACCGAACTGCACTCCCTCAACACGATCTTCAACAATTTATTAAAATGAGAGTTATGATAGTTCAAAATAACACGTTTTGAAGGATAATTGTGACAGTTATTAAAATATTGTACTATACAAATACTTATGACAATTATTAATAATCGTCATATTAAAACCGTCACTTCATATCATACACAATTTTTTTTATTCAATATTCTCGAGTTAAAAACATCAACAATTTATTAAGACTCAACTACCAATTCATATTGAGCTTGTATAAAACTAAATTTCTTTCTTGTAAAACACATATTTAAAAGAGAGACAAAATTAACATTGTCCAAGTTTCAAATAGATATTTAGTTTTATAATGACTTTAATAATATTATATATATATATAATAGTTAAATTCATAATGAATTTAAAGCAAATTTTAAGATTAACTATCAAATTTCTATTTAGTTTTAAGATATTAGATTTATTAACTTTGGAAATTCTTTACAAAATGAGTTAAAAATAAAAAATAATCAGGAATTAGTAATATATATGTGTACATTCAATAAGTTTAAAACAAGATAATTTTAAGAATACCTAGATTACAACAGGTAATGCAAACAATGAGAATCATAGAAATTTCAAGATTACAAAAATTATACATAGAGATACCAACATAGTAAAGTTTTTATTGGTTCATTCCATATAATAAGAAATACATACAGTTGTTTAGTCACATTATTCAAGTTCAATATTATTTTCAAATTTTACAAACATACAACTAAGTACCGAAAGAAAATTATACATAAAATCAAATCTTAAATCCTACCAGAATTGATTTCTCATCTTATTTTGTTTTAAAATGATAGGTGTATATCAAAACTAATGAGAGTTTAATGGCTTAAAAGTCATTTAATGAATTAAAGGAGAGTCTTAAAAATGAACTCAGAATTTTAATATATTAGAACTTCATTTAAATAGATTAAAAGTTTTAATCTATTAATATCACTAGTAAGTAGTATCAGTAGATTAATTCATCATTTTAATATATTAAAACGGAAAGATTCACACAAAATACTGACTAAGCTTTAATTATTTTAAAAAAAATTAAAGGAACGATTTATTTTATTAAAGAAAAATACCAAAATTATTTATGATTTTAATCCATAAGTTGTTAATATAATCTATTAAAATGTTTGTTGCAGTCTTTTTATACCATACCAGCCAAGAACATTTTAATATATTAAAAATATTGTTTAATCAATTAAAAAAACTGTTTATAAAAAAAAATTGCAATGTGAGATCAAAATTAAGAGAAAACATATAATATGTAAAAATCTGTAAAATAATAAACAATAATGTATATTGTAAGGATTTTATAAATTATGATTCTCACATTTCATACATCATATCATATTATAATAGAGATAGGCAGTGTACCTTGATCCATGAAAGTTTCCATGTGTGTAGTTTTTTTAATCTGTTTTTCTCAATTTATTTCTTACCATTCTTGTTTTTGTCACACTCTTTCTTGATGACAATTTATCTCTTACAATTCTTGTTCTTGTCCCACTCTTTCTTGATGATCAACAAGTGAAAAACCTCATTTGCAAAAACAAAACCTGTTTCTATTCTTTCCCAATCTCATATAATATATAAAAATCAAAGTGTACAATAATAAATAATATTGTATATCATTATCGTGAGGATTTTATAAATTATGATTCTCACACATTTCATACATAAGATTATAATAGAGATAGACAACTTACCTTGATCCATGAAAATCATTATGTGACCAGATTCTTTAATCTTCTTTTCTCAATTTATTTATTATCATTCTTGTTCTTGTCAACAGTGAAAAACCTCATTTGCAAAGACAATACATGTTTCTATTCTTTCCCAATCTCTTATAATATGTAAAAATCAAAGTGTACAATAATAAACAATAATGTATATCATTATCGTAAGAATTTTATAAACTATGATTCTCACATTTCATGTATCAGATTATAATAGAGATAAATAGTTTACCTTGATCCATGAAAGTCGCTATGTGAACAGTTTCTTTAATCTCATTTTCTCAATTTATCTCTTACCATTATTGTTCTTGTCACCCTCTTTCTTGGTGTCCAACAAGTGAAAAACGTCATTTGCAAGGAACAGCATGAACATCAACAGAAAAAAAAAAAGAGCATGTGTCAATACTATCATAAGTTCTTTGATTGAACTAACTAAAATAGTAAGAAATGACGAAATCAAATAGAAAACTGATTAGTAAATCAAATAGAAAATTTCTCATTATATCAAATGAAAAACTAAACCGTATATCAAATAGAAGATTGCTCCTTATATCAAATGGAAAATTGTTCCCTCGCTTATTCAAACTCTGGAAAATTGTGGTATGTCAAATGGAAATATGAAAAAAAAAAGGTTTGATGAATTTATAAAGCCTTCAGTTTAGTTTTAAATTTAAAAATTTAAAATTTTGAAAATTTAAAAATTTAAAAATTCAAAATTTCGAAATTTGAAGTGTTTAGAAAAGACTTTACGGTTTGAAATTTCGAAATTTTAAAATTTTTAAAATTAAAAAAACTTAAAATTTTTAAAATTTGATAATTTAAAGAAAAAGCTTTGCAGTTAGAAAATTTAAAATTTAAAATATTTGAAAATTTAAATTTTTTTTTAAAAAAATAAAAATATTAAAAAAATAGAAAATGACGCCATGTCCATAATAATGAAATAAAATCAAATATTAATATAAGAATAAGATAAGAAAAAAAAATGAAATTTAAAATTTTAAAATTTCGAATTTGAAAATTTCAAAATTTAAAATTTTGAAATTTGAAGTGTTTCGAAAAGACTTTAGGTTTAAAATTTTGATAATTTAAAAATCTTGAAAATTTAAAAATTTAAAAAATTTAGAAACTTTAAAAATATGAAAATTTACAAATTTAAAAATATTGAAGTGTTTCCGAAAGGTTTAGGTTTGAAAATTTGAAAAATTTAAAATTTAAAATTTAAAAATTTTGAATTTTTTTCTTTTAGAAAATTTAACAGTTATAAATTTTAAATAATAAAATATTTATTTCATTTAAGTTAAATTTGTCCTCTCTTCCTTCCTGCGACCTCTTATTTGTAAAAAGGCACTGTGGTTACCGGAAATCAGGATCTGGGAGTGTGCTACGGATTCATCAATCCAGAATTTAATCATTTTTTTTCGGATAAGGGGTTATTGTGGAAACAAATTTTGCATAAATTATTGATTTTCGGATTGCTGAATTCGGAAATCTAATTTTTTTAGGATTGATGGATCAGGAATTTTTTTTTTTTAATTATGGATTTCTGAATCTGGAATGCATATTTCTATTATAGATTGGTGGATCTAGAATGTTTTTTTTTTTAATGATGAATTTTTGAATGTGAAATGCATATTTTGAATTACGAATTGGTGGATACGAAATTTTACCGGAAGTGTCAATCAAAAAAATTTCAGATTCCATAATCCAAATTGCAAAAAAAAAAAAAATACAGTTCAAGTGTATTTTAAGATTTTTAAAAAATAATAGGGAAAATTTGATCTTTGCATAATATTATAATTATGGGCTGCGGGAAGAAACTGCCTAATTTTTTTCATTTTATTTCTTTGGTCCAACTCACAAGGCTATAAAAAGCCCACGTAAGAAAAATTCTACAGGGACAAAATGCTAACAAGAGCCTTATGGACCACGGGTAATCCATAAACAATTTTTTTTAAAGTAAAAAAAAATTACACGAAAATGAAGAAAAACACATTTCCTTAAAAAGTATTTATATACATGACAAACATTTACTTAATCTAAAATCAAAAGTCATGTTAGTATGGACAGGGTTACGGGTCAGAATCATGTCAAGTCAATCAAGTTAGGTCCAAGTCAAACTGAATCGAGTTGAGTATAAATTAAGCTGATACAAGCCAAATTTAAGTTGGATCGAACCCAAGTCAGGTTAGATTCGTATTGGGCTGAGTTAGGTTAGTTCAATTTAGGTCGAGTCCGATTTGAGGCAATTCAGATCATGCTGAGACAGCCTCAACCCAAGTCGGGTCAAGTTGGGTGGACTCGTGTTAGACCAAGTCAAGTTGAGCTCAACTTAGATCAAGCTAAGTTGGATCAAGTTCAGGTCAAGTCGAGTCCAAATTAAGTTAGGTCAGGTTGGAACCATGTCAAGCTAGTTGGGTTGGACATAGGTCAAACTAAGTCTGGCTAAATCTAATTCAGGTTTACGTTAGGTTCCATTGGGTTAGACTCACCGTGTACTTAATTGAGATAGGTTTGAGTAAGACATCCCAAGTTAAACTCATGTTGGGTAATGTTAGGTCGAGCTTAGGTTAAGTCGACCCAATGCTTTATTTTTATCCTAGTTGATCCCGATTCGACATTAAGAGTATATTAATTTTTTTCCAATAAGCTCGGGTAAATAAATTTTTTTTAAGATAAGTAATTAAAAAATATTAAGAGAATAAATTAAATAAATTCAATTTACTTCAATTAATTTATTTTAATATTACTATTATTATTAAATTTAATAATAATTTTTTAAATTCTAATTTACATTTTTTAAATGATTTTTTACATCAAATTATTTTATCAACTATTTTCTAAATATTTTTCAATCAAATCAATTATAATTATTTTTCAATCAAATTAATTATAATTTTTACACTCTTCTTTTAGACCTTTTTTCTTCTCGATTCTTCAAACAACCTCACTTTTTTATTATATATTTTTTTTTTCTTTTTCACTCATCCCCTTATCCAAAGAAAGTGATAAGCTTCCTATGTTTTGTTTGATAAAAATAAATAATACATTTTTTCCATGGTAATAAATGATAGTTAATTAAAAACTATAAAAAATAGTTTATTAACTTATAGCAGCTTTTAATAAATTGAATATTCAATTAAATGTAATATATATAAAAAATCATATAAATAGTGATATATTTAAAGTTATTTTATTTTATTGATAACAGCCTGTTTTAAATCATTATAACTTTTACTTAATTTTAATTCCTTTTGTTAAAGATAAAATGTTTTATTTAATAGTATAATATTAAATGATAAACAATAAAAAAAATATAATAATGAGAATAATAATTTATAATGCTTTGATGTGAAGATGAGAATGAGCATTTTAGAAGGAACTTTTTTACGCTATCGAAAATAAAAGTAAAAAAACTATAGTTAACTAGTAAAATTAGATTTTATCGAAAAACTTTATATGGTTAAAATAAATTTATATAAATTAATAAAATAAATTATTAGCTAACAAAAGTCTTCATTTTGATGTAGAAGAAACGAGCACTGAATCATTTCAGCATCAAATTCTCAAGTTACGAAGAAAACTTCCCTTTCTGCAGTCAATTTATTTTTTTAATGCATAATTTGCTCACGTGAACTCTAATGTCTGAGCAAAAAACTTGAGAAAATATTATGTATTCAATCATCCTATTAAAATTCCACGTAAAGAAGTCATGAAAATGATCATTAAAAAAAAGTGTGAAAAAGACATTGAAAATAATGTAAAATCATTTCACTATAAAGACAGAAGGGATAGAATTAAGAAGATGCTCTTGTGATCACACCCTCACACTGCCACTCATATATGAAAGTAAAAACCATCTTCACCAGATATTCATTTCTAAGACAATCTTACTATCTGAACTAAATTAACTTAATAAAAAACGTATTAATTTGGTTTGAATATATATATATATATAGTATTTTTTAGAAAAAATTATGACTAAAAAATATACCAAATGTTGTAGCTGAAAAGAGTAAAAAAACATGTTTTATTATAAGTAGTTTATATATATATATATATATATATATATATATATATATTGCATAAAAGTGCATACATAATAATTAGTAGTATAAAAATTCAAGTCATTAACTTGTTTAAGTTTATTATATTTATAAGTTATATCTGAACCAATCATCCTTGATTTTGATTAGTTTAATTTTGCTTGAATTCAAAATCAAGTTAAGAAAATCTAACCAATTATATGTTAGCTGAAGTGAAATCTATTTAGAAATGCATATCAGTATATAAGCATCTTATTTCTTAGAAACAGACAACATCACTACATGGTATTAAAAATTAATTAGAGGTTTTGAATAAGCAACAAAAGATTTAAATACTGTCATAAGTTACCATATCTTCAATCATTAATAAATCCAACCAAGTTTTTCTTCTACGATATTGAACAATAATATCAATATTAATAAATAATTTTTAAAATTTAAAGATCTTAACATTCACCCATCCCTACAAAATACTCTTATCTTCAAGCCTGCAACAGCTTTATCTTAAATTTAAGTAAACATTCTCCTTTTTTTTCAAAAGTTCTCCAAAGAATTAATAAAAAGAATTATTTTTTGAAAATGAGTTGAGAGGTAGTGTTATTTCCTCATAGGCTAATACCATCTCTTGATTCCGCATTTGGGCTAGTCCAATACAACTATACAAGGCCCATTAAGCTATAAATCACATAACATCCCCATAGGACAGAACACCAAATCTCCAAAATTGATTTATGCTAACATATCATGCTAAACACTAAATGTTGGTGTTCCCACAGCTTTGTCAGATCATGTTCAAATATGTTGTCACCGCCAAGCAATAAAGCGAAAGTGAAGCAAAGCAATGGCTGAAAATAATGATGATGAAATTTTGATACAGTTTCATGTTGTAAAGCTCTAAAGAAGACAACCATTCCCTGCTACTACTACAGCTTATGTGGGTCGACTTAAGGATCTCAAAGTTCATCACAATTATGGAGCTTCTGACCAATCCATATATAAGCTAACATAATTGGATTCTGTGGGCTTGGTGATGTGAGAGCACCACTTTAGCCAAAGTAGTGTGACCAAAATAAATTACAGAAATTGAACAAAAAGTTATTGGAGATAGTGTTTGTCAACTTCTCAAGAGAATCAGGTCCAGACAAAATTCAAAAGCATATTATCACAATTCTGAGTGTGAGGTTGAGGTATGATAAGAGAGTGTGCTTATTAATTAGGGTTATGTTATATATGATTATGTTTTAGGGGTGTTGGTGGCTATGTTGCCCCCAATCTACTGCAATTAAGAAGAAAAACGTTTTACTGATGGAAGATCAAACACAATCATTTGTGGTATTCCAAAGATTCCAACCCTTGTCCTCATACCTACCACTTAGCAGGGACAGAGAGGTATCTGAAAAAGTTTGAATGTGACCTCTGAATCTAAGCTTCTCCAATTAATCAACATGGTATTAACACACTGTCACACACAATTGTTATTAGGTTGCTAATATTTTTATTTTAGCAGAAGCATGGAGTGGTTTGGTTTTAGGTACATTTTCCATGATTTGATGAATCCTAAATTATTGTAGGTTGTACTAGAAAACAGTAGCCTTTGGGTGAGGTAGAATTAGAATGATCTGATCCCAACCAAGGGATGAACATGTATAAGGGCTTTTGGGAATTAATGCAAGATGGCTCTTGGACCACTGCTGTCAGTTACTCTGCCATTTGCTAATCATTTTGGTTGGAGAAGAAATTGGGCCTACAAATACATGTCAGATATTGTAATATAAAGTCCCTTTCATTTTAAAATTCACTATAGAAAAATGTTACTTTTGAAAACCCACAATAAAATAAAATAAATGCCACTTTATAATTTTGATACAGTAGAATATAATTTCAAAATTGTTTGACCTTTTCGCATACGACTCAAGTTTCAACAAACAAACAAAAATTCTAGTTATAATCTTAGTGTATTTTTATGTATAATAACATTGAACTAATCAATTATATTTTAATAAATACTTAAATAAGTAGTTATTAAATAATTGTATAAATAAAGTTGATTATTAATATATCACTATCTAAAAGTGGAGTTTTAGTTAAATCCATTTAAATATAATATCAAATTTCATTTAGTGAAGGAAACTAGTTTCTTTATTCATAATAATATTAATATAATTTTTTTTTTCGTTTTACTTGACTGTATATATTCCATATATGTGTGAAACTTATTTGTGTGTTGCATAAAACTTTTACTTTCTAAAATAAATAATTGACACAACAAATATAGTATACTAAAGTAGATTAAAAAAGAACTGCATAGAAAAGGAGATATTATATTGAGTGTGACTTATCAATTTTATTTGATCAAGTTAAATTTTTTATAACATTTACTAACTCGTAATTTATAAATTGTATGCTAGTTCAACTATTAGTAAATTGTAGTTTTCTTTCTTTTCATTTTCCTCTTTAATATTTTAATGCTCTTCCATTTTTTTATTTTTTAATCATTTTCTCTTTTTTCTAACTAAATAAAAAGGTTCACCTAAAATAAACTTACGACTATGTAAGCTAAGTAAATTCATAGACCTTACATTTTATAAATTTGAACCTTAGCTCAATCAATAAACTACTTAACTCACTTTAATTGTTTAAATAATTAAATAATATTAAAAATATCAAGAACTTGATAAGAATCCTATTTGAACAAGACGTAAGATGATATCATAAACAAGTAAAAAAATATAATTATAATACTTTAACTAAAATAACAAAGAACAAAAAATTAACTACTTATATAAAAAGTTTAAAAGTAAAAACATCTTATACTTTTACCCATGGAATAATGTAATATCATCTTTATTTATCTGTTAACATATTAATATAATCAAATTATTAATATATTTATATTTTGAGAGGTAATTATTTTTTATGGAAGCATGACAAAAGAGATATATAAATAAAAATTTATATATATATATATATATATATTAATTTTCATATTATGCTTTCTTATTTTATTTTATATGATTATTTGTTTATTTATCTATAAATATTTTTTTTCTTAACACTACTAATTTATTTTAGTAGTGGTTGGAGAAAAATATTAATTAGGGATTAATATGAAGGGTGAGAGGAATGTAAAAAGTCACCACAATGAGTTCCTCTAGAATAATTCAATCTTTATGTGCAAAATGAATGTCAAGGTTGAGAGGTTGAGTGTTATTTATAAAAAAAAAACTAAATTATTAACTATATTTATGTTCCAAATGATCTCTGAAAAGATTATGGTAATAAGGGCGAAGAGTGGATTGAGGTAATTTAGTGATATTTTAAAAAAAAAATCATACACAAAAGTAAAATTAAAAAGTGAGATTAAATATAATGTAAATAATATCATATCAAAACAATATATAAATTATATTTTACAATTTCATCAATATAATTAATTTTATTTCATATTAAAAATATTTGAATTAATTTTATAGTAATCAATCGAAATAAATGAATTTTATCATAGTTAACAAAATAACATAAAAAATCTAAAATAATATTCACTTTTTAATCCCTATCAAGCATCCATCTATAATGGTTTTAAATTTTTATTTATAAATGACTTTATTATATTTATATAATTTAAAAAAAATATTTCTATCATATTTATTTATTGAATAAAACAAATAATTAATATTATAATAAAAAATATATTTAAAAAATATAGATAAACTTAAACGTTATAACTAAAGATAAATTTAATATATAAATAAATAAAATAAATCAGTGTGTAATTAGAAATAAATTAAATAATATTAATTAATGAATTCTTAAATAAAAATAAATTAAATAATATAAATGAGTGTAATTAAAGATAAATTAAATAGACAGATAAATTAAATAATATAAATAAATAAAATGAACTTATATATAATTAAATTAAATAATTTAAATAAATAAAATAAATTATAAGATCTATTTTTCTTTCTCTTCCTTATCTCTCTTTCTTCTCCCTCTCTCTTTTCCATCTTCGGGTACAATTTCATCTTCCCCCATCTCACTAGTTCGTGTCTATATATATGAATTAATTAATGTCTATAATAATTACAAGTAAGATATTTGTAAACAGGTTTATCTCTTCCCAATGGATAATTATTCCATATAAATTTTGTTTGAGATGTGCGGTCTTGGTTTGGAAGAATGCACATGTAGTATAAGTCTCCGTATGGTTTATCGAGCCAATAATTTTTCTCGTAGTTAAGTCTTGCAAAACTCAACCATGTGAAAAAGGAACGATTCAACCATTTAGTGAACTTAATTATCTTACTAACGAATATGAGATTTTAATTATAAAAGTAACGCAAAGAGCATTTTTAAGAGTGATATTGTTATTGAATTTAATCGTACCCGTAGATGAGATGGTCGCAGTTGAGTCTATGGGCAGATTAACATTTGGAATAAATGATGACGATGAAGTGGGTGAAAAATTGTGAATCAGATGCAATGTTGGTTGCTCTGCTATTCCAAATCCATGGTTTCGTAGAAGTAGAATCAATAGACGAGTTATGACAAACAAATTTGCAGCATTTATAAATGCGCCACTTTTACCATTATCGTTGAGCGAGTAAACAACCTTTGTCAATTACTAAATTTGTTCGACAGTGAAACCTTGTAACAGGTTTTCATTGGACTCGTTACTTACTAATGCCTTCTTTGCAAGATAAGATCTCTTATTTAGCGAATAAGAATACATAGAATGTCAGAGCACATCTTATATCATATAAGAATAATATATAAGAAAATGATATGTAAAAAATGGTAAAAAAAATGATAATGACAATCTACAAATTATTTATAGATAAAAGAATATTTAGATTATATCAACTAGAAATATAGTAAACTTATAATATATAATTAATGCTTATAAATCTCATTTTATTGTAAAATTTTATTTAAAAAAACACAAGTTTGATTGATATCATCCACCAATAATTGTTTCTGTCATTTAAAGAATAAAAAACAAACATTTAAGATAATGATAAATTGGTAATGATTCATATTTATCTACTTTTAAAAAAAGAGATTAGAAAAAGATAAAAAAATCACAATGAGAAAATATAGATTCATGTAACTATCATACCGATAAAACTTTCATATGTAGTGGGTTCTCTGCATGAGGAAATCATTCTTCTTGATCCAATAAGTATAAATATAAGATCCTTCCTACATACATTACCACAAGCATAAAGTTAACTACAAATTTAACATAGAAGAATAACAAACTCCTTAAAAAAAATGTTTCTAACTTCTACTAGTAATTATATATGTCTCGATAGTAGACAATCAGATCTCATGTCTTGGATGTATCATTGCTTTGCCACTAGTTATTCATAACATTTTTTTATTCATAGAAATTATTTCTGAATATCTCATACACATTAAATGCATGCCTATAAAATATCTTAAACAACTATTTTGTCTTTGAGTGTAATATGGTTGCTAATTACCTAATTAGACTTTGTGTTAGCATCACTTAGTGAGTTTATGCACTTTATTGTTGTTCAACTACTTAATTACCCAGAATGCATCAATTTGTGTATACTCTGGCTGAGTAGTTTTAATCATTTTTTATATTTAATTAATTTCAGATGGTGATGTGTCTCAAGGTGAAATTTGAAAGGACTAAATTCTATTTATTGTATATGATTATATTATCACTTAGCTAAGACCTGCACATAATGAAATATCACAGTTAAAAGTTGGATATTAATCACAGGTCACAATTGCCGATGAAATATAAGTGTGAATTTTTATTTTTTATATTAAATAAAAAAACTAAACTCTTTGTTTTAAAATTTTAAATTTAACATAATATGAAGTTTAAATTTAGCAGAAAATCTTGTTTCCTTTTTCGTTTAAATCTACCATATATTGGAAGCTAACCAAACTCTTATATAACTTTTGGTGGCTTATTAATTTTATCAGAGCATAATTATAGAATAAAAAAAATCTCTTTGGAAACTTCCACATTAATTTATTTAATAGATATCAAGGTGTAATTATTTTTTATTGGTGCGTGGGTATGTGGCTCACGTGGATATCATGTGAATCTGATATCTCTGTCTGCAATTTATTTAATCTATCTATCGTTTATTAGTTTATTTAATTTTAAAAAATATTTAACTTTTGACCTATTTGACTTCGAATCTTATTTGAAGACAGAAACTTACAAACAAAATAAAAAAATATGGAAATGTCGCCTTTATTTTAATAATGATTTATCATTTTCCTTTCGGAAGCCTTATAATTTTCAATTTTGATAAAATTCGATATTCCAAGAATTTGTGAGCTCGGGGTGTTCAAAATAGCAAAACTCATTAGGTTGAAGATAATCTAAAATCACTGTTTACAAATTATGCTGTGTCAAATTTGTTGAATTTAAAACACCAATCACTCGTGATTTTAGAATCAAAATAATATTATATTTTATAAACCCTTACTTTTCACATGGGTTATTAATTATTAATTCAAATAATACATGTCTTATTTTCTTTTTCTTTTAAAAGTAATATCTCATTTTGAATTCTTACGTTAAAAATGAAATTTCTATAAGTAGGAGTTCAATTTTAATTTAGTGTTGTTGAAATAGTTATACCTAATATTGCATGACAACTATCACACTTCATACATCAATAATCAATAGACTGATAACTCGAGTGTTTACGACCATTTATCCATAACAATTAATAGTAATTAGTTTTTTAAAACTATTTTACTTCTATATACTTTTTTATCTTCGTATTATTATTTCCATTAATCAAATTTTATTTTATTTTTCATGATATATAAGAAAAAAGAATCATAATAAAAAAATAATTTTATTATATAATTATAATAATTAATAAAAATGTAAAGGATTAAAATAACTATTTTTACATATTTTACTATATTGATAACTTTTAGTACAATATTTCTGATAGTTTCAATAAATTATTTACACTATATACAATTTACTTGATCTTCACGTTTATTTTTCAGCATTTTATTTGTTATTTATTTTTTATAAAAAAAAATAAAAATAGTAAATGAAATAGGACCGGTTAAATATGTTTTTCATAACTGGACTGGACTATAACGTGAGATTGATAGTTTTTTTTCCTATTTCACACTTTAGACCTTTTAAATAATTGTAGTAAGAAAATGATTGAAATAACTAGTGTTTTTTGTACGTAACAAACAAATTTTCAATATTGTAATATTATAACATTCACATCAGCAACGAGTCAGTATAAAATATTTTAACATAAAGAAAATTTGTTTGCCATTAAAAAAATTGACAATAACCAATTCCAATAATTTTTTTACTACAAATATCTAAGAGGTCTCAAATTTAAACTAGAGACGGAGAATAAAATAATTTAATGTGAAATTACAATACCAAAAACATCATTATTTTTAGATTGATTTTTCATCTCCCTTTTACTCTTTAATTCATTTTTTATCTTATTTTCAACTTTTTTTTATTCCTTTTCTGGTTCGATTAACAAAACTACCTTTCAAACAAACTTTACAAGCCTTTTGGACTTAAATTTTTTAATCATTTACATTATATTTGAATTTTGATTTATACTTTTTACATTTTGAAATCTTCTTACATTTTTGCATTTTACTATAATTGGTATTTTCTCTATCTTCTTTTCCAACTTTTTTAATGTTCATTGTGCATTTTTAAGAGTTCATTTAAACGTTTCCGTATTTTATAAATTACTTACCTTAACTAATGTACAGGTTTTTCTTTACATTTAATTATTTCACTTAAATTTTTGTCTTTAATTTTAAAATTGAATAATTCTCAAAGCATATTTTCAATTTCTAGAATTAGAAACGTTTATTTGTACTTTTGTTATCTATGTTTTTTATTATAATTTGTCACCTTATTTTTAACATGTTTTCCATTGTCAAACATTTGTACTGAAAATATTTTTTCTTTCTCATGTATAAATATTTAAAACAATGATACAAATTTTAAAAAAATAATGTGACAATTTTATATATATTTAAGTAAAATAAATAATATCTCTTTACTTTTTAAAAAACTTTGCAAAATGATTACATATCACAATACATATCAATTTCAATTTGAGTTTCATATCCAATAGATGTACACTAAGATTAATTAATCAAATTAATGCTTGGAGAATAGGTATTTATACTTATTTTTATTTTTTTGTTAAAAATTATAATAAATCGATTTTAAAATGTTAAGTAAAACTTAAAATTCACTTATTAATATGATATAAAAATAATTTATAACCTATCATAACTATATTTTATTATTTTTATTAAATTATTCACTATTGAATTTTTATTAAGTCACTTACAAATATATAGTTTATTTTAGATGGTATGGGAAGGTACTATTATTTTATTTTATTTTATTTAAGAATAATTATTTATTAGTTTTAGGAAGATTCATTTTATGATATTTTTAGGAAAAAAAATATGTTTAAAAATGATTTAGAAAATAAAAACAAACTTTTTCTTGATTTTCTTTGTTGTATAAGATTTTAAACATACTTAAACCAAGATAATATGTTATACTAATGAAAATATAACTAAATTGGGTAGAATGGGTTTTCTTTTAAATTTGTTCTAGACCTAATTATATTTACTATTTACAAGTTGACTAGTTTTAAAATGGACATATAAAAAAGGAAAGTAAGGCATTGAAGTTGCTATATGAATTGGTAAATATCATTCTGGTTTGGGATGCGCGAACTTTAAAGAAATGAGACAGCAGAATCATATTTCTTTCTATGTACTATATTCGAACAAAAATAAACAAGAAAGCAATGACACATTAATTAAAGAACAGAAAGAAAAGATAAAAGAAACCAAAAAAGGAAAAGAAATGAAAAATGGAAGTTCTCCAACTATGTACTCACTTAAATTATGACCATAATTAAATGGAGTAATTAGATAATTAATTGCATTGAGCAGTGAAGGACCCTTTAATTATGGCGAAAGATGCCTAAAGACAAGTTAACAACTTGGCTTTACTTCTCTAGCCTGCCCCACATTATTATATTTGCCTTCACTTACTTTTTTGGCACTCCAATAACTTGAACATCGATCTAATTTATGATAAATTAAGAAACTAATTAAAATATAAGTTATATCCTTTTGAATATTGTGAAACCTAACAGATTGAACGAGTAATTGTGTTATGGCACTCCATGTTCTGTGTTCATTGATTAGTGTGACGCAACACCCTCAACTTTCCACTATGCTAGAGTGCCGTTGTGGCACTTTTATTCAATAATGTTATTACAATATATTAAATTTTGAGTTTCCTGTCACATGTCGTAGAAAAAAAATATATGATATATGCTATATTATTTTTTTACTATTTTATTTCTTGTGGTTTTATACTTAGATTAAAAATCATATATTACAAGTATATGTTCAAATGATCTCATATATTCTTGATTTATTTTATGTAGTTTCTAAAAATATATCTTTTACTAATTAAATAATAGTTAATATTATTTTTTTCTCTAAGATGAAGATAAGTTCAAACAAAATACTATTTAATACCATCTTAAAATTTTGAAATATCAACTGATTGAAGTAATTTTCTTAAACGTACTGGACAAAAATTGCATTCAATTATGTGTTAAAATAGGTATTCCCTACTAGAATAGTCACTGTTCAATTTATTAAAGGATTACTTTTGTTATGTACTTATGAACGAACTATAAAAAGCTTAAAAATTGATAAAAAATGTTAAATTAAAAATTGAAAAGTTATTTAAGTTTTAGAGAAAATAATGTGTATATTATGAGTATTGCTATCTGATGCAATAATAGATGCATTATGAGGAGTTTCAACTGACCCCGTAAGTTGGTCTGCCTATATTGGTAGAACCTATATAGACAGAATCAGGAACACACAAACCAATAATACATAGTTTTCTCAAATTTTTAAGATTTTAATATTATTTTTTAGTTAAAATAACTAAATATTTTTTAAATTTATAAGAAATGTAAATTAGTAATTAAATTAATTATTTTATTTTATTTAAATAAAAAACAAATATTTTTTTAAAAAAATCAACAAAACTGAATTCGTACATAAATGGTACAACTTAAGTATTGTTATTTTTACATATACATTCCTTTACTCAAGGTATAAATTCAAAATTAATCATACACAATTAATGTATGTGTAATAAGAATTCAATTAAAATTATTTTTATTATGATAGAGTTTCCAGTAAATTGAATCTGAACCGAAATTATATTCATCTCATACTACTTATTCACATAAAATGGTTCTACTTGCACTCAACCTTTTCAATTTCATTATAACCTTTTGTTACTGATGTTCGTAATATATGCAACAAGTATGATATCCATGAAAAAAAAATCTAATTTTGGTATTAATCATAAGTTAGAATGAAATGGCATTTGGTGTTGGGTGAAGTGAAAGGCAATAAAGATTCTAGGTAACTGTTCCAAGTCAAACCTTTCACCAAACTCTTCTCCAAATTTCTTTGTCAACTCTTACGGACTCAGCGACAGAGACTGCTGGTCATATTTTACGCTTCAAGAATTTGGTGAAAATTTCCCTGTTTTTCTTGTTACTGTTAACTGCTTCACCAATCTTTCATTTTTGGAATGCATATTTTGACCACAATGTCCAATTAAAGCCACAAAAACTAACTCACACTATCACATACCAAAATATCTAGTGGATGACACTTTGGCTTAACAACTCCAGAAAGAAAGCAAAATCTCCCCTTATTATCTGCATTTATGATGTAATGCGAAGGACATAAGAATTTATTTGCTCCTTACTGTTATTAATGACAAATCACTTTCTTTCTGTCGCTTTCTTTTCCCTTCTATTACCCTCTCACTCTGTTTCTCCTTATTAGTATCAAATTAATTAGCAGACAAAGAAAAGATTAGGGAGGGTGCCATTACTTAGCAGCTGAAGTAAATGACTTCACCTGTTTTCGATTATTCATTGATGAATGGGGTATCTATGCTCTGTTCTACTTACTATTCTTAAAATCCATCAATTTCCCAATATAATTAAATTCAAACAAAATTATTAATACCATCTTTTGCTGACTAATCAAGTTTTAGCATTCTAGCTATACACATCCCACTACATAAAACAAACTTAGATCTTAGCATTAAATCTTGAACTAATTAAGGCTCTAGCATTCTAGCTATGCACACACATCGCACCACATAAAACAAATTTTAGATCTTAGCATTAAATCCTTGAAATTGAAACATCGGAAACCATTCCATCTAAATGGTCACCCCAAGCACCGTATTTTCACGTTCATAAACATCACTATCTTGCATTATCCACATACGTAGAGTTCTAGTAATTCTTACTATTATAAAAAAAAAAAAAAATTGGTTTATTTTTTAATTTCACAAGCTTGTTTTTTTACGATAATTTTCAAAAGTTGACCCTGATAAAATTTCGAAAAACAAAATTGAACATGTTCGGATTCATGTCCAGCGTTAGGGTCCCTCTGTGTTTTACCATTTTGACCAACCAAGGAAAAGATTGTGGTACCCACGTCGAAGGTTCGGAGCCACACAAAGGCACAATTTTGTGACACTTCGCAGCCCCAAACCGGTCATTTCAACACACAACACTTTCCGGACACGTAAGGCATTTAAAGAAAGAGAGAGGGTGTTTTGGTAGTTTTGTTGTTCTCATATGTTTTCTCAGACAATGATTTCCGTTCAAGAATGGCTTGCAGAGTTGGCAATGTCCTTCTTCTCCCTTACCTCACCGATCCGTACACTTAGCCTGATTTTTCACTCTTTGTTTCTTCTCTTTGGCAGTTAAGCTGCTCCAATCCACACACCCACCTAATTTCTTTCTCTAAATTCTAATACCTCCTAAAAATTAAACAAATACTACTTCGACAATCTCTATTATTTTCTGGTTACTGGCTTCTCTCATAATTCGTTCATTTAATGCTTTCCGGCCCACGCGCACATTCATTGGTTTCAGCGGGAGAGTTATCAGGCAGAAGGGGGTAAATAAAAGAGGACAAAAAGTAACTTGTTTTGGGTTTTCACTGTTCCAGTGAGGAAGATGCCTCTGGTGAGGTTGCAGGTGAGGAATGAGTTCAGTTTGGGGCAGCCTGAGTTGTACAGAGAGACCAACAGAGAGGAACCTAAAGCTGTGTTGGATGGTGTGGCTGTGGCTGGTCTTGTTGGGATCTTGAGGCAACTTGGTGATCTTGCTGAGTATGTTTTCTTTCAATATCATCTTTTTTTTTTCTTTCTATCTGGGTTTGTTTAAATAAGTGAAATTTGCAATTTTTATGCTTATGCGAGTTGTTTGCGAAATGGGGTTGCTTAATTTCTGTAGTTCCGAACCTTCAATGGGGTAGAGGGTTGGGGGTTACTGAGAATGTTGGTTTTAGATGTAACAGAATAAGGTTGGATTTCGTTTAGGGAGAAAAGTACTTAGCCGTTGGAATTGAGGCCGGGATTTTTCGGTATTTGGGCCAAATTTCAACTGGTAAGGAGATAGAATACTATTTGAATTTTGTTTTCGGTTGAGCTTTGTGTAGAATCTTACAGGTTGTGTAGTGTGATACAGCTCGACCTTGGTTGCTTTCTGGATAATCGCTCAAACTCATTTCGCCTTTTAGAGTTTGGTGGTTCACGAGTTGCAATGGTTTCGTGGAATGAATTTGTCAAAAAATGCTTTCTTGCTTTTTCTTGTGAACTAACTCTTGATTCTTTCTTCCATTTCTTCTTGAGGTTTTCTCTTTTAACTAAACTTATAAACAGCTGTAGGTATAGTCCACAGTAGAAGGAATTCGAATGCCATTGTGAAAATTTTAGTTTTTTGGACCTTCATTACTGATATATACCACCTTCCTCCCCTGTCTTACTCCTTACTTATTTTGATCCGAGTTACAATCCAAAAAGCTTGTAGTTTGATTTAGGTTTCAATGAAATTGGACTATGGTTGTTCTAAAAGAGTTAGATTTTAAGTTGCCATATTTGTCTTAAGCTTGATGGCAAAGTTGGACAACAAAGCAATTTGATTATATTTTTATTTTATTGAAAGAGCCGAACAAATGTGGGATCTTGCGTGTTATTTCTCAAATCTTGTCCTTGCCGAACCCCAATTGGAGAAGTTTTTCATCTCTGGGATCTTGTGTGTTGTTTCTTCAAAAATTATCTTTGCTGAACCCCAGTTGGAGAAGTATTTTATCCGTTATAAGTAGCGCTGAAATAGCTTATTGTTAGTTTTGCTTGATGTAAAGCCTTACATATGATCTGCATTTGTTGTTTCGGAAAATATCCCTTATAATGTTGCATAATAAATCCTGAAAAGTTTTAATGTAAAAAAAAATGTTTATTTTGTTGGATTCAATTTAATCTCTCCAATGTCCACTGGGTACTTTCATCCCATTCTGCTATCGGATTGTGTTTTGTATGTGCTCCATTGTCTAGGGTAAATATAATTAAACAGTCACTGATAACTGTGACATTTACTCTATGCTTGTCAAAACCTTGTTCAATTCCTGTGTGATTTTAATTGAAGTAGTTCTAGTTTCCTTTTTTTTATTTGTATGATGTTCATATAAGTCATGAAACTTTTTGAAAAATGTAGTTTTGCAGCAGAGGTTTTTCATGGTCTGCAGGAGCAAGTAATGACAACAGCTTCCAGGAGTCATAGATTGATGGTTCGTGTTCAAAATATTGAAGCTTCATTACCTGCCTTGGAGAAGGCTGTATTGGCACAAACAAGTCACATACATTTAGCTTACACAGCTGGTATGGTTATTTTGGCTATGATCCCAAACTATGTGGTTACTGGAAATTCTGTTTTTTTTTATTCTGAATACGTTAATTTCATTTCTGAAAGTTATTGCTTTAGAAAATAGAGTTTTTGTATTTTGCCTAATGGGGTTTACCTTTACCAAATATATTTGAAAGATCTCTGAAAACCACAAAATATACTTTTTTTCCAAATTTTATAGAGGGCAGCATAATGGGAGTCAGGAGGCTATTCTATGATTTGAACCCGTGCCTTTCTAAAACATATCATAAAATAAATTTGGACAAAGAAAATGTGTTATGTTTTAAATTAATACAACCTAACTAATGTTGAAGAATGCAAATTACTACTGTTTTACAAGTTCTGATATAAGCATATCTATTGCCCGAGTTAATAAAAAATAGTAGCATTTGAGATGGTTATTCCCCATCTTAAATATTTGAGTATATAACAAGCTTCTTAGACTTGTTTCCTTGAATAGAATCTTTTGATACATCAAACATCACTAAAATTTAACTGACAGTCTGATATACTATAATTTGTATCAATGAAGTAATGTGAAGGGTTTTCATGGGTTTGTCTAGTATTGTACTGATCAGGCAGCTGAATCATATTGAAGTTAGGTTGCCTCATATGAATTTTCTTTCTATTTCTTTACATGGTTTGTGATATCCACTTTAATTGGGCTTTTGATCTTTCTTTAATAGTGAGCCACAGTTAAAATATAGATCTTTGTTAGTATGCAAACCCTTAATTTGATAGAAATCCTCTAAAACATTAAGAAAGCGGAAAATACCATGGTTGGTTGAGTATTCATGCCTTCAACATGTTCAACGAGTCATGTTATTGTGATTAAATGGAGGCTGATGATTTTGAATATGGTCATGATTTACTGTACATATAATGTAGATTATGTATGGTATATATTAATTTTGTGTGTGAATTTGATTTGGTTGGCGTGGAAGCTGATCTGCAAAAGATGCTAAAACTCAAACTTGCAACGAATATAATTTTTAAAGTAATGTTTATTTTAGATTATTTTTAACCTGATTGCAGTCAAGTGGCACTAAGCTAGATTTATGTACTTTTTTAGATAGCATATATCCATATATTTTATTTTAAATTGTGGAATACTACATTATTTATGACCATGGTTTCAATGTTCAAAGATTATGGTAGTCCTTAATGCAGAAGTTTCCTTTCAGGTTGTGAATGGCATCAACGCATAAAACCTGCCCAAAATCATTTCATTTACAATGACTTGCCTCATTTTATTATGGATTCATATGAAGAATGTCGTGAACCTCCGCGTGTACACTTGCTTGATAAGTATGCTAAATTTCCATCCCCCATTGTCTTTTTGTTTAGAGAATAGCAATATTAGTTAGGTACTGAAATAAAAATTTACAATCTTGCTCAAATTTGGACTTCAAATTCTAAATAGTGGTGCGTAGTGGCCAGCCCTAAAATTGCTGTAGTGGAATAACAGCTATTTTGAATTTTTTACATTGTTTATATAATATATATATATTATACATATAAAGGCTAAAATATGATAAAAATTACTCAATTAATGACATTCATAATTAACTATTAAACTTCATATCGTAGGTGTCTTAAAACATACAAGTAAATACCAACCACAGTCAAATAGAAATTTCCTAGATAAGAATCATAATCAACATCATCTAAATCCAAGTCTTTACAATTTTCACTACTATTACAGTTGTAGATTTCATTTTTGGAATTACACTCCCAAAACTATGAGCAAGATTAGTTGATAATTCATCTTAGACTAATTTCCGAGGTCTAGATGATAAAAAAAAATACAGTCTTGTTCAAATTTGGACAGGTACCGTGCCTGTCCTATTTCCCATCTCTGTCCGGTTTTGAAAGAGTTTAGTTATGCCAACTAATCTTGCTTAAATCAAGTGTCCTGTACTGGCTAACGAAACATTCCATGTGTCAATCAGATTTGATACTGGTGGCCCTGGATCTTGTTTCAGGAGATATTCAGATCCAACCTTCTTTAAAAGAATATCTGCTGATTCAGATGAATCTTACACTGAGAAAGCAAGGAAATCTCATAAAAGCAAGGTACTATAATGATCCTAGCCTTTCAGTGAGAAGATTATTGTTAACCCAGCTTCTTTCCTGTCATATGCATTCATTGATTTCTTTGCAAACAATTTCTTGGTACTTATTCAAAAAATGTTGGACAGAAGAAAAGGTCACGAAGGAATGGAGAAATTTTGAGGGGTGAACAGAGGCATAGCAGTAGTGGCAGGTATTATATATTTACATCTACATGTCTATTGCATAGTTAATGGTTATTCATTCAAAATCAACACTTACATATTGTATTGACTACCTAGAATGCAATCTGTTTCTTCTGCTATCAATGGGCGCACTTCTTCCTCACAAACAGCCTCCACCATAGATATGAGAACAAAGTCAGATCTGGAACATTATTCAAATTCTTTTGATTCAAAGTCTGGTGCTGGCTACATTGAATGTGTTTTCCATCCAAGTAATTCTGTGCGATCTGATGAGCCAGATTATAAAGAACCTTCCTCTAGTAGGTTGACCCAGAAAACTGATACTCTGCCATCAGTATCTTCTCATATAAATGAGAGTATTTCACATGATTTGTTGGAAAAACGAGTTGCCTCAGTTTCATCTGGTGTTACTTGGGATGAAAAGGAAGAGTTAGTGGAATCTAAAAGTCAAGCCTGTGATAGAGATAAAACTCCAGAGAGGCTTGTGGAAAAGCATGACTCAGATATGAATGTGGATGAGGATGTTACCATGACAAACATTGACGACAATCATATCCTATTTAATGAAGAAAACAACCCGAAACTAGTCTCCAACAGGGTTCAAACTGATGATATTGATAGTGAACCTGATAATTACGAGGATGCTCTCAACACCATTGAATCAGAATCTGAAAATGATATTGATTATATAACAAAACGAGAGGTTCAACAATTCACTTCACATGTCACTCATGGAAATACCGAAGCTCCTAATTTACTGGACAATAATCTATCTGATGTCATTTCCCCGACTGAATGTACTGTTCCAATAAATGAAGAAACAGCCAAGGATCTAGCGGAATCACTGAAAAAAAATAATGTTCTCGATTTGGTATCTGTAAGTCCATTAGATTTCCTTGATAGTGAAAACTTAACAAGAGATGCTGCTTCTGTAAACAAGGAAGCTTTCAGGGATTTGCCCGAGTCACCGCAAGATACTCCTCCTACATCAGAGCCACATGCGTCTAATTTAGGACTTGTTAGTCAATCAGATGTTTCCTATAGTGAAGAAATGACGAGAGATCCAGTTTGCTTCAACAAAGAAACGTTTGGGAACTTGCCTGATTCATTGCAAGAAATCCTTCCTCTCACATCAAATTCACATGCATCTGATTTGGAACTTTGGAGTCCATCAGATGATCTTTATAGTGACGAAATTACTAGAGACACTGTTTGCTTCAACAAAGAAACGTTCAGAAATTTCCCCGACTCATTGCAAGAAATTACTCCTCTCACATCTGAGCCACATGAATCTAATTTGGGATCTGGGAGTCCATCAGATTTTCCTTCCAGTGAAGAAACGACCAGAGACACAGTTTCCCTATACAAAGAAATGTCCAGTAATTTACCTGACTCTATGGAAGAAGTTCCTCCTTGCACATCAGGCCCACATGCATCTGATTTGTCATCTGTTAGTCCATCAGATGTTTCTGTTAGCGAAGAAATAGCCAACACTATAGCTGATTCACATCCTTCTAAGACTACTGCATGTGAACAGGTTCCTCACACACATGCAAATTCTGTTTTGGATCACTCAGAATGCGCTAATACCTATATTGGTTCTACTACTGTTAATGATGCTGTGTCAGCACCAATTGAAACCAATGTATCATTTTTTGGTTCTAATAGCACTACTTTACCAGATGAGGAAGCAGGTAAGATCAGCACCAATATCTACAAATATGAAGAGACACGTAAAGAGTCTTTGGCTGATAACTCAGTTAGGTTCTGGACCAATGGTGGATTATTAGGACTTGAGCCATCAAAACCTCCTGATTTCAACAAGTCAAATTCTACAAGTCAAGGGCCATTGAGCACAAAAGGTGAAACAGATGGAGCTTCAGGTCATAATGCAATGCAAAAGAGGGATGGTTATAAAGAGGAACAGGTACGGGAATCAACGTCAGAAGAGGTTGCAGAACAGATTCTAAAGGGGCCAACTTCTAGATTCATAACATCAGGCCATGATGATGACCAAGCTTGTACCTCTGAAAAAACCAATGGCAATTCTCTGCTGAGTAACGGGGTTGGTCAGACAGAAAGGAACAGTTTAGGGGAAATCAGAGTAATTACTCCTGGAAGTGGTCTTCCAACGGCCCCTGACACAAAGAACAGCACTGAACCCGACCAGGGAAATGGTGAAAACTCATCACGAGTGTTTGGACTTAGTCGTAGATTATTAATAAATAGTTTTCAACGGAAAGTTTCATTTGATGAAAAATCTGAGCATTATAATTCTCTGAAACAAGTTCTATTGGAACAGAGTGAACAAAATGGCATTGTAGGACAGTCATTTCCCGAGACAACCACTTTCAAAGAGAAAGTTGGTTCTGGATATCCTATAAAGTCACTTCCTCCTTCGCCTCCACTTGAACATATGAAAATATCTTTCCATCCTATCATTGGACTAGAGACCTCCAAACTAAAACTTAAATTTCCTGATGGCAGTAATCGTCATGAAAGCGTGAAGGATATATTTCCTTCTTTCCAGTTAGTCCCTGAATCTTCCATTCCTCTGCTGGATGGTTCAGTTTCTCATTCTGATGACGATGACACTTTCTGTAGATCATCTCCGTACATATCCGATGATTGTCGAAGCCCTCGCTCTGACTATAACTCTGATCAGTGGGAATCTGATGAAACTCCTGGAAGCAGTGACCATGGGGTACATGATTCTCCTAGCAGAAAGTCATCAACTGAATCTGTGTCCAATGTTGATACCAATGTTAAAAGTGGAAATGGTACATGTACTACTATTGGTGTGGAACGTTCTTTATCCAGGCCTTTACTTGATTTTCCAAGTTATGATAATGTAAATCCTACACTTGAGAAAGAAAGTAAAAAGCATTCCAAATTCAATAATGTTGTTATGCCACATGGGCATGCAGAGCCTACACCACCTCCACCACCACCTCCACTTCCTCCAATGCAATGGTGGGTCTCAAAACCAGAGTTGGATACGACAGATGAGACATTGCATTGTATATCTGAAGATGCTGAACTTGTTAATGATCACAGTCTTCCAGATTCTCCTGTCTTCCAGCAACCTAGGTTCACCAAGGTTGAGCAAATGCAAATTTATCACGATGGTCATGAGTCTTATGACAACATTATACATAAGTTGAAGAACAAGGTAACATTTGGTCTTACCTTTTTCTTGAACATTTTATTTATTCAACCAAGATGATGTTGCAATCTAACAATGTATTCATGCATTCAGCGATTCCTGCAGCCGGATCAGCAGAAGTTGAAGGGTCAGAAAGAAGCAAACCAGTTGAAAATGGGAAAGGAGACAGATGAAAGAGAAGATTTCCTATATCAAATCAGGACAAAAGTATGTAGTCATGTTATAATCTCAACTGTTTAATAGTAAAAATAAGCCTTTTGTTCATCCACACAGATATAAGTGTCATCAAGTTTGTCCTTCACTATAAATACATCAATGGTCATTAAATCTTTGAATTTTTCACATCAATTTAGTCCTCCAAATGACAAAAATTGACTCTGGAGTCTATATCATGTCATGCAAATTTATCTGTAAACAAAGTAATAATGTTTATTGTGGTTAACTTTTGCATTATTGGTTCAGGCCTTCAACCTGAGGCCCACAGTAACAGGAAAGTCAAATGATGCCACTGGTCCCACTGCCAACGTCAAAGTTACAGCAATTTTAGAGAAGGCAAATGCAATTCGTCAGGTATTTGTCACTACACTCTTGTTATCTATTACTGATTTCCCCTACTGTGATTGGTTCTGCATTTTATATCTAATCAGTATCCACCTTCAGGTTGTTGCAAGTGATGATGGTGAAGATGATGATAACTGGAGTGATACATGATATTTTTTTTTTCTTTTTTCTTTTTGTTTCATACATGAGCAGCCCTTAATGTTTTTTTAGCCTCCTGAAGTGAAGTTGCATGAGGCTTTGTTGTATGTACGCATGTGTGAATAATCTTGTTTATCTGTTATTAATTTTAGTGCAGTTTCCTTTATTACGTATGATGAATTTGTGTCCTCATTAAGTTTTACTTTTGAATCTTTGGGCTGTGAAATCATAATCCAGGTGGGTGTTCATACAAAGATCCTGAAAAATAAATGGTAATTCCAATTACTCAACTTTATTTCAAATTGTTCTTTGAACCGAAGATAGGTCATGTTCTTGAACAAATTTTTTGTTAGTGCTACTAATCTTGAAAATGTCAAGGTAGCTTTAGTGCTTACATTTTTCTATCATGGTGTTAATACCTATTATTTATCGCTGGAAACAATGATAAATTCCACTGGAGATCATGAAGGTGCATAAGTTGTGTATTCTATTTCTGATATACTTTATTTCATACTTAAATGGTATTACTAGAATTTGAATCTTGAACCACGTTAGTTCATATTAATCATCATATTCTTCTAGTAATTATTTAATGTTTTTAAGTAATACTTAGAAACTAATTTTAGATTTAAGGTGTAGAAATTATGGAATTGAAGCTTCATATTGTATTAATGATTCAACTGTTTATTTATCTTCTCTTTTTGTTGCCAGTTAATTGTTGTGAATTTTGACCAATGAATTGGAACCATTTAATTGGGGATTGCATATAATTTAATTTATTTTTATGCAATGCATATAAATTAGTGTTGTATAACATCGTTTTCTAAAACACTATTTTTATTTGTATGTCACTTTCAAATTACTTCTCTAATGAATTTTGAGTAAGTAATTCAGAAGTTCATAATTTATTTATAGTTTGAGAAACGAGTTGTAGGTGAATCATGATTGTTGTTAATTGATTATTGATGGATTGTACTATGTTCTCATTAATCAATAAAATTATTCTAAGAAAGGAAGTGAGTTAGGAATAAATAAGATAAATTTATCAATCGCATTATGAGTTTATTTTAAAATAAAAAATTTCATCCACTTCTCATCTTTAATATTCACCCTTATATTATCCTCATTTTTATTTATTTCAGCCCATATTTACAAGTAAACTAAAACACTACCCAAACTCCTAAAACATTTCCACTAACTACACCCCTTCCCTTTTAAACCCTTCTACCATTATATACAAAATATAAGATAATACATATATACAAATTAAATTACACGGTTTTTTTTTTATCAGCAAAATTAAATTACACGTACAATGGATAACACATAAAAAAATATTAATCCTTGCACTCTTGATCCTTAGATGCCATCATAAATTAATTATTTCAAATACTTATCTGTATGATGAAAATAAATAAATAAATTTTTAGATTGATAAAAACTCTTATAATCTTTGGACATAGTGTTTCTTTGAAAATCAAGATATAAGCAAATTAATTGAAATTTAATAAGTTAACTAATTAACTTAAAAGTGGTTAACAAAATTAGTTATTGCTCCAAAAGTAGGAAAAAAAACTATAAAATAAATTATTTGTATAATGTATTATCGATTTTGGAGTTTAATAACTCTATTTTATTCTTATTTTTTTAAAATATATAAATTATTTTTACTTCTGACTTGTAAGTGATTTGAGATTTTTTTAGTGGGTGAATATATACCTTTTTAAATAATGATTATTTTTTATGATCTAGTTAATTTTAAATAACTATCATATTAAATAATTTATATAGATAATAGGTTATGTACTATCTATTTTTGAGTTTAGTAATTATATTTTAGTTTTTTTAAAAAAAAGATGTTTAGGTCAATTAAGAGAAAATAGAATATATATATATATATATATTATTTTTAAGTGATGTGTGACTCTTTTTAGTGAATATATATTTTTTAAATAATGATTATTTTATGATCTAGAAATTTTAAATGACTTTTCATATAAAAAACGATATTATTGTCATTTTTATTTATGGAGATGAAATACTCTTATAACTAGTAAACTCTTATGGCTTAGCCGACCATATGGAGAGTAATTTTTATAAGAATCTATTTTTAGGTTAATTTTATGGCAAATGTTAAGGGTGGGTCTTCTTGTAGTGAAAAAAATATCTAAAATAATTAGGATTTGATTTTCATAATATAACTAAAGATTAGGTGAATTCTCCTTTCACCTCTATACTTTCTCTATGCATCTTTATATAAATGGTGAAAAATCAGTTTTATTTTTTTCAAAAAATTTAAATAACCCTAAATGAAATATCATTAAAAAATCAGTAAATAATAACTAAATTTAGAAACTAAAAATAATTAGTCACTATATTAACTAAATTATATAGTAATTTAGAGACTAAAAAATTATTCTATGGTTTCTATTACTAATAAAAATTTATAAAATAATTTCTAAATTTGTATTTAAATTAGTTACCTAAGTTTTAGTGACTAATAATTTAGATTATAAATTAGTCTCTATAAGACTAATACAAATTAATTTAGAATATAAAGTAGTAAGTAATAGAAATATTTAGTATATTTTATAATGAATAGAGAATGACTTTTATAAAAGCCTTACAACCACCGAAACCGAAATCTACGTAACAGATAACTAAGAAATAGGCACTACTATTAAAATATAAAATATCCACAACAGATTTATTTAACTCCTAAAAACTAGCTTGACTTATTCTTCAGACTTTGCCAAATATCCAACATAATTCCTCCCCTTAAACTGATACGTTAAGAGCATCAGTTTAACTTTCCATCCTTCGAACTCCAAGCAAATTCCTGAGCTTCACAAACTGATCCAACTTGATAGGCTTAGTCATGATGTCTGCAATTTGATCATTTGTTCCAACAAAAACCAGCTTCATGATTTCTTCATTACACAAGTCTCGCAAGTAGTGATACCTGACATCAATGTGTTTTGTCCTCCGATGCATGACTGGATTTTTAGATAACTTAATCGCCGAGCTATTGTCGCACATGATGTATATACATTCACCATTTATAGCTCCTAGCTCCTGCAACATCCCTTTTAGCCAAACACAGTGACATGCAGAGGAACTTGCTGCAACATATTCAGCTTCGGTTGAGGAGAGAGTGACTATGTCTTGCTTTCGAGAACTCCAGCTAACTGCAGCCCCATTCAGCAAGAAAACATATCCAGAAGTGCTCTTCCTGTCATCTACATCTCGAGCATAGTCACTATCTGTGTATCCCAACAAATTCATTTTTGACAATCTCCCATAGAACACTCCAAAATCATGTGTTCCTTTTACGTATCTTAATACTCTTTTGGCAATCAACATATGTTCTTCCTTAGGGTCAGACATAAAACGTGAAATCAAACACACTACAAACATCAAATCAGGTCTTGTTACCGTAAGATACATTAGACAACCAACAAATTGCTTGTAAAGCGTTGCATCAACTCTTTTAATCCCCTCCTTTGAAACAGTAGTTCCTGGAACAATTGGATTTTTGACAGAGTTACAGTCCCCCATATTAAAACGCTCCAACACCTCCTTTGCATACTTCTTTTGACATATGTGTATCCCAGCTTCACTTTGATGAACTTCCACTCCAAGGAAAAACTTCATTTTTCCCATGTCCGTCATTTCGAATTCCTTCTGCATTGAGGACTTGAATTCTGCGCACAATATTTTGTTACTTCCAGTAAAAATCAAGTCATCGACATAGAGACTTACCACCAATAAATTGTTTTCTGTTTTCTTGAAGAAAAGGGTGTGATCATAGTCACTTTTCTTGAACCCTTCCTTCGTAAAGTAACTCTTAATTCTGCTGAACCATGCTCTTGGCGCCTGTTTTAAGCCATAGAGGGCCTTTTTTAAACGATAGACTTTGTCTTCCTCCCCTACTTTAAGATATCCTTCAGGCTGATCAACATAGACTTCCTCTTTCAATTCACCGTATAGAAAAGCACTTTTCTTTTGACGTCTAGTTGATAAACACACCAACCTCGTTGGGCAACTACTGCAAGAATACTCCTAATTGCATCCCATCTGGCCACTGGTGCAAAAACTTCTGTATAATCCACCCCTGTTGTTTGAGAGTAACCTTTTGCCACTAAACGTGCTTTGCATTTTTCGATATTTCCTTCTTCATTCAACTTTGTTTTGTATATCCATTTGACGCCGATTGTCTTTGCTCCTATTGGCAATTCTGTGAGCTCCCAAGTGTTGTTTCTTTCAATGGACTGAATCTCCAACTTCATTGCTTCATTCCACTTTTCTTCCTTTGCCGCTTCAGAGAAGTTTATCGGATCATCATTGCATATGAAAAAAGCAAAGTTTGCCCAATTATCATCTTCTTCTTCTCTGCTTACAAAATCTTGCATCCATCCAGGTGGCTTTCTTGCTCTTTTTGATTGTTTTTCATGTTCACGCATAGGATTTGTTGATGTAGTGATCTCTTCAGTTTCTTCTCTCGGAGCATGTACTATAGAATTTTCAGGTCCTTCTTCCTCATATTCATCCTCAGTTTGTTCTTCTTCGAGAACTCCATCATCATCTTCCCATGTGAATATGTTTTGCTCTGGTGTACTCAATGTCCAGTCCCACTGCGCTTCTTCTTCGAAAATAACATCTCTGCTTATTGTGATTTTCTTCGTGATTGGATCATACAATCGATAAGCCTTGGACTCCTCACTAACTCCAAGCATGATACATCTATGACTTCGATCATCAAGCTTGATTCTCTTTTGTATCGGAACATGAACATGAGCAACTGAACCGAAAACTCTGAAATAGTCAACCTTTGGCTTGATTCCTGTCCATCTCTCTTCAGGCACCTTGTCTTTTATTGCCTTTGTAAAACTTCGATTTAAGACATGAACTGTCCATCTAACTGCTTCTGGCCATAGAAATCTTGGCATTTCTTTCTCGGAGAGCAAGCAACGCACCATGTTCATGATAGTGCGGTTTCTCCTCTCTGCTACTCCGTTTTGTTGAGGAGTATATGATGTTGTCAATTGTCGTTTTATGCCATGCTCTCTGCAAAATTTGTTGAATTTGTCTGAGGTGAATTCGCCTCCTCTGTCTGTCCTCAGACCACGAATGACAGTCTTAGCTTCTTTTTCAAGAGAAATTTTGAACGCTTTCAAACGTTTCTGCTTTTTCTGCAAGAAAATGAATCCATGTTTTACGAGAAAAATCATCAACAAGCACGAACAAATACCTTTTTCCACTATGAGACGTTGGGGTGATTGGACCACATAGATCCGCATGAATTAGTTCTAGCTTCTCTGTTGCTCTCCACTTGCTCTTCTTTGGGAATTTTTCTCGTTGTTGTTTTCCCATATTGCATATTGTGCACACCTTAACATCCTCCTTCAAGCTAGGTAACCCTTTCACCATTCCTTTCTTTGCCATAATTTGAATGGACTTATTATTTAAATGTCCAAACCTCCTGTGCCAAAGAGATCCCACGTCTTCTTCTTCCACCTTGAGACATTTCACAGATGTTGGTTTCTTCTTAGCGTAAACCAAAAACATCCGATTCATCGTCATTTGAGTCTCCATGATCAACCCTCTCTTACAATGATATATCTTGCACACATTATTCTTGATCATAATGGTCAGATTCTTCTCTTGAAGTTGTCCAATGCTCAGCAAGTTGTTCGTCAGATTCGGGACATAATAAACATCAGTCAAAACAAGTATTATCCCCTCCACTTCAAATCTGATGTTTCCTTTTCCTTGACCCACCATCTTAGAGTTGTTTCCCAACCGAACAGATGCTTGAAACCTTCATCTAGATCAACAAACCAAGATTTTCCCCCCGTCATATGGTTTGAGCATCCGGAGTCCAAAAACCATATGCCACTTTCTTTGAGATTGCTCACATCGACATGCGCCATTAGTAAGCATTCTTCTTCTTCGTCAAACTCAGCATAGTTGACGTTTTTTTCCTCACTAGTGCACTCGAACTGATAGTGACCTTGTTTTCCACATCGAAAACATTGAATGGCTGCTCTGTTTACAAAGGATCTGCCTCTACCTCTGTAGCTGCTTCTTCCGCGTCCTCGTCCTCGTCCTCTTCGAGCGTTCCTTGACACATTTTCCACTTGCAGAACGTGCTCTTCACTCCTTCTCTCAACCACCTTGCTCTCATGTATTTGTAGTGATGCTTGTAACTCGTCAACAGTAAGGCTATCAATGTCCTTTGATTCTTCGATGGAGCAAACCACAAAGTTGAAGTTGTCTGTGAGACTTCTTAAAATCTTTTCAACAATCTTGACATCGTCTAATTCTTCTCCACTATTTCTCATGTCGTTGACGATCTCCATGACTCTTGAAAAATATCCCGTTATTCGTTCTCCAGCCCTCATCTCCAAGGTTTCGAAAGTTTTCCTTAGCCTTTGTAGTTGTGCGCGTTTCACTCTAGCATTACCTTGGTGCTTGATTTTCATGGACTCCCATAGTTGTTTGGCTGTCTCCTTCCTGGTGATAGTTTTCAACATGGTTTTGTCAATTGATTGAAACAGGTAGTTTTTGGCTTTGAGATCCTTGAGAATAGCTTCTTTAAGCGCCTTTTTCTGAGTCGGAGTAGGTGATTCGATTTTTCTCAGATCATCAAATCCTGGTTCAATGATGCTCCAATACTCCTTGGATCGAAGAAGGTTCTCCATGAGCAAACTCCAGTGGTCATAATCTCCATCGAATTTTGGTATGACAGGTGCGGTGAAACTGGTAGTGTCTGCCATTTTTCAGTACTGTGTTTTTCCTCTCAAACACTCTTGTAATGTGTAGCTCTGATACCAGATAATAGAAATATTTAGTATATTTTATAATGAATAGAGAATGGCTTTTATAAAAGCCTTACAACCACCGAAACCGAAATCTACGTAACAGATAACTAAGAAATAGGCACTACTATTAAAATATAAAATATCTGCAACAGATTTATTTAACTCCTAAAAACTAGCTTGACTTATTCTTCAGACTTTGCCAAATATCCAACAGTAAGTAGCTAAAATTTTGGTAGTTAATGGTTAGATACTAATTTAGAAACCATTTTATAAATTTTTATTAATAATAGAAACTACTTTAGATACCAATAACTTCTTTTAAGTTTATACCATGGTTTCTAATTTAATCAAATAGTAACTAATTATTTTGGTTTCTAAAATTAATTTCTATTTAATAATTTTTTTGTAGTGTATAATCTCACATTTTTAAATAACCTCATATACACCCTTATATCTCCCTCCCAACTGCAACACTTTTATTTATGTTTTATAGAGTAGTTTCATCATTTGACCATGGGTAAGAGTTGACAAGAATATTCATTGCATTTGACATTTTAAAAAAAATCTGATTTTGTACTCCATTTTTGCACATACTTGTTTTTGTTTTGTGACTTTTAAAAAAAAGCAAACAAAAATACAACCATCATCACTAAAAACATTACAAAATTTACTTTAACCACCGACATTTATCCACTATCACAAACAACCACTCTTACTTGAAAATGAAGAAAAAAAATACCATATTCTCTATTATAAATATTGTTAAAATTAAAAAAATATATAGAGGTGCATGGTGAATGCATTGGAGTTACTACAAGAATTTGCCAAACATTATAAAGAATGAAACCAAAAACTTGCTTGCTGGTTATGTGCATCTTCAACAAGTTGATATTGAAAAACTAGATAATTGCCAAAGCTTGGACATATAATATTAGTGAATCTAATATTTTATTAATAGCTCAATTTTATTTCATTTTACTTTTTCTTGCGTAAAGGAAGAAGGAAAGTGGAAAAGAAAAAGTAGCAATGACTAAGGAGTTCGAATTCTGTGGCCAGATTAGATAAACAACATTAATCTTTTTCCTTATTTTAATAAAAATCTATGACTATGATATTTGCTCCGATATAACTTTATACGTACTCATTGACTTTAAAACAATTCCTAGCAAAAAGTGTGTCCTTTATCGATAAAGAAACCTAATTGATGCTTCCTAATCTTCATTATAAAACAGAGTAATGAGTTGGAAATGGGATCACTTTCCAAATAAATAATATCAAAACCCCTTTCTTGAAAAAAAAGGCATATAAAAGTATCTTATACAGAAAACGTTGTTGGCGTACTAAAAGGAACCCGACCCACAATATTTGATCAAATTAACGTTTATAAGAATATTTTTAAATTACTTACACACTGTTCGTATGTAAAAAAATATTAAAAAATATTTTATGAGATTTTTCTCTTATTAAAAAATTATTTCATTTTTTTTATTGAGAAAGCATTTTTTTTAAAATAAAAAGGTTTTTTGGAAAAATCTATTGGTACCTAAAAAGTTGGCTTTTTTTGAAAAGTGCTACCAAATGGCATTAGAGGGTGTAACTTTAACAACCAATATATCCAAATAGAGATAAAAAAATCGCACGATATATATTAAAATATGATTGGTGAACCATCTACGATAGTTCTACTACGATCCTTTTAAAGACACAAAAAGTGAAGTCTAGATCATTCCAACTCACGTGTACTCTGCTTTTGTAAGACCACCTCAACGAAAATCATATAAAAGAGATTATCATTACTAATAATTTTAAATTATTAACAATTTTTTATTTTTGAATAATGTTTTGTATTTGATGATTATTGAAATACTTTATCAAGATAAAAATAAAAATTTAATAAACTTGAATTACCTTATCTAAATAAAATATTTGAAAAATAAAATTAAAATGAGATCAATTCAAATTCAATATATTCAAGTGTCTTGTGAAATTTCATATTCAGAGAGAGTGTTATAATGTTTGTATTTGAAAAGGAGTAATTTCTAGAGGATAATTCAATGTAAAAATTTGAGTTTTTCTTATGCTCTCTCCACTCTTACATGTATGTTTTCTCTCTTAAAACTTTCTTATTAGGTTGACTTTTATTTTTGACTCAACCACGATCAGAATAACTTAACCTAAACTTTGACATCATTGTAGGATATTGTCAATTCAACATTTTTTTTAATTGTGTTGGTTTTTAGACAGAAATCAATCATAATTTTGTTGTTGTTAGTGTAGGACAATGTCATTTCAATTTGACGTTAGTTATGATTTTCTTAATTAACATTAACAATTTTTTATTGATATTAAACATAATTTTTTTCTTAGTTAGTTAGGTTTTACTTTTAGTTGATTCTAGTCATGATTGCTTTTAGTCATGAGCTAGATTGTTTACATTTGATATTTATTGAGTTTTGTTTACTTGATGTTTGCAAATATTTTTTTTCATCCGCATCTGCAGTTTTTTTTTTCTCAAAGTTTTTTGGTTATAATTTTTTTCTAATGTTGATTGGAAAAACTTTCGGTCGTTTTCAGTAAGATTGTTTTTGACAATGCTAGTAGGAAATTGTTTTAACCTATATCGATTCAAAATTTGAAAAAAAAAAAACTATCAACAATATAAAAAAATAAGCTTAAGTGATGTCAGTTAAAATAGTTGTCGCCAATAAGGAAAAAAATTTAGTTAAAATTGATCAAAAAAATTGGCTAAAAACCTTATCAACATATAAAAAAATTCTTATCAAATGAACTAAAATAATTATTAGATCAATATATATTAGTAAAATGTAATCTGAAGTTAAGTTAATTGTTTACACTTATAGGTAAATTACATTGAAGAAGACTTTAGTTTTGTGTAAGAATAGATATTATGACATTTTAATTCTTTGAATAATGGCTTATTATTAAGTAATAAAATATTAAAAATTGGGTAAATTTAATCTTTTAAGGGACTAATTTGATCATTAATTTTTTTAAAAGATTAATTTCATGGTCCACTAAAAGAGTCAAACTTAAAAGTATCTCTAAATAAGTTTGTTTTATTTATTTTTTCTTAAATTTAATTCTGCTGCATATACTCAATTTGACTTTATTACCATTTGTTTTTAGTTGGGAGATTAAAAAATAATAATTTTGAATCATTAAATATAATTAAGATATACATTAAGTTCATTAAGAAGTAATTTGAATCATTAATATTAAAATATGTGAGAGAGTAAATGATGATGCAATTTATTTATTGGTGGTTTCTCTGTTTGTTTTCTTTGATATAGCGACTGTTTTGGTTGTTGAGTTTTACGGAGTTACACATGTAATGTTTCTTGGATGCTTTGTAATAGGTGGAACAATTGTCTTAACTACTATGGAAAAATCAAGTTTAGGGAGTTTCTCACATTTTCGTGAAAGGGATGCATGTGCTGATAAACTTGCTAACTTAGGCTTTATTTATAAAGAGTACTTTTATTGGTATAATAGACTTCCGTCTAGTATTTTCTTAAAGTTCTTTATTAATAGATATAAATTACATATATACCGTTTTTTTTAATATATGAGTTTTGATCTAATCTTTCCATATTTTTTTTAATAATACTTTTTCATGTGTGCGACCGATGATTGTTGTTGGTTGAGATATCAGCCTAATTGAGATGTCAAATTTCATAATAATACCTAAAATAAAAGCGTGTATAAAAAAAATAATGCAATTTACATTTGTGTTGTGTATGGCTCACACCACGATCATCGCAATGGATAGCAACAACCCATCAATAACTTAGCTAAACAATTACCGAATCATACTCTAGATCATAATCCATTAATTAATTATTCACTATCATCACATAGCAAACATCCTTATTCTCCAAACTTCAATGCCAAGTTTTCATAGATCAATGCATTTAGACGTCTCAAACAAAATTAATTAATACAAAATATTCCTTTGTTTCTCCTTCTCAATTCTTTTAAAGAAACTAACACGGAATACACATCTTTTTTTGGCTAATAAAATATTTTTAGCTGGCTTTACATTTGAAAATAGAACATAAGTATATAATTTAAATACAAGAAGATACTTCCTCTCTCTCTCTCCCTCCTCATACATAATAAATTTTGATGACTTTTTTATAATTATTTTGCTTTTCTTTACATCCACTTATTGTATAAAATAAGTCCCTTTTACACTTTGTAAGAGATCTACCTGGATTGGGCCAGCAGTGTATGTATAGATTTTAGCAGTGCATGGTGATGACGTAGACTACTGATGTGTACAAAAGTTCATCCATACCTTTTCTAATTTCTACTCTTCCAAACCCTTTTAACTTTTCTTCTTTTTCTCTTTTCTTTTAGCAACGCACTTTATATTCCACCTACGTTTTGGCGTTTTTCACATGAACTTTCCCCCAAAGACTCACGCTTTATCATTCTACTAACCATGATGCCCTTTTTAGCTTTATTCCTCTCTGCATATATAAAAACACCTTCACATTTTTCCTCCTCAATCCCAACCTAAACCTTCTTCACTAAGAATAATCCCTCTCTTTCTCTCTCTCCCTCTAAAATGGCCCAAGTAGAGAGTGGGCAAGCCAGTGAAGGGATTAAGCTGTTTGGAACAACGATTACCTTGCATGGTAGAGAAAGAAGAGAAGATAATAAAGTGAGTGAAGATGAGACAGAAAAGAGAGCAGAGAGGATCATACCGTGTCCAAGATGCAAGAGCATGGAAACCAAGTTTTGCTACTTCAACAACTACAACGTTAATCAGCCTAGGCATTTCTGCAAGGGCTGCCAGAGGTACTGGACTGCCGGCGGAGCCCTTCGCAACGTACCAATAGGGGCAGGCCGCCGAAAGGCCAAACCGCCGTCCCATGACCCTACAGCTTTTCTGGACGCATCCACGGTTCAACAACAATTTGCTTTGGAAGAATGGGATGTTGCCACCATCACTCACGGCGATTTCCGGCACTTTTTTCCGTCGAAAAGGCGGAGGATAAACTCAGGTGGTCAACGTCAACCTTGTTAAACTATCTTCTTCCATTGTTTTTCTTTTTCTCCTCTTTGGTATTACACAGACCTTTCTTTTGGAGGCATTCTAGTTCAACTTTGCTTGTAAAACTTCCGTATATATCACTTTGATTATATAAGTATTCCTCTTTGCTGTTTCTCTGTAAAAACACAAAATGTAAAAGGTAACGATTGTAACTTACACATACTGTATTTTTAAATTATTGAAAAACCCAAAAAAAAATAAAAAAAATATTACATGCATGTATCTCTTATATCCTATTCATGTCTCAAAAGAAACAGAGTCTAAAAGACATAATCCTTTAATATATTCATCTCACTCACACATCTAAAGCGATTTCAAAAGAAAAATATGTGAAAGAGTTTGTTTATTTACTTAAAAAAACCTTAAATATGAACGGTTCTCATTTTCCAGATCCCAAGTAAAGTGGTCGTGATTCAATTGTTTGATTTCTTTGTGGGAAAAACATTTTTTTAGTTAATATCACTGACATTACATATGTATGTGTATATGTCTTATTATTACTGAGGTAACCATAATTTAAGCATAACTCATCTTATCATCTTTTTATTCTTTTTATGTTGAGATTATAAACTTTTATGTAAAATTATATATCTATAAGTGTTCGATAATGACATTGGAATATATTTAAATAGTTCTAATATCTTATTAACAGTGAAATTTAGATTTAATTTAATTTTATAAAAATAATTTATAAAATAGGATTTACATATATTTATTAAAGTCTCCTAATCTCTAATTAGAATCTTCAACACTTATTGTATATTATACATATGTGAAATGGAAGAAAAAATCTTATAGAATATATTGTTACTGCAGCTGAGCATGAAAGTCAAAACGAGTTTGTTATGAGCCACGAAATCATAGAACATCCGAATGAGATAGAAACGAAGGAGGCTTTAAAAGGCAGTGACAATGTAAAGCTTATCTGATTAAGAAGTTTGAATGCTCGAAAAAAGACACAGCAAAAGAACAAATAGTGTTGTAATTATTGGAGACGTGAACGGTTCAGATAATCTCTCACATGGCTACATTTTCTAGAATTCTTACAAAATCTATATAGAATTAATTGAAGTACATTAATTTGTTTGGTTTGACGTGCGATCCGCAAAAAGCTAGAGATTAATTGATTGATGTAAAGTGAACGCGGAGGAAATGGTCAATGATAAAGAAAGAGAGAAGTTTATAAAAGAAAATAGTAAAAATTGAGAGCAAATTGCACTTAAATTATTATTTATTTCCTCTCTGCTTTGAAAATTAAGGAATGTGTCCGTCTTTGTTCACAACTTGGCTTTAGATGCCGGCCAAAACGTTCACTCCACGGTATCTATATAACAAAATAAATTCATGTTAAAATAAAGACTAATATTTCTTCTTGTTTTATAACGGTCTGGTCAAATTCTTCATTATTGTTATGATAATAATGATTATAAGTAGATAATCGGATAGGATTTGTAGGCGTATGTACTTAATATGGTGTGCAATTAGTCCAATAAGATTATTACAATAATATGTAATTTACTGTTGCTAAATCCTGAAAGACTAGTCTAATTAATGATTTAGTTTTCTTGTTTATCAATTAAATTTAAGTGAGGTTTGTCATTTATTTATATACTATACTATTAAATGTCGTCGGATAACTAATTCATAAAATGAAATTTGTATCCACTTATATATTATGAAACCACAATTTTTTTAAAACTTCTTTTTTCCTTTTCTCTTTCTTCTTTATAAGATTTTGGTCTCCTATCTCATTACTTTGACGATTGGAGTCCGCCATTAGACTTTTAGTAGCAAAGACTACAAGATTGTCTAATTAGAATCTCTGATAGAGTAAGTTCATTTTTGTTTTTCTCTTTGAGTCAAATTTTGAACTTGTTAGGTTTGTCTCAATCTAGGTTTTGCATGTGACTCATTTAGCTTCAGAGTTAGTCTCTATTAGCTCAGATTCCTAGTGATATAGTTAGATTTTTTATCAGGACTCTAGGGTGCAGGTTAAACTACCTTGAGTTTTTGGTATGTTTGGAGTTCTTACTGAACATCTGCTCAAGTTCATGTAAGAGAAACTAGTTTTAAATTTCCAATAGAACCCTAGGCTAGAAGATTTGGATGTGGGGGTGACGTGGTCATCAGTCTCAAATTTTCTTGTAGAATTTCTTGTTTTTGAGTATATAATAATTTGATTGAGATTGAAATGTGAAATTGTAGATATGGTAAATGTTGTAGAATGTATAAGAGTTTGGAATTGAACGAGTTAATGAATGTATCTGAATAGTTTGTTGAATCAATTCAAATGTAATATTTAATGAGAATTGGTTGTTTGATTTTAGATGATTTTAGTTTAGAGAGCATATATATATATATATATATATATATGTATATATATATATGTATATATATATATATGTATATGTATAGATTGACATAATAGCTCAATGAGAATGCTTGAATAATTATGAGTAAAAACTATCATTTTAATGTGTAGATTTATAAAAATATGAGTTGAATGTAATTTTGGTAGAAAAACCAGAAATATAAGAGGTTTATACAGATTTTTCTGCATATCTCGCTCAGGCGAGATAATTTTCGCCAAAGCTAGAATAAAATGAAAATGAGAAGCTCTCGGGTCCGTTTTCGTCTAAGCTAGAAGAAATCTCACTCAGACGAGGCGTGTGATGAAATTCTAGGTTCTCTGTGGTTCAATCTCGCTCAAATAAGAGAATTTTTGCTTGGATAAGACTTTCATTCAAACTAGATTTAAAAAAAAACTGAATTTTATCCTTATTTTTAAAAGGTTGGTTTATCCTTATTTTTAAAAGGTTTTTAAAACTGAAAACTTGTAAGTCCTATTGTAACCATATTCTTCACATTTATTTCATGATATAATTTAATAGGATATTGAGTATTTTTAATTGAATACCTATTAATTTTTCACTGTTTAATTTTATTAAACAGGTGACAAGACTATTATCTTATCTTGTTATTTTTACTGACCTGGTTAAATGTAAAAATTTGTGATTGATTAATGTAGAATAATATCATGCATAGTGTAAAATGATAAATGAATTTTACTCTTTACATTGATTACATTGATTGTAATATTATTTTTATAGTCTCATATGAGAAGTATAATTTCTTTTAATATTCAATAAATCAAAAAATTTAATAAAAACTTAATTAAAAATACTTAAATTTACGAACAACTTAAAACTTAATTAAGCCTTAAAGAACCTAACCCTATATAAATATGCAGACTCTTTAGCATGTAATTAAGACTCTTAAGCATGCCTAACATGGTGGATACTTGTATATATTAATTAGTATATACATATTTTAAGTTGACTCAATATATAATACGAAAAATTAGCTCTCTCTCCCTCCTTTTATTGTGCCATGGCCAGTGACATTGATGGGAGACAAATCTAAGCATGCATATCAATTGAACATGCTTAGAGTTTTATGCTTTTAAGAGACAGAATGGATGATAATCAAATGAAGAAGCCGATTTTTTTGAAATATGGTGCTGTGGCCCATCTTTACATCAGGTTTTTGTACCCTAAATCAAGATCTCTCTACTCATCAACAGTGTAATAATGTCGGCCTGTGATAAGTTCATTTTCATTTGAAAAGATGTAACATGATTTAAATGAATGGAGCATAGAAATTCACTTGATGTTTCATGCACACAAATGACTTATTCAACTTTTTTTAATTTTAAAAATAATGATGTGAAAAACACATCAGTTACATCAGTTTCTGAAATCTTATATTTATATGGAATTGAAGGTTTAATAGGAACTAGTTTGATGTAAAAAATTTAAAATTTCAATTTTGAGCATAGTTTATTGTTGATTTTGATAATGGATTATTTCATGACAAATTTTGTTTGGTACAAGTTACCATTTTGGATTTTGTTCTAGTAAAGAAAAGAGGGATATTTCTCAATCAGAGTATGTAGTTGAGGTATGTTAAACTTTGAGATGGTTACCGGATTATACCCTTCAAGCTTCATGAATTGACTCTAAGAAAATGATGGGGCTCCACCTACAGAAGATACTCTGACGTTCAAGTTAGTAAGAGCATTTTTTTTTTTATCAGCAATAAAAAATAAATAAATAGGGACCACTTCAGGGGTGGTTCAATCCTTATACAGAAAAACAAGACATCAAACACCTAAAAACGCGTTTACCAACCCAACACACCGGCACCCAAACCAACTCTAACCAGAATCAATGAAACAGCCTCATACAAGCCAAAAGATTTAGAACCCAACTAGAATAAGGGAAATAAACAAAATTAGACTTTGCAACAAACCAAGACCACACCTTTACTTGCATCGAAGCAAACACTTCAGACACATCTATCACACCTCTATTGAAGATGATCGAGTTCCTATGTTTCCAAATTTCGCTCACTATACCAACCCAAATTGCACTCCAGACATCATTAACAGACTCAGAAGCCTGACTCATCCTGAACTGTGAAAAGTTTGTCAAAGGGTCCTTGTGGAACACGAACGATACACCAAGCCACTCGAAGCACAAACACCAAACCTGCAAACAAAAAACAAGTGACAAGACGACTCTTCCTCCTCCCCACACAGACAACACAAAGAATTTTCAATTACCACTCCACGCCTTGCCAAATTAACCCTAGAGGCAACCCTATTCTCCAACACCCTCCAAGCAGTGATCAAAGCCGAAGGCAAGGCTTTACACCTCCACAACTTACTGTACACCGAAGAAGACTGCCCACCTTGAACCCTCCTTAAGTGAACATATGCTGAGTTTACAGCATAAGTTAGACACCCCCCAACCTTCCAAACCCAAACGTCCTCCTCTCCCACAAACGGCTTCACCTCTTGTAAATTCTGAACCAGCTGTTCCAACAAAGCCTTCTCCCAGTCAAAAAAAGATCTTCGCCAGTCTAACTGCCAAACCCAAACATCATTAAGCACTACAAGAAAATCATGAAATAGAAACCAATTTTTAGAGACCAAAATAATTAGTTACAATAGGAACTAAAATAGAAATCATTTTAGAAACTAAAAGAAAAATTGGTTTCTAAATTAGTTTATATTATTTTCTATTATTGTTAAATAGTTTCTAAATTGGTATCTAATTAGCAACCAAGGTTTTAACTACCAAATATTTAGTTTCTAAATTTGGTATCTAAAACCTTGGTTGCTAATTAGATACAAATTTAGAAACTATTTAACAATAATAGAAACTAATTTAGAAACCAATTTTTTGTTTAGTTTCTAAAATGGTCTCTAATTTAGTTACTATTGCAACTAATTATTTTAGTCTCTAAAAATTGGTTTCTATTTCATGATTTTCTTGTAGTGAAGCCAATGTCCAAGCTCAGCCACCTTTGCCTCTTTGGCCGAACTTAGAGAGTATAATCTCGGAAAAACTCTCTTCAAAGCACCACAACTCAACAAACTATCCTCCCAGAAAGAGATATCTTTACCGTTACCCACTTTCCACTTAAACCCATCTTCAAAACTTCTTCCCCAACCCTCTGAATCCCAAACCTGCTTCAAATCTTTCCACCAGAGGGAGCCCCTACTAACCTTACCACCCTCTCTTAAACTTCTCCACCCACCGTATTTAGAAACAAGAATCTCTTTCCACAACCCTCCTTTATCCATTCCCAGTCTCCAAATCCACTTTCCTAACAATGCCAAGTTAAAATTCCTAATCTCAACGATTCCAAGACCACCAACGTCTCGAGGCTCGCACACCTTGTCCCAAGAAGCCTAAGCAATTTTCCTTCCTTCGGAGCCCCATCCCCAAAGAAAATTCCTTTGTATACGAACTAACTTGTCCACCACCACAGAGGGCATTTTAAACAAAGACATAAAGAAAAGCGGGATAGAGGAGAGAACAGACTTGATCAAACAAATCATCCCTGCCATTGACAAGCACCTGCCTTTCCACCTAGACAATTTACTCTGCACTTTCTCTACCACCCCATTCCAACAAGCACCACGCTTATGACACCCACCTACCGGTAGTCTCAAGTACACAAAGGGAGTTGTCATCACATTACAATTAAGCATAACCGCGAACCGCTGGATCGAACTTTGATCCAACCCTATCCCGCCCAACCTGCTTTTTAAAAAATTCACCTTAAGCCCAGAAGCAAGTTCAAAACACAGCAAGATCGCCTTGATATTAAAGATACTTTTAGAATTAGCTTCACAAAAGAATAAAGTATCATCAACATATTGCAACATGTTCACCTTCACTCTATCTCTCCCAACTTCTAGACTATCAATCAAATTCTTCTCTTCTGCCATCCTAGAGACTCCAGCCAACCCTTCTGCAACTAAAAGAAAGAGAAACGGAGCTAGCGGATCGCCTTGGCGTAGTCCCCTCCTAGGGATAAACTCCCTAGTTGGACTACCGTTAACAAGCACAGAAACTGAAGCGGATTCTAAGCAACACTTTATCCACCGGATCCATAAATCGCAGAAACCCAACCTTTTTAGCATATAATAAATAAAATCCCAGCTTACCGAGTCGTACGCCTTCTCATAGTCAACTTTGAAGAACACACAAGTCTTCCTTTTTCTTTTATATTCTTCCAGCACCTCATTAGTTACTAGTACACTGTCCAACAGACCCCTACCTTCAATAAAAGCCAACTGTCTCATATCAACAACTTTACTAATTACCTTTTTCAAACGTAGAGACAACGCTTTTGAGATAATTTTATACAAACAACCAACTAACGAAATAGGTCTGAACTCACCGAGTTGTATAGGATTTTCTACTTTCGGGACAAGACAAAGGAAAGAGGCATTTGAGCCTCTAGGCCAATGACTTTTTTCCGCAAAATCCTTCACAACTGACACCACATCCAACTTTATAAAATCCCAACAAAACTTTAAGAAACCAAAATTAAATCCATCAGGACTAGAACTTTTTGAACTTTCACAATTCCAAACCGCAACCCTTATTTCTTCCTCAGAGAAGTCACGAACCAACATCTCGTTATCAGCTTCCGAGATAGAATTGAACCTTACATTATCCAACCTAACCGCACAAGTTTCGTTCCTGGCAAACCTATCTTCAAAATAATCCCTGACCTTTTCTTTGATCACAACCTTATCCTCGCACCACCTTCCATCAACAAACAATCCATGGAGCTCGTTCCTTGTCCTTCTCCACTTTACTGACGAGTGAAAAAGCTTTGTATTAAGATCCCCCTGTTTCAACCACTTTTGTCTTGCTTTTTGAAAGATGACCACCTCTTGCTTAAACATAACTGTAGTAAGTTCAGCAAGGAGCAACCTTCTCTCCTCCCTTTCAGACTCTTCTAACCCCCTATCATCATCCAGTGTATCTAACTCATTAATCCTTTTTTGTAACTCTTCACTAGCAAAATTAACGTCCCCGAAAACTTCTTTGTTCCTAACTTTTAGGTCAGCTTTAAGCTTTTTCAATTTTTCTTTGAAGATATAAATTCCAAACTAGTGTATAGAGTGAGTATAGTGTAAGATATGAGTTGAAAGTACTCTCGATGTGTTGTGTTTTATGGTGTTATGTGAGTTTTTTTCTTTCCCTTATTTAAGGTACTACTCTCTCCCCTTCTCCTTGTACATGGTCTTATTATTGGCTTAATTCAATAATAAATGTTGTCTCCTATTTAAGGCTGATTATCCTTTATTATTGGCTTAATTCATTAATGTCTTTAAATATGAATATCGGTAAGTGATTTGTTTATACGCAATATCGGACTCGACCCATAACACTACAACCCTATAATCTCAGGCACAAGTTGATGACGCTAAACTAAGTTTAACCTAACGATCTCCAACCGAGCCACCTATCTCTCAATTGGGCTTGATCGATGACACTACAAATTTATTTAAACTCTTCAGTTTTGTGAAAGGCATTTACTAGTGTTGTTTGATTTGGTTTTGGTATGTTTGATATCCGAATTTGGGAATTGAATATTTTGTATTTAATATATTGAGTGTTTTAAATATAATTAAATTAAAAAATATAACTTAAGTAGTATAAGAAGGACAAATTGTTTATATTGATATTTGGCTTAATTAGAATGAAATGATTGATTTACGTTGTTAATAACTTAATTTTCTTATAGAGAAAAGTTTTGTTAACACTATAAACAGTAAATAACATATATTTGACATTTTTTATAATAATATAATAATATTTTTAAATTATAAAATAAAATAAATAAAATAAAATATTAATTTATGAAAGTATTAAGTGTATCTTTGACTTTGATAATATTTGAACTCTAAGACCTGAGAACAAAAAGTGTTGTTGATACTCTTTAGAATGGAAAAAAGAATTTAACACCCAAATAAAGTAAAATAAATATACTTGACAAATTATTATAATAATATTTTAAATTAAAAAATAAATTAAATTTTATTAAAATATTAGTTTATTGAAGTGTCAAGTGTACGTGGATATTGTTTGCATTAACCTTTTAGAATTTATGTTTTAGGTAGATAGGAATTACAACTATTGTTTGTAGTGTTAATATATCATTAACCTTTTAGAATTTATGTTTTAGGTAAATAGGAATTACAACTGTCACGCATAACTCTTTTTTGAGGAATTTTTATCACTTTAACTGCCTAGGTTTAAACACTAAACAAAATCTAATATGAAAAACAATGTGGGTTGCACTGATGAGAAAAATTTGAGATCACATAAATAAAGTTACATTTAGAAATGCAATTTTTGATGAGGATGAAATTTCCTGTCTAACACAAATGAAAGGATGGATATGAATTACATATCTAAATAAGATAGCTACTTTTTCTTATCAAGTTGGTGCTTGTGTTAAAAACATGCTTACAAATGTTATAACATCTATTCACCTATATATAAACCTGGTTCAAAGACTCACTATTTCAATTTGGACTTCTAATAAGTTCTCAAATCAATAATGTTCCAAGTTCCTCAATTTAATAAAGCTCATTGTTCATGATATAATTTAATCAAAATCAGCATGTACATAATCTGTCATAGTTCTGAACAATGAGAGGTAGTGTTGATTTTTTGAATTACAAAAGCAACGGAATCACACTGCTAGCCATTACTCCATATTGGACAGGAAAAGTGATAGTTGACTGGTGGATAGAAAAGCTGCAGAGGATAGGAATAGTGATCAGAATTAAAGTCGTCATCATTGACAATCACATAGACTACATGTTCAAAAGTACTGACAAAAAACAAGAAAATATATTAAAGGCAATGTTTTATGGGTTGAAAGTAGCTTGATTTTTAGCAAAAATTAACCTATAGTGGTCTGTGAAAGCAACAAAAGAAGGAGTCGTGTTACTGCATGACACAGAAAATAAATAAGCGCATAAAACAATTTTTAGCTGCTGCGAAGTGAATTACTTGCCCTGGCTAATTGAATCATGTAGTAATTAAACCAATGGCATTAAAAGATTTGACTGATAATATCAAAGGTGCTGATTAGAAAACGATATGAAGGCAAAGCCAAACGGAGCTTTCTAATGCTTGTAAATGGGTTTGGATACTCCAAGTTCCGTATTATTAATATATTATTTTTTTCGATAAAAAAATTATTAAGAAATATTCAAATTAGTAATCATATAATTAATTTAATTTATTATTAATAAATTATTAAATGTCGAAGTCTCTAATTAATTTTAGTTCAAAACTGTGTAAATTTAAAATAAAAATGTGGATAACATGTTAGGCTAATTGAAATTCATTGTATGTAAAAGATGGATATAATTCTTAACAATGAGGTGATGACAACATGAAACCTAAAAAAAAGTTGATTAAGATAGAGGGAAAAGTCATGTTCATATAATTTTGCGTTCTTAAATTTTCTTTCAAAATTAAAAAATAAGTTCCTTTGATAATGATGCACGTTGCTCACTTGGTTATTAAGATTTTATTATTATTAATTCTGATTTTGTTACTTTTAATTATTTTACTGTTATATTGCATTAATGTGATTTTGTTATCTAAAGTTATTTTACCGTTATATTGCATTAATGGTCAGTTTACAAACCTGTTAATATTCCAATTTTATAACTTTCAGTAATTGTAATTTTATTATATATATAATTGAATAAATAAAAAATAATAAGATCAGTTTTACAATTATGTTCAATAAATTTTTACAACCTTTTGTCTTTTATTTTTTTTAATTAGTTCCTCTTCTAATGATGATGTCCTGATTTATAATTTTGATGGAGTTAATGAAAATAGACCAACTCGTTTTTTTAAGAACCCATTCTTCTTTAAAAGACTAGAAGACCAATTATGTTGAGTTGAGGAATTAAAATCATTTTATACGGATTTATCTAATGTTAACATAAAACAGTTCAATAACAGTGCATCTCTTTCATTCACAAAGCAGAAATAGCTATGATGAAGAATGTCTTTCCACAAGGACTAAAAAGTGTCCATAGAGCATTACAATACGAATTATTGACATTTGAAATACACTTTATTCTTTATAATTTGGTTTACAAAATGACTCTTTTAACTTTTTTACTTTCAGTTTTACCTACAGTATGCCTTCAGTATTATTGTGAATTTACAGGGTGAGCATGATATTAAGCCTCCTATAAAAAATAGAAAAAAGGTTAAGTTAGTAAAAATATTTGTTGAGATGGCCTATTCAATCACAGTCACATTGCTATGGTAGTGGGAAATGGTGAAACTCCGGTCAAACACCTAGAAATTTCTGAAGGAAATCAGTCCATAATTCAATTTTCTTGTGGAGCAATGATTAGCGTAATTTTAAATGTATTATGTAAACAGATAAAAGAATGCAAGATAGCATCCTCTTAGAAAGATGAAGTCAACAAAATGAAGCAATTCACTAAATTGCAGCGAAACACCATGCAAATAAACTCGTCTCCAGTAACAGAAAGCACACACATAGAATAAAAGGATCACAAAGCCCTACGGTGATTTTCTAGAGACCAACTCCATGTTCTATTACAACATCCTAAAGGTAAACTATCGGGACAGAGACTAGCCTTCTCGTATGCACATCAATTCCTAGCCAATACCTGCTTCACTTCATTGCAAAATGTAACTTTGTTAAGGTAAAAGGTAAAACTCAATACCATCTGCTGAGTGGGTAGATAACCTACCTATGCCTCTTCACCACCCGTAGCTCGGGCAGAATCCACCTTTTGTTCTTCTGTTAAAAAATGACAATATTTAATTAACTAGGGAATCATAGATACTGGAGTTGGGTTGGCAGGATCACAGAACAAATAAAGAAAAACAGCTATAAAATAAAATGAGAAGGAATAGCAAAGTTTGAAACAACAGCAAATAAGTATGGTTGACAGTAAATCAACATCAAATATGATAACCAATAGAAGGAATAAATTAGTTTAAACGAAGAATTGAAAAACAAAACAACAAGACTGGGGAAAACATCACCTAACGTAAAATTAAGTTGTCTTTTGGTAGAAGGAATTTAGTAGATTAAGATCACATGAAATATGAAGTTACACATTTGTAAAAGCTTTTCAATAAGGTCAACATTTTAAAATTTGTTGCTTGAATAAAGCAATTTAACAGTAATATCTTGATAAGATTTCCCAAATCTTCCCTAGTTAATTTTCAACTTAGAGTGTTACAGTGCGAGGTACAGGCTTTTCTTCTATACTCCCGAGTTTAGGTTTAGTGTTGACTTTTCTTGGAACAAATCAAGACCCAATTCTGTACAGGTTATTACCATCTCCTGCTTTCAATCTTGTTTGGAGACAACAAAGTAAGAATCAATATCTACTCAGCTGAACAATGTAGTGCATTAATAATAACAGCCATAGAAACCCACCAGAAACTTGTGTCATAAGTTTCTCTCCAAATAAGCATAACATCACATAAAGGTAAGTCACAATGACCACAAACAAATAACCATATCAACCATAAATCATGACAGTATCTACTATACCTGAAATGGACTTTCTATATCATATAAAAATAAAATTGGACAAGTCACACTGACACTCAAGGTTTCAAGAAATTATTAAATCCAATAATACCCCTCCCTCTTTTGACATTACTTTGTCCTCCCTTATCTGTGTACCTACATAATAATGGTAAGGGTGTGTGGTTTTACAAGTCATAAATAAACAGTGTAAGTGAAATTTTGTTAAATCACGGAGAATGTGTAATTTACACTAAAAAAAATCATCTATTTAATTGACATTGCAGACAAAGTCCATCTAACAAAGTGATAGAGAACATTGATTTCCATTAATCACTACCTCCGTCTTCAGGGATGTCAGAAGTCCACAAGGTGAGGTTGTCCCTCAGAAGCTGCATAATTAGGGTGCTGTCTTTGTAAGACTCCTCGCTCAGAGTATCCAACTCAGAGATTGCTTCATCAAATGCCTGCTTAGCAAGGTGACAAGCCCTGAAATATAAGAGTGCAGTGTTAAATTTGTTAAATAGACCCACTTAGACACATAGTATACGAACAAAGAGGGGAATCAATAAACAATAATACTTTCCGGACAATAAAATAAAATTAGTACCTTTCAGGAGAGTTCAAAATTTCATAATAGAAGACAGAGAAGTTCAAAGCCAGACCCAATCGGATAGGATGTGTAGGTGGTAACTCAGCCTCCGCAGTAGTGGAAGCTGTCTGAAATTATGAATTGTTCAGACCAACATGAAAAGGTGGAAAAATACTTTTGGTAACTTAGCAGCCAAATTCATATCAGTAATGCCTACATCTAAATAAATGTCACAGTGCCACACTGCTAAAACTGATAAAAAGTCATGAGACAGATACTTGGTATAATGATATTATGCCTGAAAAATAAGAAATAACCTACTGTATTCCCACTCCCTCAGTTAATTTTTCCCTCATTAACATGTATGCTACAACCTTGATGATAAAGAACCATTAGAATAACTACTTCAATATTCACATGGCCAATGATTATGGCTAATAAACCATCGACAAGTGAAGATAACATCAACATAACAACCATATTAACATTAGTGCCGACAGTATTCCAATCATATGATATATATTACAATAATAAATGGTTGACTAGACAATTACCTTCAGGAATTTTTTAAAATGGCCAATAGTGTTTGCACTTTAGTCAATGACTAATTAGCTTCATCAGATTAGCACAAAGAAAAACCAATAAGCAAGACTTGCAAGTTAATAATAAAGGAATGCAAAAAACATATACGTTTTTCTTCTCTGGCCCTGGTTACTGGAGACATGCTAAGAAGCAAAGCACCAACAACATACATCATGAATCACCAGGCATCAAACATCAAGAGATTTTAAAATTTTAACCACAACAGATGCAAGAGGTCCAAATAGAAGCATACCTGATACGCTTTCATGGAATGATCAGCAGCCTCTTTTCGCTCATCACCGGACTTGAACTCCGCTAGATACCGGTAATAGTCCCCCTTCCTGCAACCAACAACAGAGACATCAACACACAGGAAACTCTAAATCCACAGTGAGAGACAAAAATGACTACTCAGCACTCACATTTTGTAGAAAAAGACACTAGGTTCACCAGTAGTGCTAGAGGGGATAAGGTGCTCATCAATAACAGTCATGATATCACTGCAGATATTGGACAACTCAGACTCCACCTTCTGCCTATACTCCTTTATCCGCTTCACACTCACATCGTTCCCTTTGGCCTCTTCCTTCTGCTCAATCGACGAAAGAATCCTCCACGAAGCCCTACGAGCACCCACCACGTTCTTGTACCCAACCGAAAGAAGGTTCCGCTCCTCAACCGTCAGTTCCACGTTTAGCTTCGCCACATTCTTCATTGCATCCACCATTTCTACCATACCAAACACTCTAAATCTCAGAAGTCGTCTCCACGAAATTCAAATTCAAATTTAAAACCACAAAAAGTTATTTCTAAACTAAACATTTAGGTCGGCACAGTGGTACTCTCAAATCTCAACGCAGAAAAATCAGAAGAAGAAAAAAACCGAGAGAGTATAAGAAACTCAGATAATGGATTACTACAAAGCACCTTCATAGCGTTCGGCTTGTTCGGCGAGCTTGGCAACGTAGACGAAGTTATCGCGTTCCTTGGTGGAGGCCATGGAGGATCTGCAACTTTCTCTCTCCTCTCACTTTCTCGCTCTAGAAATTTGTGTGTGTTGTGTTGTGAGTGTTTGCAAGTTGATGAGCGAAGGGTTTAGTTGTGGAGGGACAGGGCACGACGGCACGGGTTGATCGTGGGGGATGGAGAATCCCCACGCGTACCGAGGAGAGTGTTTGTCACGCGTTTGTGTTTAGGGGAAGGAGGAGGAGGCAGTGATGGTGACGGGAGAGGGAGGCGCGTGGGACTGAGAGGGAGGCAAATTGATTGGCGTTTGGTGGGCATTGAAATTTCAAATTCACTTTTTTTGTCTTTTTGAAAATGAGGGGTTTTTTGTTCACACGGAAACATTAAAAATTATACTATTTTTTTTTGTATGGTAGAATTTTTCATTGTGCTCCATTTCATCATTCTTGACCCTTCGATATAATTTAAAATAATTTAACATCAAAGATGGATTCATTGATTAATTTCAACTGTACACTCGGTTATATAGTTAATTCACATTTTGATACAATGTCTGTACTGAAATAAATTCTAAAATACATATTTTTATTTGGATTATATATTTTAGAATATTAAAATTTAATTTTTAACGTTTTAAAATGTAAAATTTACAAGATTACTGTATTGCATTGCATATTCCGGAACTGATATTTATAATTAATAATTTATTTTCAGAAAAGATAAAATTAAAATTTCAAATTATGGAAGGGTATCATGTAACTGCTATGGTACCTCTATCATATATTTGAATGAATTAATATGATATTGATTAAGAATGTGTTTGTATCCAACGATGGATTTTAATAGAACGAAGAAAGACGAATAAAACACACAAATCAATGAATAAAAAATAATAAAATACAAAAATCGAGATAAAATTGTCTTTAACATTCTTTTTTTCGACGATTTGCGAAGATTGTTATTAAATATATATATTATAATAAATATATATTCTATAATTATTATATTAAATATATATTATATTTTTTATATTATTAATCTATTTATATTATAATAAAATAAGTATAATTAATTATATAAAATAAGATAAATAATAATAATTATTATTAAAATATTAATAAATATATAAAATGATATATAATAAAAAAAATAAAAAATTTATGAAATAATAAAAATAATTAAAAAATTATAAATAATAATTAATAATGATAAAAATAAATAAAAGTAAAATTAAAATTAATTTATAATATATATTTTGTAATTATTAAAAATTTACATAATATCATTAAAAATTTAAAATTTTCCTTAATTTTATTTTTATCAAATATTTAATAATATTATTAATAAAAAAAATATTTAATAATAATAATAATAAATATAAATATAGTTATTTATATAAAAATATTATTATTAATTATAAAAATAAATATATAAATTAATTATTTATTATTTATATATTTTTAAGATAAAGGTAAATTTATAAATTTACATTTTACACCTTTTAAAATAATTAAAAATTTACACACAACCATCACATCATTCACAAAATTCAAAAACTTTCATCACAAATCTACTATAACATATCTCAATCCAAACAACCTCACTTTCCTCTTAAATCACTTCAAATCCACTCCCTCAAATCCCCTCCCCAATCCAAACACACCCTAAAATATGGTTCTACTTTGAGTTACATTATTTGAGTATTTTTTGTTCAACCAACCCCATATTCAATTTGATTCCATCAATGACGAGTTGGTCTATCAAGTCTAAAAAACTTAAATATCATTTTAAGCTGTTAAAACCATCAATAATTGTAGTAAATAAATATAATATATATAGACAGAGAGAGATGGTAATCAAAAGAATATTACGTGAATTCAATAGATTATTAAGTTTACCGTTTGCTGATAAAAAAAAGTTTATCAATTTAATTTAAGAACTGAAAATCTAAACTAAATTCTTTTAAATCAAAACTCATTTAACACAAACAATTTTGATAAAAAAAAAAATCAAATCAGTACAAGTTGGGTAAGTTTGAATTCATAACATGCTAAAATGAACTTGACTTCGATCAAATAAGTTAAAAAATATGTTAGACCAAAATATTCTAACCTAAATTAAATCAAGTTATTTTTTTAACTCATTTACCTCACAATTTAAATAAGTCTAACTGAGTGTTTAAGTGAGTTCAAGCTATTTATAAAATAACTATTATTATTTTAAAATAAAAATATTAATAAAGTTTTTATTATTATTATTGTTATTATATATATATATATATATATATCAAATCACTGCACATAAAATTAAAATTTCATCAACATAAAATTAAAATTTCATCAACATATATGCAATCAAATACATGCACTAATTTAAATCAGTGTCACACTCATACATATTTATTAAGCTCGACAAATATCAACTGTTTGCATTATCATGACATCATACACATAGTTTGGATGATGACGACCCAAAAAGAGCATAATTATCCGGTAAATAAAATTTCTTGTTATCTATTGTTATTTTAGCATAATTATTTATTTTAATATTTTAAGTGTCTTATGTCATTTCAATAAATACAAAATGTAATTAGGAGAATCACCAAAATCCTACCGCGCATGATTGACTATGGACATGTGTCAGAAGACACTCCAACATGAGACATAATCCAAAGTGATTTCCAATTAACCTATGGTGTTACAAATGAGGTGATCGTTTATATCAAACATTTAGGTGTTGTATGCGACATACCACACAAACATAATTATTAGATAATTTTCATATATACTTAAATTTTACATTTTAAAATTAGAAAATATATTGTAGGATAATTTATAATTATTAATATATTATATATTTTCATTGTTTATGTTAAAGGTGTTATTCACTTACTCAATATTAAAAAATTATACTAATTTTATTTTGTATTAAGTGGCTTATAAAGAATAAAAAAAATTAATAAATTAATAAATGTTGTAATGTGAAATACAAAATTTAAAATATATAATTAGCATTCCAATACATATAAGGGTGCAGTTTCAAATTATGGGGTGCAGGATACCTTCTATTAGGCCCTCCTCACTTGTTTAACACATTTACCCCTAATTCATAAATAACACTTATACAATTATATCCACAATAAAGGGTATTTAACACAATTGATTAACACACAATCTATAAGTTGTTACAAACTTCATGATCAATTTTATAGATGAAAACAATTCTTAAACTAGATATCTTAATATAATTTTGGTTGATTTTAGATAAAATTTAACTCGAATGATTTAATGATAAATTTATTTTCCAGTTAAAACCATTCTAACCCAAATTGAACTCGATTAAGCAACACATAAACTTTTAGCTCAATTTGAGTTATTCCAGTTAAAAAAACAAAAACATGTCATAAGTATGATTTTTTTTTTACTCAGGTAATACTTTATATTTTTAAACATGCAAACCTAATTTAACTCATAAATATGACACTTATATTATTATTAATATTATTATTATCATTATATTTATAACTTTTTTAGAAAAATTGAAAACAAATTTTAACCTTTGTGAGTTGCAAATCTAATCCAAATAAATTTATAATTAATCAGATTAATTCAATTTGAATTTGATAAAAAAAATTGCACAAATCCAACCATATTGAAGTATTTTGATTTATATAATAATTAGTGAGGTCAAATCTAACTCGAACGATGTGTGTACACTCGTATGATGGGTCTATGGTGATTTGGCTTTGTTAGGCGAAAGCACTATTGATTTGAAGAACCATAATTTCATGTTAGATTTTCCTTTTTGCTTTTCAATTTGTTTTGTTATATCGTACTTTTAAAATTAATTAGTCATCTAATTAATATTTAATGAAGATGATAAAGTAATTCTAAAATGTTGATAGTAGTATGGAACTAAAATATTGTCACAAAGTTGACATAAGTCCCAAGATTTTATTGTTCAAATTTTGGTTTCTACAGTTTTCAAATTACAGGATTTGATGAGTTTTTGTACCCAATATTATTTCCAAAAAATTTCAAGTATTGTTTAAAAAATAAATAAAAACAGTTGAATGGTTAATTAGTGCATTAAATTTAATAATCAACCAATCAATTTAATATACTAATTAAATTTAAAGTGGTTTAAAAAAATAGTATAATTTGTGTATAACAATGACAAACCTATATAATGTGATAGATCATTTCAAATCTTTTTACTAAAAAAGTAAAAACTTAAATGAAAAAATTAATAAGATTCCTTTTTTACTTGACAAAAAAGATAATATCCGTTTTATAATAATTTAAATTAACATTATTTTTCTTAGTTATTTATTCATTGTGGAGACAAACATCCTTATCATGGACCACTTTTAAATAGTGTTAGATGTATTTATGTTAGGAGGAAAAAAAATCTAAATTTCTAAATCCAAATGCGTAATTATTTAAATTCATATTGTTTTCAATCTATTTAACTAGATTTATATCAAATTCAAATTTATATTTTTGTATTTTAAGTTTAATCCATTTAAATGGATATAAATTAGATATTGGTTAAGCCGAGTAAATCTGGGTCCAGGTTGAGCAAAGTCAGCCTAAGTCCATGTCGAGTCGAGTCATCCTGGGCCAAAGTCAAGCCGATTCGGTCCAGACCAAAGTCGAGCCGAGTCGGTCTATGCCAAACTTAAGAAGGGTCGGTCCAGGCAAAAGTCAAGCAAAGTCGGTTAAGGCCAAAGTCCAACAAAGTAAATCCTGCCCCAAGTGGAGTTGTGTGGGCAAAAGTCCAGTCGAGTCAGCACCGAACCCATGTCATGCCAAGTAGACTCGGGCCCATGTCGAGTCGAGTCGGCCCGGTTCGATGCAAGCCGAGACGACCTAGTTCGATGCGAGTCGAGTCGCCCCGGGCCGATATCAAGCCAAGTCGGCCCGGGCTGATGTCGAGTCGAGTCGACCCGGGCTGATGTCGAGTCGAGTCGACCCGGGCTGATGTCGAGTCGAGTCGACCCGGACCGATGATGAGTCAAGTTGGCCTAGGCCGATATCGAGCCGAGCCGAGTCAACCCGGGCCCATGTCGAGTTGAGTCGGCCCGTGCCCATATCAAGTTGAGTCGGTTCATGCCCATGTCGATTCGAGTTGGTTTTGGTCGTTGTCGAGCCAAGTTGATCCTGGTCGATGTCAAGCCAAGTCAATCCGGATCGAGTTCGAACCGAGTCAAATTGGAGCGATGTCGAGCCGAGTCGGCCTGAGCCTAGGTCGACCCGATTCGACCTAGGTATAGATCTAGTCGAGTGGGTCTAGGTATAGATTTAGTCGAGTCGATCCAAGTCCAAGTCGAGTTGACTTAGACTCAAGTTTAGTCAGATTAGCCTGTGTAGAAATTGAAATGAATTTAATCTAATTTACAAAGTGAATTTAATAATAAATTTTAAAAAATCTAAATAAATTTAATATAGTTAAAATGGAAATCCAATCCATTTGTTAAGATCCGGATTGGATGTAGATTGAATTTTAAATAATAGAATCCTATTACCATCCTAATTCTCTTACATTTTTCAAAGAATATTTTTTCATTTTTTTCCAAAATCAAAATATTTAACTTTTTTCCAAAACCCTTATGAGACAACACTTGTGTGATGTGAGTTAAAACTTGGAAGTTAGTAGTGTTTACATTTCTCTCATATATATATATATATATATATATATATATATATATATATATATTGAAAACTAATATATTATTTATCTTTCTTACATTACTATTATTATTATTTATATAAGGATTGATATCATCTTAAAATTTGTAAACAAGATAGTATTTTTTTCAAAGAAAGACAGATAAAAAGAAATTTTAAATAGCAACTACAAATCTACAATTATCATATTTAACACAAAGACTTGCACATCTAAATTATTAAGTACATATAATATAAATTTGTTGCTTGATCTCGTGTATAAATGACAAATTTTGGTAAAAAAAATATTGAATGAAGAAGAAATTGAGTGATCATATTTAGGAAACATGTGAACACATTTTATTATTACAAAATAATTTTTCTCTTTATTTTTTTACTTTTTGAACTTGTAATTTATAGAATTTAGATTCACGTAAGTGTAGGTGTAATTAGTAATGTTTAGAATACTCTTTCTTAAGGTGTCCAATAACAAGGTAAGGAGTGAAAGAAGTGCAAAAAGAATAAAATATCATGTAAAACCTAAATAGGAAAGTCAAAACTTGGTCAAGGAGGATCAATTTTGACGAGGAAAGAATGTTCAAGAGTGAGATGACAAACAATGAGAAACACTTCCCATTTTCAGCCAACCTTCATGATTTGATTTTTTTTTTTTTTAAATTTTGAGTTTTGAAATCTCCCTCCCTTTTTTATTTGAAATTTTCAACCTAGGTTTAATGTGACCTAAAAGCTACATTTACATGTCATAAGGAATGAATTACAATATCAATTAGGTTAGGAAAATTCGGATGACGATGTTATAAATAGTCATCCTCACCCATTGTAAATCACCTTCGAAGATATATGCAAATTTAAGTTTATGACTGGCTACTTATTTTGGATCTTATCTTTAACTTTTAAGAGACAAATATCAATTCTATCTTGGCTTATCATGATAAGATGAAGTCACATCCATCTATTGGTGTTGAGAAGATTAAATGTCGTATGTATTTTCTTCAATGGTGTGATTGATATATTGCAATATGTGCATAACATTTGTACCTTATTGTTTGATTGATCTCTACATCTTCTTTGAAAAGACTTACCTCTATCTTGCGTTGTATATTTGTTGGAGTTAACAACAAAAATAGTAGAATCAATAGTTAAATTATTGGGTTGAGACCTTTCTTATCGATTTCTATTTTTTTCTTGAAAATAATTATCTTTCCCTTGCTTTGTATACTTGTTGTAGTTGACAATGAGGCCATTACAACTCCCCTACATTATCAATACAAATTATACTTTGAAAAATATAAGGAGAATACGTGTAGGTGATCCAAGAAACAATCATATTGTTACAATGCTCTCAAAAATCATATAAATAATTGTTTTTTACACGTTGAAGAATGTTGTCATTGATAAATTTATTTTATTATTGGAAGAGAGAGCATATTTTCATGCTCCAATTGTAATAATTGTGGACAATGATCAATATGTAAAGTTAGAGAATGATGAAAGGTGAAAAAAAAAAATTAATCTAATACATACTGGTACTAGAAAGGGTGTGTATTTTCTTCAATATTCGTCACATAAAAATGATACAAAACTTTATATAGAAAAAAGAAAGGAAAACTTAACAAACTATACTATGTAACAGAGCAACTAATTCTGTTTTGTCAATACCTTCTTCAAGTGGCGTACTTCTTCCATCTTCATAGGTCTTCTTCATCCTTGTTCTTGTTTTGTTTCAATTCTAGTTCACTTTCGTTTGTGTTTTTGCCAATACTATTCTATTTCCTTTCTTTTCTTATGTTTTAACGCGTGATTCAATTTGTTCTTAATGTTGTCTTAGTCTTCTTAAACTCCTTGTTAATTAATTCGAGCTTTTAATGTTGTCTATGGACACTTTAAGTAAAGTCATAATAAGATTGAATTTATTTGTGATATTTTCTTTTGCTTAATATGCTTATAAATTCTTAAATACAGCTTGATCCTTGTTAAGAAGTGTTTATTTATGAACTTCTGCACTTAATAAAGACACATTTTTTTAATCATGCAAAATACAATTAGGGATTGTGGAGACTTTGAAGTAACTTTATTGTGCTGCAACTTAGACAAGGTCCGAACTAGCACCAGTAGGCCAGGCAACAAGAACATGAAACATCTGCTAATAACAAAAAGAAAAATAAAAAATGTTAGATACTATCCAAATTTGAAAGCATTTTCAAGAATGAAACGGGCAAATATTAAGCATTGTGATTTCTATTATTAATTTATTATCATTCTCCGCACAGGAACACGTCTCTAGTTGAGAGTGATTCCCAATATACCAAGCACGCACCAGAATAAAGAGACTACAGATTGTTATTACTTCCCCAAAGTCATTTGATCAACCAAAACAACCTTCATTTTTACCTTCCTTTTGTCTCGAACAATGTATCAGAAAGTTGAGACTGCAATAGAAAAACTGGGTGTTAGTTTCTGTCAAGTACACTATTATTGTTTTAAACAAGAAGATACCACATAATCCTGCGTGTACTTGGAAACCCTTATTCCACCCATAGTATTTTTGAACCAAAAAGCTATTTCTATAAAAATCTATTCCCTCTCATCCATTCCACCTTCTAACCAAAAAGCTGTTTTAATATAAAGCCGAGATTTTAACTTATTCCACTCAGCACATTTTTGTTGAACTAAAAAAGCAATTTCAATAAAAATCTCTTCCCTCACCCCATCCAACCAAATTTTTTTTTAATATAAAGCGGAGATTTTAAGTTAAAGTTGGCATTCAGAGACAATTACAACACCCCCAAGTTAAGTGCAAGACACACAGCTTAAGAGCCATGTCAATGTCAAGTGTAAGTTGTAACATATAACAAGGACAAAACAATTCGCGTAGATCATTTCCCAATATGTAGAAACTCAAATTGTCAATTGTGTACTCTTCTTACAAATGCCAATAATAGTTCTTGCTATGCCAGGCATGTTACACACAAACCACAAACCATATTGTTTTCATTGGTATGATAATTTATCATTCTATTAAGTTGCATTATCGCTGTTAAGTAAGAACTACTATATGTTTATATGAAATATGCAAGTAATAAAATATTGTAATTCTATTAATGACTAACTACTATAGTAAGAATTTTTCTCAGCTAGTATTGTGAAGTTAGACGTCCCAGAAAAATGAAATTACATACTCTCTAGTCACAAGCTAGCAGACAATACTGATGATGCTTCTTGCTGTTTTAAGCTGTCAGCCACATGAGCAATTACTCCTACACCAGCATTGTGAAGCCATTCGTTTTTCACCTGAAATCAGACAACCACTCGTGTTAGAAACTCTGTATTAATGATACCACCATCATCCGACATATTAAATGGATGAAGTACATGAATGTTGTTATGAGCAAAGAACGGCCAGAATGCTGTGTGAAAGCTGACATCAACTTTTTTCCATCCCAACAGTTGTAATCCCCGAATCATCTCATCTGTTAACAAGATTAGTGGCTTTAGCGGAACATCCATACTGAAGATAATTGATACATCTTCAGTTATTTTGGGGAAAAAGTGTTCACCTTCTACAATTTCGTGATATTCCACAGTACTATGTGTACTGGGAGCATTTTGTGCGGCCTCCTTTGCTTTGACTGCTTTCGGAGAAAATTTAGGGCCATCAGAAGGAACTGGGGAACAATATTCCACATCAACTACGTGTTTGTATCCATCTAAAGATTGGCGCGAAGGCTGCCAACACAATAGAAAATGTTAGTACCGTAGAAAGATATTCACATTCTTTCACAATTCAAGATTTCCCTTTTCATATATTAAACAATTACTCCTTCAACTTTTTAAAATAGAACCCACACACAAAAAAAAAAAAGGATTACAACATTTTCCCCTACCCAACATCTATAGTTCCTTTTCCACATTTGCAACACGGAAGCTAACACTAAACTCGGATGCCAGAATTAACACCACTTGCAACATTTTAGCTTGCAGTATATCGATCAATTTTATTTTATGTTATTCATTTCAAATATAGACAATCAATAATACCAGTATGGCATCAATTAACTAATACAGATCAAATAAGAACCAGTGCTATATCCCCATTTCTGAACACATGCTTTCATCTTTTGCTGACAGGCTGTGACTCTGCAGTGACAGGGAACTCCAATTGGAATTTCTAATTAAGAAATTATGAAGGGGCAGTAGAAATTAGGCCACTAACGAACTGAGTTAATACTGTGTAAATTATATAAACACCCTGATGATTGAAAATGTGAAGAACTGAAGATAGTCAAACGAGTGAAGTTCTTCGAGTGGAGTACGGTAGTAAGTGAATGTTTTTCAAAGAACTACAAAATTAAAAAAGTCAATTTTGATGGGATACTTAACTCTGGAGTCAAATTTTACGTAGTTATTTATTTTTCCGCAATGGCCCACTTAAACATTGATGATCATGATGAATCTAATACATTATTATTATTCTTAACTGTTGTTGTTATTATTATTATTGGGAGGAGAGGGGAATGGAAGTTTGATGCTCTAACAGTTCTAGTACACAAAGTAGTCAAATAATAATAATAATAATATATTTTATACTTCTATTATTTTCATTACTTATTTATTGCAAGTGTAGAATTTAAATTACTACTTACATTTAAGTGATAAATCTAATAGTTAAGACGGGAAAATAGATTACAAATGCCAGACATAAACACATAAAGGATGTTAAGTATAATTCTAAGCATCCAACAAGATTGATTATAATTTAGTCGTAATCTAAGTATAAATTATTAATCTTTAAACTTACATATGTTACGAGATCAATAACCAACAAAATATGACCACCCAAATGGGTAAATCATCAATATTCACCTTACTGAGCTGAGTTTCCCTCCTTATAGAGGAAGTGCGCCACCCAACCATATCTATATAAAGTTGAAGAAATTACCACAATTGAGGAGAAATGAACCATGAGTTATTGATATGCCTAGATGGTTGTAAAACAGAAAACATACTGAGAGGATACGATCGTATGAAACATTAGCATAAATGATGCGACATCTAAATGCTCCAAGTGCAGACCTACATTAATATTAAATCTAGTATTAGATTACTTAATTGAAAAAGGGGAATATAAACTAGTACAAATATATTCCTTTACTTACAGAAACTTTCCATCATCACAATCAGAAGCCATTCTCAATAGAAGAGGTGGTTTGTCAGGTTTACCATCAGTTAGGAACAACTGGCTACCTGTTTTACCAACAAAAAAAGGAGCTATGGGAGCAGCTAGCTTTTCTAGGATTGGGACACCCAACAGAAATGGAAGCTGAAAAATATGCACAGTAAACAGTCAAAAACTCTTATGGCCTGAAAATTTGACTTGCATCTACAAGAGATATATAAACAGGTTTGGGAGAAGGATGGTTTAGATATTCAATTCATTCAGTTTCATCCATTTGACTTACAATTCCGTTTATTAGCATTATTTTCTAATAATCGTTTTCATGACTGGAATATATAAGTTTCTCTAGTAAAATTGAAATTTTATTAGGGCCTGTTCATGGATAATGGAAATCTTATTCTAGTGTTCTCTCCATCAGAACTTCTATCAAAAGAAAAGCTATTCACTCTCTCCTCTCTCCACTCTTTCTATTAAAACATTTCTTCAAAGGCTGCATCCCTTTATAAAAATTAAAACAAAATCCAAAATGTTTATATAGAATTTTTACAGTACTCAAATGAATAGAAAATGGTACTGCAGCAAAATGGGTAGTTTAATTTAATTCGACCTTCAAAATACAAAAGACAATACATAATATTCAAACATACAAATTAAAATATCCTTGAGTACTTTGGTGAGAATAGGTCCCTGCCAAAACATTAGTTAACTTGTATGGTTGAGTTAAACCTATATTCAAATTCTAAAACAATAAAAAAATTCATCTTAACAATTGTTGTGGACCTATCAACCTGTTTCTAATCCTGCAACTTTGACGTTCAAATGCTCACTCTTTGTTGTTAAAGGTGTGTGTTGGAAATAGTACATTAACTAGTGATATTTATCTATACAAGTGGAAGGAAACTCAAACCTCATGAAATGACTTTCAGGGTTGAATTAGGTCCAACCCCAAATTGGAAAATTCTACGAGTGAGAAAGCCACTCACTATTGTCCATTCACCATGTTCTATCACCAATTGCATCTTGCTATGTGTTTGGCATCAAGGAAACTACATTTTCTTCCTATCCACAAGCAATAGAAGTAAAAGCTTGGGTTTTTCCTTGTAAGGGTATCATTAAATTGCGCATCTTAGTTGACTACAGTTACAATTAATGCATCAAGGCCAGTTGAAAAAATTGGATTCTTATAAATCTTCCCATTAGTTGACTTTTTTCTTTTGCTTATCTATGTGTACCATACCACGGTTGTTCCGTGCTTGATTTGCATTCAACAACATGGGATAATTGCTTTGATGGGTGAAAAGGTGAAAGGTGTCTGATCTTGTCTTTTCCCATACACAGTTTGACCTAGTTTGTCCCCAATGTACTTTGGCCTCATGGGAATCTCAATGAATCATCCTTGATCCCATAATAGTTCTAAAGATTCAGCTTTCAGCTTGACAGTCCTACATACTTGCCCTGGTCCTGTGAGTTTGTCCCACTCAATCTATCCTCAACTTTTGTCAAAATTTGGCCCTAGCTTTTTTCTCAATCACAATCTGATGGGGAAGCCATAACAATGGAACAAAAGAAAGGCATTTATTTTTATCAAGCCGAAAGCTTATAAGCTTTAGCTTGAGGAAGAGTGTTAGAATATTTGAAAATATCCAATTATATATTATCATAACTTACATTATTTTCTAAGATTAGCTTACCCATTTCCTCGTTATCTTTTAAATATTAGTTAACAACATACTTCCTTATCTCATCATGATTTGTTCACCGAATTAGCTAGGATTATGATTAGTATAAATAAGAGTTAGTACTTAAAGTTTTATGGACATATCAAACACATCAGTACATTGTAATATGAATATCTTAGTTAATACTTAATATCAATTCAGTGTTTCATTCTCTTTTATCTTCCTCCCTCTATCATTAAACTCATAATTTCAACACAGGGAACAAGAAGACAATTTTAAGTTTTAAAAAAGTAAAACAAGTCTGATATATGGATGTTTCAAATAGAAGACAAAATATACCAAAAAGAAAACACATCACAAAAAATTATATTGTCCTGAACAAACCTGATTCTTTCCTCTTACACCAAGATGTGGAGTTGCTAAAGTTATAAAATTGATTGGCTCCAACCCAGCAATTAACCCTCCTTTGGAAAAGTTTGTTTCCTGGAAATATTCTGTCATGTTGTTTGCTAGATCACCAGGTTGGTCTCTACTATAGGTATCAGGTGAATAAAGAACAGCAATTGCATATCTAGCAAACAAGCCTCCCAAAGAATGGGATAGAAAGGAAATTCTTTTCAGGCTCTTCGTCTTTTTAACAACTTGCAAAACCTGTTTTATGATAGGCAATAATCTTTCAACATGAAATTATTCAAGAGAAAACAAAGCTATCTGAACTTAAATTTTGTGTCCAAACTTCTAAGTTTGCATATCTCGGGGCTTACTTCATCAGCTAATCGCTTTCCAGCTCCACCAATCCCAGTAAATGTCTTAGTGTAAGTATTTGATGAACTAACTGCAAACAACAAATAATTGGTATGAATTGTTCCTAAGCAAATAAATAAATAATATATATATATATATATATATATATAGACACACACATGTGTGTGTGACTGTGTGTACTATTATAATCGGACAAATAGTTTTAAATCCATGGATAGAAAATATCCACATGTAAAAAAGTCATTATTAAGCATTAAGAGCTTACTTTCCAAATTATACAAATAGTATTTTTTTTCCAGCATTAGCTAGACAAAGGTGGAAAGAACAGTCTAGTGTGTGAGTTTAATTTGCAAGTTTACTCAAACTTGTAAAGTATATATCATTTTTGAGTTGGCTAAGGTATCTAAGTTGCCTCCAACATATATCATTAAAAAATTTCACAATTGTTCTCATGTTTTGATCAATTTCATTTCTGTGCATGACACATAGACTGTCTATCATATTCAAAATGAAAATATGAGATATTTGAGTAATTTCTTGATCAAACATTCCAAAAGTCACATTGAATTTAAAGAGACTAGGAACACTCTGGTTCAATGATCAAACATTACGTAATGGGAGAAAGAAAAAGCTCTTCTAAAGTAAACTTGTATGTAAAATACACACATAAGGGTGTATCCGCCATTGATTTTATTTCAACTGCATGACAATTTATGGGAATAGAGGAGCACAATGCAAAATAACGTAGAGAACCAAAGTTAAAAAGATGCACAGACCATAAATTAAATAGTTTTTTCCAAGGCGCCTTTTCAACTCTGCTTCTGCATAAGTCCAGTCCCCTGTGCTATATCAATAAAAAAACATGAGTACAACTTTGTATAAGACCAAACAATTGAGCAACATTCAAATGACCAATAAAAAGAAAGTGTTCATTGGCCCAAATTTTGTAGTGAAACTTATCAATGGGATTAACTAAATCCCTGAGTTATTTCTTCCTTGTTGTTTTCCTATAATTTATCTACAATATTTACTGTTGAAATATGAGTGTAAATATTGCACATTTACTCTACAATAAATATAGATTGATTGGATAATAAATAGATTGGAGATTTATTCCTTTATTAGAATTTTGTTTTTCCCTTAAATACCAATGTATTGTTTCTTTTTTATATCAAGAAAAATAATTTCATAATTATTGCTTAGTTCCTACACATTTTTTCATATGGTATCAGAGCTATTCAGAGTGTATCATAGTTAAGTTCATTGGGACTTTTGTGCCACCACTATCGGGCTCCGATTGAACCACCTACAAATATCTAATTCGACGTGAGGGGTAGTGTTAAAGATATTACATCGACTATAAATAAATCCAATTTATAATATAAGTCGAAACAAATCTCATCTTACAAGCCGATTTTGTGAGGATAGTTAAACTTTAACTCACTTTCTAATATCAAGTTCATTGGGGCTATCATGTCACTACTTTTGGGCTCTTGTTGAACTACCCACAAATATCTAATTCCGCGAAAGGGATGTATGTTGAAAATCTCACATCGACTAGGAATAAAGCCAAATTATAATATATAAACGGGGTGCAAACCTTACCTTATAAGTCGGTTTTGTGAGAATGAGTTAGGCTTAAACTCACTTTCTAATATGGTATTAGAGCTTTAGGTTTTTCCTAGAGCCTGGTCTCTCTTTTTAACACTTAAAGAACCTTCAGCTTATCCTTTTCCATATCATCAATTGGTTGGCAACCTCAATTATTTGAGTGTTACTTGTCATGATCTTGCTTGTTCAACAAGTTAGTAGATTTATGCAATCACTGACTGTGTTTGTTCATTTGGTTGTTGTTTGGTGAATAATTAGGTACTTACAAGGTATAGTCAAGGTCTTTACTTCCCTCATGCATCTCCCGTTCAATTGATTCCTTACAATGATGCCAACTAGGCTAATTGAATAATCACTGTTTAGATTTTGGTTGGTCTATATTTCTTGGGCATGCTCCTATTACTAAGAAGAGTAAGAAAGAACCTTGAGTTTCTAAATCCTCTCCTGAGTCTGAATATTAGACTATGTCTTCTACTTGTTCTGAAATTGTCTGGCTTCGTGGATTATTCGGAGAACTTGGTTTTGCTCAACATGAGGGCACACTCCTCATCATGCTAACAATACTAGTATTATCCAACTTCCTGCCGATCTCGTGTTTTATGGATGTAGCAAGGAAAATTAAGGTTGATTGTCCCTATGATGTCTTTACTAAGAAGCCCTTGTTTTCTGGTTGGCATTGATGCTTCAATCCACTAGCATCAATTTGAAGGGGATGCCAATAGACCTAAATTCCTTGTTTATTACTTCCTTATTGATTCCCCTATAATTTCTCTATAATATTTATTAGCAGAGATTTGCCCAAATTTGCACAGCTGATTACTTGATATTTTATTACAAACTTGATTAGCTGTAAATTATAAATAGACATTTAAATTTAATCAGATTTATATAATTGACATGAAATCTGGAAAAGTACTGATGAATCATAAACGGGATGAAAACAATAATCCTTTCCTACTAGTAATTAATTGTAAAAGCATTAAGCACATTAACTTCACATTCATATATCCAGACAAGCTTCAGTCATATTTTAACACAAATAATTTGAACAAGTTTATATATATTATCACAATCTAAATATATCATATACCTAGCCAAGATACCATGGACAAGAACAAGGAGGTGATCAGGGTCATTCTTCAAATTCCCTATGCTAGAAATAGAATTACCATGAGTGACGGTACTCATAGCATGAGCATTAAGGCTTTGGTGCCTCTGTCCAATATTTATACCTGCAAAAGTTCATCTATCAGCCTTAATATACATTAAGCTATATTGCACCAACATTAGTACTGTCAGTAGGGTTATTGATCTTAGTGTTTATAGGCTTACATCAGTATTAGTACTTGCACCTAATCATTAGTAATACGAGTATTAGGTTGTAGTCCTTTATCACATCTATCAAACTTATTCATCTAGTAAACAAGTATGCACAACCAACTTTCTCTCTTTTTTCTCCTTCCTAGATAAACCCTACAATTCCAACAACGGCCTTTTACATAATAAAGAACAAAACTAAAGAGTGAAAAAGAAAGAGGACAGAGAACGCAAGCCAAGAAAATAATTGTAAAAAACGATGCCCCATGCACAAGGTTTTCACCACATTCTAATCTTTAATGAATGAGGTATTAAAACCTTTTCACACAAAAATTGTGTTTATTTTCTTTGATGACATTTTCATTTTTAGCATCAAAAAGAAGAGAATTTGCAACACTTAAGGGTAGTTCTAGATGTTCCCAACATGATCTGAGAGTAAATAAGAAGAAATGCATTTTTGGGCAGCCAAGTTTGGAATACCTGGGACACATTAACTCTGTGGAAGGTGTTGCAGATGACCCAAAGAAATTGGAAGCTATGTTGTTGTGGCCAGTACCGAAAAACATAAAAGGATTGAGAGGATTCCTAGGCTTTACTGGGTATTACAGTCGCTTTGTGAAAGATTATGGTAAGCTAGCCAAACCCCTCAATTTGTTGCTAAAGAAGAATGTTTTTCATTAGGATGATGCAGCAGAAAGAGCTTTTGAACAATTAAAAACGACCATCTCAACTTTACCTATTTTGGCTGTTCCAGATTTCAGAAAGCCTTTTGTGTTAGAGCTGTTGCTTTGTCATGTCCTTCCTTCCTTTGCTGCTTTATCAATGGAAAAACCCGAAGAATGGCATGATTGGAAGAAGGAAATTTAGAGGGACCCTCAGTTATACAAAAAATTTCAAAAAGTTTTGTGTGGAACAACAGTCCATCCAAATTATGGTCCTTACAAGATGCTAGCAAAGATTGGAGTTGTGAAGTATCAGTTGGATTGCCACTTTATTCTAAGATTCATCCAGTTTTTCATGTGGCTCTTTCAAAGAAGGTTATACATCTTACATTAAAGTCTCAACCCCTGCCGGGAGGACTAACAGAAGGTCTTGAGTTGAATTTGTTTCTGGAAGCCATGTTGGACTGCATAATCAATGAGGGAGGCCAGCAAGAGATTCTGGTCAAATGGAAGCAGCTATCAAAATTTGAAAGCAGCTGGGAGGAAGTTTCTGTAATTGCTGAAGATTTTCCACAATTCCACCTTGAGCACAGGATGACCCTTGATGGGTCGGGTATTGTTAGGACACGACCTCCTATTACGAAGGTCTATGAAAGAAGAAATAAGGAAGAAAGAAATACAACTAACTGATTTAATTCAAGTAGTTCATAAATCTGTTAGTGGTTATATATAGTTGTTGTGTTGGGAAGCCGTGTATATATATATGTATGTATGTGCGTTTTCGGATCTTGGAGGGGGGAGGGTGTACACAGAAAAAAAAAGAGTACTGTAGTGGGAGGTTCCTGGACCCTCGAAGTGCTAGTATCTGTAAACTCTTGTACATTGCAAGTTCTATACAGAATTCTTATTTTTTCTATTTGAGATTTCCTTCCATTTAGAGTTTTCTGATCCAAATTCTACAAGTCTCAAACAGGTCTACTTCTCAAACTTTACCTATACCAAACCAAAGGCTATAATCGGATGATGTGGGGATGGATTTTATCACAAGACAAACCTAGTTGTTTTGGACAGACTGTCCAAGTGAAACATCCCTTTTCATTCAAAGGGTGGCTTAGTTGTTCATTTCCATTGAGTGCCAAGCTCCATGGTACGAGATGGGGATCCAACATTTTAAGCAAGTTCTGATCTGAATTTTTTTTGCCTAAATGGAGGGTACTGCTCTTCAAATGATCTAAACACATCACCCTAAAACAGAAGTGCAAACTGAAGAATTACATAAGGTATTAGAGACTTGTGCTATTTTGCTAGTGAGTAGCAAAAGCAGTAGGAAGATTCGTTGCATTGGTTGAGTACCGGTATAATATCAACTCTCAAAGTGCTGCAAGTTGCATTTAATTTGAACTGGTCTATGGCAGAAAATCACCCACACTATCTACCTAGGGAATGCTTGGTTGAATGGAGCTAATGAACTTCAAGACAAAGAGATATAGGAACATAGAGTTGATTGCATACGTCTAGTTTAGCAGGGTTTTAAGTTTGTATAGGTTTTTTTATCAATAAGCATACGTAACTCAAGGGGTATTAATGGTCTTTATCACCAAGATTTTCACACACTTGTGTTTGGTTTCAGTGAAAAATCTCTACTTTGGTATTAGCATGGGTATTCTTACCCGTGGTTACTTCTGTCTCAGAGTCCTATAGGATTAACAAAGAAAGATTCTAAGAGAATTTCAATCCTAATCATCAAGACGATGAATGGCTTTCTGTCTATTTCTCTTTCTCTGTAACTTTCAATTCTTACTTAAATTTCTAACGGTTAGTAGAACTTGATAAACAACAAAAACATTCAATGCAATGCAAGACTACCAACAAGCCAGCTGTCAAGTACTAAAATATAAAATCAGTAGAAAATAAACTGATCTTCTAATCACTTCACAATTTCCCATTGATCCACTGGTAGAAAAGTACGCAAGATCAAGCAATCAAGGAAGGTGAACCATCTGTTGGGCCAGTACCAGGCCCACCCCACATTCTAGCCCAATTGTACAAACCTGGGCCAATATATGACTACCTTAATTTTACACTCCTTTTTCTTTCCAGTGAGTGGAAGGGTGGACCCCATTCTTCTCATAAAGTACAACTTTACTTTTAGTTTATATAATTTTTAAAGCTCACTTAATTCTATTTTAATGATAAGATTTTATAAGAATTAAATTTTAGTAATTTTATTAAAATTTGAATTTTTTATAACTTAAAAAATATATAATTAAATATTTGTTTCATTCTAAAACCATAGTAGTGCCTTTAAAATCTAGATCTTAAATTTAAAGCTTCACCGAGGCTCCAGAACTAGAGATACTCAAATATGATAATGAAAAATCCAAAATGACGAAGGCTGGATGTATAATTGGCCTATGAGACGAAACAAAAGCTCTTAATTGTTGGAACAGTAAGAAAAGCGCAATGAAATGGGTGCTAGAAAATAAAATTTGGGGATAGGGATTGAGAAGTGATGAAAATTACCAGAAGAGAGAGAGAAATTAGAATTGGAAGCGGAGGAGGAAGAGGAGGAGGACGACGACGACGACGAAGCTACGGGGGCTTGTTGCGAAGAAGATTTGTTGTTGCGATTGCAAATTCTGGGCGAGTAGGCACAGCGCGCGTGAATCATGGAAGGCGTTGCCATATGTATAATTTTGAGAGGGAGAGAGAGAAGGTAAATCCAATCCTAATTTCGAGGCACAAGTGTCGTGCTGTTATTCTCTTCTCCACCAAATCACAACGCTGCCCATACCATGATTCTCTCTGTATCTGAAGGTTCTGTTTGGGAGAATGAACGATAAATTGGTGAATGGGAACAAGCGAATTGTGAATTGTTATCGATGAAAACGACAAAAGAAGGGTATAAACGACACGAAACGCAAAGCAATGGACGCAAACAGCGAAGCTTCACCATACACCGTTTTTGGCGGCCTCTATTTTTTTTCTTCACCAACTAAACAATGATAATAATTGATTGAAAACTCATATATTTTTATACAATTATATTATAATTTTAATATTATTATTTTAATATTTTTAATATTATTTAATTTCAAATTTATTTTTTATTATATATATATATTTATTTTTCAATTCATCCCATCAAAAATTATATACAATTTTATTTCATAGATTCATGAAAGTATCATTTTCCAAACAAGAAATTAAGGACACAAAATAACATATAGTGTTTCTCACTGTTATTCTTTCCTAAACAGCTAGATTATATATATTGCATTAATGGAAATTCAAATAATATATACATACAAGTATAATATTTTACATATAATATATTTCTCCACTGTCTCACCACTTTTATTATTTATGTTATATCTATTAACTCGTGTTTTAAATTTAGCAACGCTAAAAAATTATTTCCATTTTATGTTTTCCTTAACACTATTAGATTGGATTAACAGATTCAACAGGTAAATTTAGAATAATCAATGCAAAGAATAAGTAGTGAAAACTTTCAAATTACAACTTTCAGACTTGCATTTAACGTCACTTTGATCAAAGGCAAAATTAAGACAATCAATTGAAACAACCAAAAGGAATTTTCCTTGCTATATACATTTTTAATTTTTATGTTAATTATATTTTAAAATTAAAAAACATAGAAATAAGTTATCTAAATAGTAAAAATAGTTATACACATATTTAAATAGCGTAACACATTCCAACTATCTCACATATTTCAATTGCATAGTACGGAATGTATCATTCCCAGTTTTATTAAAATATTTAACCTTATAAGCAATTAATTTCATAATAAAAACCAGCGAGTGTGAAGCAAATATAAAAAAAACACTAACGAAAAAAGTGGAGTGATTTTCTATCAAAACTGTTTTCATGCAATAACCTGAAAATACTTAATAAAAATAGAATTATTTTCATGAAACATGATGGTGTATTTCCCCAATGCATATAAATGAAACGAAAATGTTGATAAATAACGTGTAACTGCAAAAATAACCAAAATAATTATGTTAAAATATTAAGATAACACCAATGCAGAAAAAAGAAACAGGTGTAACATGTACAAAATAGGAAATACCAATTAAAAGGATTTAACTCCTAAATGAAGAGATACACTTAAAAATAAAGGTAACGTTAACCATCAATTAAAACATCAACCGTTAAAAGAGTTGACTAATGAATTTAACCTTTAAAAAAAAGATAAAAGAAAATAAGGACATTTAAAATTTAAAAAAATCTCATAATAAATAAATTCAATAATTTGGTCTTCACCAAAATCCATCTTATAAAGAAACTGTCGATTGTTATACTTTCACTATAACTCCCAATGCATTTTCAAATTTGGGTTTAATTTTTTTTTAAATAAGAAAGCTATTTATTGATTCCTTAAGCAGTAGTTATGGAAAGCAATACAGCAACAAAATAAAAATAATAATGGGAAAATCTGCAACAAATTACGAAAAATGTGGTTGAAAAAAATACTTCCACCTGTGGAATGAAATTACAAAACTTTGTTGAAAGAGTGTCTGAGATAGAGTGCTTATTCTAGTTTAAGATATTCCCACAAGTTTCTCAATGCTAAAAATGGAATTATACTATTCTGCTCCAGCCGCATCCAATTCTATATCACTAATACAATGTTTTCGTATGCAAATTCCCCGCTTCAGTCGCATGATTAAAACTTAAAAAAATGATCAGCTCCATTGGTGTTTAGCTGCCAAAAAGGGCTACAACACAGCCAACAAATTATTCAATGCTCAAAGCTTGAATTCAAATCAAAATGCATGAGAACTACAACCCGTAGCCTTTCTGATATTTCTGAATCTGGTTCAGGAAGATCCATGTCATCTGCATAACCAATTAATACAATCATATATCACAGCCATAAACTCATAAAACTTATTGAACCCTTTGAATGAAACATTTAATTCAAATACATAACAAATAAACCATAGTAAACGTGACATGAGACAGGAGAGAATATTACCATGACATGAGGAGCAATCCTAATACAATAGACAGGGAATCCAGTGTAAAATTTGAAGGGTCCTCCAGCTTTGAGGGTTTTTGCAGCACAATCAAGAGAGCCGGTGTATGGATATTTTCCATCAGCATCAGGTTGCATCTTCTGAATCTGGGTCTTGACATAGTCAAATGGTAAACTGCAAGCTGCTGCAAAAAATCCAGAAACGGAACTTGCACCTACAGAAGAACAAATGTTAGTTGGCAACAGTGAGAATAAAATCTTTGGCAGTTATTTTAACCTATGTTTCACTGTCCTACAACCAAGAGTCCTAAATTTGTATCAAAATTACAAATTGAATGCAAAAAGAAGAAACAAGAAGCAAAATATCAGCTTCAGCATTGTGCAAGGGCGGCAACAGAAATGCAAGTGCCAGAATATTTGAATATGCAATCCCCCCTTTCCCAAGTATAAACATAAGAAATCATGGACACAAAGTAATGTGTATAATAAGGTGTGGATAAAGAACCAGACTCAATGTTCAAACTGACAACATCACTGTTCAGTTGAGGATCATATTTAAATACATGCAAGTTGCAACATGAATCCGCCTTAATGCATTAAAACAGGATGATACACCTCTAACCCATATAAGAAGGAAATATGGACTGAAAATGAATGAGCAAATAAGAGTGGAAGGACCAATTCAAGAAGTTGGAGAGAAGGCAAAAGAGGATTCTGATATACAGAGGACTGCTAGGAGGAAGTGATAGAAAGAGGGAAATATTGAGAATCGGTATGAGTAGGAGCAAAAGGATGGGGAAGGATCTAGGGATGAGGGTAATCTGAGAAAATTTAGGAGGGTCTGGTTAGTGGGAGAGCCCGCTGTCTAGAACCCCATCATTATTTAGTTTCTGTTTTAATTCACATCTTGTATTTCCTGTCTTCTTTCTGCTATTTCAGAATACTGGTGTTGATCTTCTTAGGATAAGAGCTACTGTCCAGTATCTATTATTACTATTAGTATTATTGTTATTATAAAGTTTTAGTCCTTAAGATAAATCACAGTTACTGCTCGTTTCTTTTACCTACCACTTTCCTTAATAGATAAATTTAAAACATAATTATTTTGAAGAGATACTCTTTGAAGTAATAAATGATTATGTATATTATTTACATTGTCTAATTAAGGATGATTTAATCTAGACATAAACTAATTAAGGATGAGATGCTAAACAAACATTTATGATTCATATTAGACCCTTCTCGGTGTTTGGGTAAATTATAGTCATCAACTAGAAGTGTTTGCCCAGATGAACATTGACGCATTAAACCTTAAATCATGTCATAAATAGTGTTTAGTTTCAAAAGGGCGAATTACTTTGGTAACAACATACAGATATGTAGCAATTGTTCTCTTTTTTTATTTAGCCTGAATAGCACAAACTTTACAAAAACATGCACTGATATTGTCTTCTAAAGCATACTAGAAGTTGACAATAAAAAACCGAGAAGAGATGTCAACAAATTCAGTTCCTAAATAATAGAAACTGAACTAGGAAACATTATGGGCTTGTTATGAAAATTGTTTCAAAAACAAGTATTTAAGAAAATTCAGAAACAGCTGGGAAATGTTTTCTCGTCCTCTTTGTTATCTTCAAGTGGGTGCTCGGGAGACAAACTTCCAGAAGATAGAAACGTGCTCGAGACACTTGCTTTTAAATGTGCTCCAAGGGGATAGACAAAATTTAGATAGCAAAAAAACTGCTCTGGTAAACATTAGTCAAGCCCCCGCCAACTATTGTATCTATTGGGAATTTTTAGGCTTATAGCGAATCAATAATAATAGTAGATTTGGAGGACAACTGTACTATATTGTAAGGTTTGACTAAATCGTTTTGTAAAGGGGTCAACGAGAGAAAGACATAGACTTATGAAACATTAACAGAAAATATTAAACAATCTGCAACGGAAATAATTTGGACAAAATCTTTAGGAAGGTGTAATTTGACCTTACTATCATGTTTTACACAAGATTATTTGCCTCATACATTATATCACGAGATATAAAGCTAAAGCCAAAAAAATCAAATAAAATTTCATGACAATAGTAAAATGGTTTTACCTAGCACAGTAGCAGCTTCACCAAGACCAACAGAATCTCTGAAGAATTCAACACTTTGATCATAGGATGCAAGCATCCCCATGTTCAATGCCATGGCTCTTACAACAGTGGGCCCAGCACCTTTCCAGAGCGCCAAAATCCCTTCATCAGCACTAATTCGATAGAGTGCCTGGAAAGCATTTGTGTAGTTACGGCGCTGAGCAGCCGGTAAAGTTGCATCAGCTTGCATCCGAATGAGTGCCAAATCTGCTGGACTACCAACAGTTGCTCCGATAGCACCAGCCGTCAGCCCACATAGAGCTTTCTGATACAGTGGCAGGGGCTTCCCATCATTAGCCTCAATTGCTTTACTTGTCAAGATTCTAAAAATTATTAAAACCATTAAGTCAGACTCAAAGTATTTCCTTGGAAACCACAAAAGATTACATATATTTAAGCAATTAAAGCTATCATTGCATAAACAATGCACGAAATAGAAGAAAACCTTAAAAACAAAAACTAAAAATATTTTTTTTTTCATTAAGATCTGAGAGTCACAAACATAGTCACATCGACTCACTTAAACGATCCAAGACGAGCAGTGGTGTACGTAGCCTGTCTGAGTAATCCAGCAGATAGACCCTACATACAGTGATTCGTTTTAGACACAATTAGATATCATATGCAAAATCCACTTCCACAACCAGATCTATTACAGGTAAACAAGAAAAGTGAAAGAAACACAACAAACAACATTTGGCCATACTACAACCAACAAGACAAGCATACCACATTGGAATCATCACCCAAACCCAAAGCCGAAATCACCAATCGAGTAAATATCCATAATTTGATAGGATGAAAAAAATCCATCGACAACAAGAAGAACATGGGAACAAAATAAAAAACCTTATAAAAGGCAGCAACACCCTCATTCTTGAGCATGGTGGAAGTGACCTGCGCAGCCGATCCTTGCCCAAGTTGAATCCTCACCTACACCACCAAATCCATCAAACCAATCAAAACCCGTAACACATAAACAGGGATCGTACAAAAAGGCCACAGATCTGAATCCAACAACAAGAATCAGAGACACCCAGAAGACCATTCCGAGGAATCAAGTGCAAAAGGGCAGAAAGGTGAAAACTTGACGTCACCTTGATCATATCGATGGGCTGAATGACGCAGGTGGCGAGCATGCCAGCAGTTCCGCCATTGACGAAAGGCTTGATGGTAGTCCAGACGCCAGAAACAGCAGGCTTGGGCTTCTTCTCGTCTCCCATTGCTGTTGAGAAAAAAGGGGTTCAGCGAAGAAGAAGAAAAGGGAGAACGAGAAAGAAGTGCGAGAGTGGTGCTCTAAGAGCTGAATGGTTAGGTATGGAGCGTGTCCAAGAGAGAGAAACTCCACTGTTGAGTAGGGCACTTATTTATATATTGCAATTTGCAAACTTCGTTTTGGTATTTTTCCGCAACAAATGAGAGAACAACGTTTTGATAAAAATAATGTGGTATTCGTTTCTTTTTTTCTTACATTGTTAATACGTTATTAACCTTCCACTTCCCTGTAATTTACGAAACTAGTTTCCCATCAATGAAATCGATGTTCTTTATTTGTTTTTTTTTTTATGAAAACAAAATACATGCATAAAAATGTAAAGTTTTTTACCCTGTTATTTAAAATTATATATTAAAATATGAATTAGGTTTTGTATCAGTATATATAAGGAGAGATGAGACTGAGGCAATGGCAATGGACAAAGAGATGAGAGTAACATAAGAGACAAAAGTAACCCGAAAAGAAAGAAAAGAGAAGAACTTAATTAAACAATGGTTTTAAAAATAATCCCCTTTTTAACTTAATTAATATACCAACAATTATTTTTATAACTATCCTTTGATGATTTTGTGAATGGTTCCCTTAATTTAATACAATTTATTAAGTTTTCAAAAATATGCAAAAATTAGTCTTTAAAATACATGATTATACTTTTTTTTGTCCTTAAAAAATATAAGTGTCATTAAAAAATTATCCATGTCTTATTTTCAAGTAAATTCATTAATCACATGTCACAATTAAAAACTGCAAATTATTTTTCAAAAAACTATAAAATAATTATGTCTTTTGAAGTTTTGAATGACTAATTTTTTCATATTTATTTTAAAAGACTACACAAATAATTTTGTTGATTTTTCTACTAAGCATGCTAATGGGTGATTAAAAAATACTTATTTTTTTACGACTAATCTCTAGTTATTATTTCTCAAAAGACTGAAAAGGATATTTAACCGTAATAAATACTGTTGACTTATACATTTAAGTGTAAACCATGCATGTCACTGTTTATAAGCCTAACTTTGACATTATAAAAGAGAAAAAAATATAGGCATAGCTTAATTTAAAGTCTATATTCAAACATTTTAACCATAAGAATGAAAGAGAATCAAATTTCTATTTGACAATTAATATACTAATATTTTAGTTATATATATAATTAAATTATTAGTGCATATAATTAAAACAAGGTTATTAAGTGATAATTTATTTGACAAAGAATGTTAAAATACAATTGTTAACGTGTCATGTTACATATTTTTTCCACAATAACTAATTCATAATACCAAAATTTGCATACTAATAATAAACAAATAAATTTATATAAAAAAAACATAATAAATTGAATTTGATACTAGGTAATATAAATACACATTTATATAGAGTATGATTCCTAGTGTTGAGTTTTGGTTGTATAATATAAAAAAATACAAATGCATAAAAAAATGCAAATTTTTTGTGATGAGTATGGAAGTATTTAATATAATAGAAAGGAAAAGGAAGAGTTTGAGCACAATTGCTTCCATTCATGTCTCAAAGTTTATGAATCCTTTTAAGGTTAATTTTGATATATAGATATGATTATTTATTCAACATGATACTTTAACACAACTTATATTAATTTCACCTGTAAACAAATTATCATTTTATTATAATATAATATTTTATTTTAAAAATTTGTTTAAAATAATTATTTTACTGTATTAAACAAACTTTTTTCTTATCTATAACACTCTTTGTTAGTTTTCCATAATAGAAAATAGAAAAGTACAGATGTTCTAAGCAGTCAGAAAGTGTAAAAATCGAAAAAAATAAATACAAAATCGAGATAAAATCAATGCTGAATTTCCTTTTTAACTTGCTCACTTTCCTTTCTAACTTGTGAAGAAATACGCGAAAAAAGGGTATATAATTAGTTGTACAAATGATATAATTTGATTATGTGTAACTGAAGCTTTATATTTTATTAATAATTATAGTTTGTAAATATATCATTAAAAGAAATATTAAAATAATAAATGAATAAAATTATTAACTTAAATTTTAATATAAAATAAAATAATCTATTTTATACATTATTATTTTAAATATATAAAAATTTTATAATAATTTTGTGTTTAATTTATATTTTATATTAATTTATATTTATATTTTCAAAAAATTACACTACATTTTTTAAAATTTATTTTATAAATATATTAATATATGTACTTATTCGTCATAAAGTCGAGAATGCCTACACCTCAAGACGGTCAATATTCTACAACTAAGTTTTAATTATCATCAATGACAATCATGAGTAAAACAGTTAATTTAACGAGCATTTATCTATTTATGAATCATGATGATGATCATGAAGGTTAGCTTAAAAACTATTATCCATAGGATCTATAAATACAAACTTTATGAGAATAAATCTTATCTTATTTCATACGTTTCTGCAAAAGTTACGTCTCGTAACAAAAAAACAATATAAAACACATTTCTTTAATTATATTGATAATACTATAAATTTTTTATTCAAATTCATTCACTTAGTCTTAATAGGAAACATTCTTTCTCCTTCTTTTTCTCTTTCACTCACCCAAATTTAAACAAAAGCTTAATCTTATTCAAGCATTAGTTGCCCAATAGTTGATAATGTTGTCTACATGTTGAGTTTATAGTTATTTAAAAGTAAAAAAAAAATAGGTTGTTGTTCTATTATGTTTCAAGTGTTTATATATCATCTTGTTACTAAAGTTTTGAAAGTAGGTAACAAATGGTGTGGGACTAAGGTGCATGAATTTGAACATAAGATTGATCCTCATATGCATAACTCAATTCAAAATTCACAATCTACCGATTTTACTTTTTAAGTGTGAGACAATAGGCTTTTAAGATTTTTTTTACCATAATTTTTATCCTATTATTTTTGCAAATTACCCTTGTTATAACACACATCTTATTAAGAACGTCACATGCTTGTTTATAGTTTTAGACATTACTATGTATAATGATGACACTGATGAATAGAAAAAATAATTGCATGAAGATGGACATGTGATGGTGTCAACCAACAAACCAACGAGATAACACCCAACAACAAAGATATTAAATTGAACCCTCTACACCAAAAATGTGTTATATTTTCCTTTTTCTTCTTTTATATTTTTATATCTTTTCTTTTTTACTTTTTTATCTTAGATTTTGTTTTCATATAATCTAAATGGCTCCTATTTTACAAGTGAATCTTTAAGGATAATGATCTATCACCTCTTTGGAAAATATATAACTTATATTATTGTTATTTATACTACTTCAGCGAATTGTGTCATAATTATGGTGGTTTCTTTGGAATACTGCAAAGAAATGAGGATTAGGAAGAGGGAAAAAGTGAGGAAGGAGATGTCCCTCCATACTCCACGGGGAATTATAATATATTCTAACAATATAATAATTTATGTTAAAAAAATAAAATATAAAAGAAATATGATTAAAAGTGGTTGTATTTTCTTAAAGATTAGAAGAGTAAAATGAGGTATAAAAGAAGGGTATTATAGAGAATTGAGAATCGAGATTTGGGGAATCTATTATGCAATGTTGGTGGTCCACAAAAGGATGTGTGATTCCATGAAAGGTGCCAACTTGTGGAAATGGTTGTTGCTGGCGTGGATATAAAATTTGTGGAAACTCTTCCTTAGGATTTGTCCTTCAATCAACATTATCACATCCAACTTTTGTCTACTTCACACTCCTTTGTGTTTTAATGTGAAAACTTGCTCTTTAATTAAGGACAAAAAAGACGTTACCATGTTACAACTTTTTATTCATTTGTTTAAGATTTAAATAAAGAGAGTAAAAGCTATCTTATTCAAAAGACCATTGAGATTCAATCTTCGTGTTTGGATCTACAGGGACGGGTATTGCAACTTGTAAACCGCACTTCACAGTTAACGAGGATGGCATGGCAGCATAACAATACTTTTTTACGTTTTGAATTTATATTTTTTAATGCCCATACTAATAATATTATTAACTAATTTAAAGCGAAAATTTAAGAATATTAAAAATATCACATTGTTTTCCAATTTTAACTTACTGTCTAAGACTAGCTTTTAACGAAAATTGGCGTAAAAGAAGGAGAATAATTTTATATGTTTCTTTAAAAAACTGCTTAGAATAGAATCCAAACAAACGAGGCACTCCTTGTTTGGTTGCCTTTAAAGTGTGGAAGCCAGAGGATCAACACACAAAAGGAATACGAATGATTATGACCATTGAGTGGGGTTGGGCTAGAGTTCAACATTCTTTGTGAATAGCCATAAAAACCTTTCAAAGAATTATGACCAACATATTATTCTTTCATTTTTCCAGCATGTACTTTAATATATGCATACATATAATTTGTTAGAAAAAATAGCACTAAAATTATTCATCCCTATCTCGCAAGGGTAGCAAAATACTTGATACTGTAAGAAGTGTCAACAAAAGTGAAATCTGAAAGAGTTACACACACAACAAAGCCCTAGAAAAAATCCTAAGTGTGTTTGGATGGAGAATTTTAAAAGGGTAATTCATTTTTTTAAGAGGGTTTGAAATCCTTTGTGAGAAAGGCAATTTGAACTCCATAGCTACTGCGTAGAAGATTAAACGATGAGTATGCATGCTTATTGTTCTGCATAAGATTTCTAAATTTGGTTGTGCCTGATTGATTTAAGCTTCTATATGTTTGTACACACAAAGACAGTTGCTGCAAATTTTGTTTGCTTCCTTACAAAGACACAATCTTCAGGTTGACATTCATGAAGATTAAAGACGAAAATTCAAGGCCTTATCATCTATCCACGAAGGCTTCTTTGCATTGTAATAGAAAAATGCAATCATCTGAACCAGCTCATCCGCAGTTCTGAGTTCTGCAAAGGGACAAGTAACAGTGCATCATTGAAAAAGAACCTTGATACCAACCAAACAAAACTCTGGTTTACACAAAAAAAAGAGTGAAGAGAGAGATCAATGGTGTCACCTTTCTCCCTGTACACAACCCTGTCACCCCGTAAAAATAAAATTTGAGGACATTCTTTAACTTTCAGAGCGTAAGCCAAATCTCTCTCGATATTGATATCTATCTTAACAGCCTATAAAAAGGAAATTCAGTATGTTCTATGGTATTAGAAAATTGTGAGGTTATCACTTGTAACATTTGTACAGTGATGAATGGCAGAAAATATAATTATATAAATCAAACAAGTAGAAGGAAGACTTTAATTGATTAAAAGTAGCATCATTATTTTTCATTTTAGGCATGCATAAATAGATGAAAATGAAGTTTTAACGCAAAAGGAAAACACCATACCCGAGGAGGCAACCGATTTTTCGCTTTCCAGTATACCTTTACTGCTTTCTCCAGCTCTTTCAAGTTTTTCCAGTTATCAGTTGCCCTGTGGATTAACAAAATCAAATGCTAATCCGAAGGTTGCATTTTCATATATTGAAATTTTAAGATACAAAAGGAAATATTTGATTGAAATAATTGTAACAAAAATTCTTTTCTAATAAATGTAGTTATGCATTCCCACACTCATGCGCGTTATCACGAGCTTCTAAATAAACGACAA